>NC_138775.1:196105965-196513465 GCF_965119305.1 Pelophylax lessonae
TGGCCTTGTTGGAAGATATTGAGGAACTTGGTGTGACGGTGAACTCTGGTAAGGATGCTGTGGTGTAGGAACCAGTGGGGCAATCTGATAGGGCGGTAGTTGGGCCGGATAGACAGCCCCAGAGGAATAGCTCGACTCCATTCGCCTTTCCATTTGTGTCAATTTTTCGTGCATAGCACTCAGGGAGCTTTGCAGGTCTTGTACCACTTTAACTAGGACCTCTTCCTTCCCCACAACCCCAAAGGGTGTGGCGGTCTGGGTCTGTATCACTCCGGAGGCATAACTTTCTTCTTTACTGCGTGCCACAGCCTCCGCCAATATTTGCCGAAAGTTCAGAGTAGGGTCCACCCTAACTCGCTCCTGCAGAACCTGTCTCAGGGGAGAGCTGAAGAGTCCCAGAGTAAACTGTTCCGCAATATTCGGTCGGCAGATCCCATGCCAGATACTCCGTCTGCCTCCTTTTTCTGTACCTCAGCCAATACTTCTTGTAGAGCCATCGCATATTGTGAGACCCCTTCATTTTCTTGCTGAACCTGGTAGAAGAATTTCGCCCGGAGGTGGCCCGCACTAGCTGTTTCACCGTATATTTCTTCCAGAAATCGCACAATCTCTTGCAAGGTGCTGCGTGTGGCTTCTGATTGTAGAAACACATTCTTTCGGGCCTCACCCTCCAGGGCAGCCAAAGCAATTTCTACCTGTAACTCTGGGCTGACATTGTAAATTCTTGCAGCGCTCTGTAATTTTGTCACCCAGTCTGACAGTGACATGTTCTTGCCATCAAATTTTGGCAGCAAGTTAAACAGCATGCCCATAGGGAGGGCCCTTGCAGGGGTTCCACCATTGCCTGAGGTACTCACATTAGCATCATGCACATTCCCTTCAGCCGCCTCCATCTCTGTAACCGTACCCTGCTCGCAGCGCCACTTGTAGCGGTCAGAGGAGTAGGAGACCGCAATGCAGGATTCAAGTACGGTACAGCAGACAATGAGGCTGAAGCAAAAACCGGCTTTATTAACCAACAGAGTATAATGGCCGGAGAATAATGTTAACAGTAATAACAGATTACATAGGTTCACAGTACAGTTAACTGCAACGCGATACATAAAATGGCGCTCCCGCCAACGCACACCCAGAAATACAGGCTACTCTGCTATAGGATCCTATCTGATTCCCGCTAACCGGGACACGTTGCTGCAACGCTCTGACTACAGGAACCTGCTCTATGCCCTGCCACAGGTTAACACCGGTGCACACTCACAGTTCTGTAGGTACAGCTGCTTTATCTCAGTCTCTGATGGTGAATGCAGTCAGGTCTCTGGATCTGTCCCTTGCTGTCTGTAGCAGCAGTCTCTTAAGCACTGGTCCGGGTTTCTTTGCAGGTTATTTATCTTGTTCTGTCTCTTGGAGGTCACTGCAGTCTGGCCCCTTGCTCTGTAACGTGCTTGAGGTGTTCTGGGATCTTCTCTCCTTTCTTTCTCTGATTCTCAGCTGCAGTCTGTAGTACACAGTTCAGCTCTGTCTCCTCTGGCAAGATCCTGTTGCTCTGTCCCTGGATTATCCAGTCTATATGCCCTCTAAAGGCCACAGCATATAGTCCCTTTTCTCAGCTCAGCCATAGAGAGACCAACACCACACCCACACAGGAACTTCCTGCTCCTCTTCCTTTCCAGAAAGATCCCCTCTCTTAAAGCAACACAGTGGCATCTTGTGGCTGAAAGATGCATGACAGTCTGTGGGACTTTCTCCATAGAAGTACAGTGTAATGGAGTTTAGTCATTCAAGGGGCTGACCCCCTACACTCCAATGGTATGGGACTGCTTGGTCCAAGCATCACACAGTGCCTTCAGTAGCCGTGTGCCCTGTGGCCCACCCCATACCATCGGATTATCGGGTCAGCTCACAGAGGTGACGTCATTCTCTGGCTGCAACGTTCCGCTCCATCCCCATCGGCCTCCCCTCTGCCTGGACAGAGCCCTTCATGTGTCTGCAAGCGGACCGCTGGAACTCCCCCACGGTATGTTACACAGTCCACTGGGGTTAGCATTACAAGGAACAGGTTGTCCTTTTTCCCCCAGCACTCCCAGTTTTTTTGTGACAGCTGCAGGATTGGCTCCTATTCAGCTCCATCCACTCACCAGAACACTTGGCTTGTCTTAAAGGGTCAGTGAAGCAGACAGCACATGACAGGATTATTATTTTAACCGTTTCCCTTGTTCATCTTAATAAACATTTTTTGGACTTTATTTGCAATGGCATTAGTATTTTTTATCACAGCCGCAAGCGCCTCCTGGTGAGAGACTCTCTGTTGTGTGTTTTTTCCTGGCATCCTCGGTCCCGAGGTTGATCCTCTCTGGTAGCTATAGGCACATGATTATTACAAGAAACTGTCACTACACTTCTTGGCGCCTAGTCTCTTTTTTTGGGTTTTAGATACAGGAAGCAGCGGCTCTGCTCTCTACTGCAGCCACTGCTTCCTCCAGCAGTACCCGCATGACCAACATTACCCGCCAGAAGTGCCAGCAGTACCCACCAGCAGTAACCACCAGCATTACCAGCCAGAATTACCCACCAACACTACTCGCCAGCAGTACCCACCAGCAGTCTGCAAAATAAGTAGAAAAGGTACCAGCAGTCTGCAAAATAAGTGGAAAAGGTATGTGCATTAGCGTGTGTAAATTGTTGCAATATGTTTTTTAATAAGTAGTTGTGTTTGGTCGTAATAGGTCATGTCCTTGTTCATACATGTGTAGCCCCCCTACAGGTTTGTGCTAGGTAAATGTATAGTGGGCCTTGTCTGCCTAACAGCAGGGCCATGATTTCTTTTTGGTCAGGGTGTCATGGCTTCCAGGTGTCTGCTGAGAGGGGAGTCTCCCTGTGACGGATACGGGTATCAGACCCCTGGCCTTCTCATCCACCTCGTGACCAAATACCAAGCAATCTCACACCCTGCCGTCACTTGCGTAACAATGCCACTCTCAGCTGCACCCAGCACACAGATTGTCCAGCAGACAGAGCGATTGTCACCGGGTTAATTAAACGATTAACCCTTTCACTGCCACCACCGCTACGTTTTGAGCTTAGCGGACGCTCCTGATTTCACAAATATCAATTATGACTTTAGAATAACCGTCTGTAACACACACTGTCACCTGACAAGAATGTTTCAGATAGGTTAGCCTAAACAGTACAAATATCAATTATGACTTTAAAATAACTGTCTAACACACAATAGCGCTCTCCAGGAGGCAGATTAGTTGGGGTCAAGTTGCGTTCAAGAGCTTAGAGACAAAGTTTAACAGTTTTCAAAATAAGGTTTAATTATAGAAAGGTGAAAAATTGGTGCGAATAAAAATATTTACAGAAAAATGGGTTACAAAGAAATGGAGACACAATACAGCAATTAAGAAATAGGAGAATAAAAGAATGAAAATACTTGCATTAAAACGGTCCTGGTATTACCTTAAGTTTCAGAGTTGAACAGGTATGTTTGGTTCCCCTGGGGCGGTGTTATGCCGTCGATCTTAGCCAGAGAACTCAGAACTCTCTCAGTTCCTGTGTTTTTCTCTGACTCTCCAGGGGGTGTCACCAGAAGTACTTAGCCAATAGGCTCTGAGTCTTCTAAACTGCTACGGGACCTCCCCGTTTGACAGATTAATAAAAGCACTCATATCTTGAGAATTGAAACGGTTTACACGCTTGAGACCGATATCTTATGGTCCGGTTTGGAATGTCCTATCTTTAGACACTAAACATGGGGTATTTCGGACTAACCTCTGCCCTGTAAGGCCTCTGATCGCTAGCTTTTCTTTACTAGGCATGAGGGGGTTCATGTTTGGTATTAATTTGATCGGTATTTTATGGGGCACCCAAATATCTACTTTCTGTTAATATGTTATGTTCGGTTAAAAAGATATGAAGTTTCCTGGTCAACTGCGTCATTTTCCGAATGAGCTAATAGCCATATGCTGAGTTCAGATTACAAATTAACTCTTAGAGCATGAGGAGACTGAATGTCTGCTTGGTCAAAGCTTGTGTATAGTAAAGGTGTGAAAAATGTCAGCTTAGCAGGAACCTGGCATTCAGTGACCCAGGGGGTCATTACAGTGCCAAAAGGCTGGGGGGGGATGATGCTGGTAAGAATGAACATTTCCAACACTGTCAAATAAGCTCGTACCACAAGATGGATGCTTGCGACAGCGTTTGAACAAAATGGCGGCCTGACAAACTAGAGTGCCAACGCACAATATCATTACACTCCCCACTGGCTCTGTGAAAGGCTTCCACAGACTCTTTGTCTTTGGCAGGGGCAGAGTCCCAGGAGGGAGAAAACGGCTGTCTCTCCTCCTGTTAGAAAAGCGGATGTCTCTGGTGCTGAGGAGAAAGAAAAAAAAAAGAAAAAAAAAAGAAAAAAAAAAGAAAAAAAAAAGAAAAAAAAAAGAAAAAAAAAAGAAAAAAAAAAGAAAAAAAAAAGAAAAAAAAAAGAAAAAAAAAAGAAAAAAAAAAGAAAAAAAAAAAAGAGAAAAAAGAGAAAAAGAGAAAAAGAGAAAGAGATCCAGTCCCAGAAAAGCCTACAAAGGCCGTGAGTACTGCGGATTGCCCCTGGGGGTCTACCTAGTGTTAGAAGGGACCACTCCGGAGAAGGTTCTGGGATCCAAGTGTCAGCTAAGTGTAAAGGGGGTAATGGGGATGGGGTTTGGGACTTTAAATGAGGTTACAACGGACCGTTGTATCTCCATCCCTGTATTCAGAATCAAAAAAGGGTTGGGACTTTGAGTAAGACATGAGAATGAATCTGATTGCAAAGCATAAGAGTAAAGAGTATTATAAATATCAATTTATTAAAGTACAACAGGTGGTAACAATGTTGATTCATGTAAAAACACATAATGACAAGCATAAATGATACCAGTCTGACTAAGACATATCAGAAGTATACAATGTATCTAAAAATGAAATAGTCATATTGTAGACAGACACATAAAATAACCACATGGAGATGCATTCTGTTATGCTCTACGCATTTCGTGTTTCTACACTCCACACTCCTCAGGAGCAGAAGCAATCAATTTGTCTAGCAAGAAAAATAATAATAAATATGAATGTCAAAAAATGTGACAAGTGTCTAAAAATGTCATAGCCCAAGCGGGGCAATGTGTCATGATGGGTAAATAAACTTACAGGATGGTAGAAATGGTCGCAAAAAGGGACTTGTGGAGGAGGGCCTTGGAGACCGTCTAACCCGGTAACTGAGGGAGCAATGCCATGCGCATGTGGGGTGAGAGGGCAGAGGTGTAAAAGAGGAAACGTCTCATAAAGAGGGAAAGCCACAGCCTCAGCTAGAAGTCCAATATGGTTCCTACAAATATATAATAAAGTAAATATATATGATAAAGTAAGTATGTTCATATAATGTTGAGTAGAAATGGCCTTGCGGTTCGCCCGGCGGTCGGTTCGCGGCGAATTTTGCTTGTTCGCTACCCGCCAAATTTGGAACACATGGCGTCGTTCGCGGCGGCCATATTTGTTTACATTGGGGAAAACTTTGACCCGTGACACAGCCGTCAGGTGGAACGAGAGTTGAAACAGCCAATTGAAACATTCTAGCACATGGACAGTCCCCCTACCCTAAAAATAGACCCGATCTGGCGGCCATTTCACAATCTGCTTTCTGCCAGTGTAGGGAGAGGTCTGCTGTGCTCGTCAGGGAGAGTTTGCTAGACACATATAGCATTGTGAAGATCCACAAAAGTCCTTTCCAGGGCTGGTATTTTTCGGTATAGGTCTACTAGTATCTTTTGAGCTTAGGGGCAGGTATCCAGTGGTTGCTTTGTGGGTAGTTAAGAGATCGGCTGCAGTCACAAACCGCTCTGTTAATGTCCACAAAAGTCCTTTCCAGGGCTTGTATTTTGGTATAGGTCTAGTATCTTTTGAGCTTAGGGAGAGGTATCCTGTGGTTGCTTTAGGGGCAGTTAGAGATCGGCTGCAGTCACACATAAATCTCTTTGTCAATGTCCACAAAAGTCATTTAAAATGCTCCATGTCGTTTTAGGGTCTATTACAGTCTCTTTACTATAGGGCCAGGTATCCTGTGGTTGCTTTAGGGGCAGTTAGAGATCGGCTGCAGTCACACACAAATTGCTCTGTTAATGTCCACAAAAGTCATGTAAAGGGCTGCAAATTTTTTGGTATGGCTTGGTATTGAACTGATGTGCTACACCAATGCTCCCCCCCAATACCACATATTGAAGTGGGGTGTTCTCTGAGTAAACTTTTTCAAGTGTATTTGTGTCATGCAACAATATTGCCTAGTTTGCTGAGTGAAGTCTGGTACACACAGCGCCTAACTCACTGGCCAATTTTTTTAACTGGTGTGCTACACCAATGCTCCCCCCCCCCCCAATGCCACATATTAAAGTGGGGTGTTATTTAACAGTATACATTTCTAAGAATGTATTTTAGTCCTGCAAAAATTTGGCCTCTCGCTGTGTAAACAGTGCTACACACAGTGACAACAGTTACTGGCCAATTATTTGTAGAACTGGTGTAATAAACCTGTGCCCCCCCCCCTCCCCCAATGCCACATATTGAATTGAGGTGGTTTTTAACAGTATACTTTTCTAAGATTGTATTTTAGTCCTGCAAACATTTGGCCTCTTTTGCTGTGTTCACTCTGCTACACACAGTGACAACACAGGGCCAATTATTTGTAGAACTGGCAGACTGACGGACTGGCAGATGGGGAGGAGAGGCAGGCAGAACTTGCATTGCAGAAGAGGTAGAAAGCAGACTGCAAATGTATCAGGAGCGAGCCATCAACCATGTACAGTCACATCTGGCGCTCCCAGGATGCCGGCACATGACTCCGCAGTGTGGGCTTTTATTAATGTGTCCGTTGCTGACACCAGTGTTGCCATCTGCAGCCTTTGCAGTCAACGCATAAGTCGTGGTAAGCCCAACACTCACCTAGGGACAACCGCCTTAAGAAGGCACCTGAAATCCCATCACCAAGCCCAGTGGGAGCAAAACTGTCAGAACCCACAAAGCCACACTCCATGCATTCACTGTCCAGCCTCTTCTCCTCCCCCTTCTTCTCCTGTCTCCTTACAGTTGTCCAACACTCCACCTTCCATGATGCCGTTGTCACGTTTTTCTGGAAAAAGGCAGGCTTCTGTGGCTCGAATGTTGGAGCGTAAAAAAAAAAAAAGGTGTCAGTTCAACCCATGTGAGCTCATGTTTGCGGCCTAAACAGCCCGCCACCTACTTGTGTATACTGTGAACGCCTACTGTACCTCTAGCCATCATATACTATGTTCTTTGCTGTCAGTTCAACCCGTGTGAGCTCATGTTTGCGGCCTAACCCGCCAGTCACCAACTTGTGTATACAGTGAACGGCTACTGTACCTCTAGCCATCATATACTACGTTCTTTGCTGTCAGTTCAACCCATGTGAGCTCATGTTTGTGGCCTAAACAGCCCGCCACCAACTTGTGTATACAGTGGACGCCTACTGTACCTCTAGCAATCATATACTACGTTCTTTGCTGTCAGTTCAAACCATGTTAATTTTGGGAGCCTGAGTATACTTTTACAAGTGTATTTGTGACCTGCAACAATATTGCCTCTTTTTCTGAGTGAAGTCTGATACACACAGTTCCAAACTCACTGGCCAATTTTTTGAACAACTGGTGTGATAGACCAGTGACCCCCCCAATAGCACATATTGAAGTGGGGTGTTATTTAACAGTATACTTTTCTAAGATTGTATTTTAGTCCTGAAAAAATTTGGCCTCTTTTGCTGTGTTAACTGTGCTACACACATTGACAACAGATACTGGCCAATTATTTGTAGAACTGGTGTGATAAACCTGTGGCCCCCCAATACCACAGATTGACGTGGGGTGTTATCTACACAGACACATGGTCTAGCAAACACGGGCAGGGAAGGTATATCACTTTTACTGCCCACTGGGTGAATCTTCTGACGGCCGTTAAGCATGCAACCCGTGGCACCCGTGTAGATTTAGTTGTACCGCCATGGATTGCAAGCAGGCCTGCCTCTTCTCCTCCTCCATTCTCCCTCTCCTCCTCGGCTGACTACTACTCTTCCGCTGCTACCGTCCCTTCTCCTGCGCCGCCCAAGATCCCCAGAACCTATTCCACATACCAGGTGAGACATTGCCATGCTTTGATGTGTCTGTCGTGCCTGGAAGCCAAGAGCCACACTGGTCCTGCACTCCTTTCAGCTTTGCATTCACAGGCAGATCAGTGGCTGACACCGCTGAATTTGTCAGTTGGTAAAGTGGTTTGCAACAACGGTGCCAATCTGCTGAGCGTTCTGAAACAGGGCAAAAATAACACACGTGCCATTCATGGCACACATCCTGAACTTGGTGGTGCAGCGATTCGTTGCCAAATACCCTGGGGTCCAGGACGTCTTGCGGCAGGCCAGGAAAATCTCAAGCCATTTCCGAAGATCTTAAACAGCCATGGCTCGCCTTGCCGAGATTCAGCGGCGACACAACCTGCCCCTCAGGCGTCTTATTTGTGACTGCCCGACGCGATGGAACTCAACGTTGCATATGCTCGATAGGCTGCTCCAGCAGAAACGTGCAGTTAATGACTACCTGTTCGAACTCGGCGGCAGGACAGGTTCTGAGGAGCTTGGGTTTTTTTCACCTCGCCAGGGGCTGCTCATGCGGGACGCATGCAGACTTCTGCGGCCATTCAATGAGATCACCAAACTGGTCAGTCACGGCCAGGGCGCCATAAGTGACATCATACCTTACGCCTTATTTCTGGAGCGTGCATTGCGTCGTGTCATTGATCAAGCCATCGAGGAGCAGGAGCACGAAGATCAGGAAGTCGCAACGTTGGATGAATTCCCAGGGGGTGCTACTCCATCAGAGACAAATCAACAGCAGGAGTCTGAAGAGGAGTCAGAGGAGGAGGATGGTGCTGGGGGGGGGGGGGGTGAGGAGGAGCAAGAAGATGCTGTAAACCTTTCTGGGATCCCTGGTGTTATCCGTGGATGGGGGGGGAGGGGGGAGGGGGAAAGGAGAACGAGGACTACATTATCCTGGATGATGAGCTGGAAGCAGGCCGCTATACCGCTTCCAGTTTAGTGGGAATGGGGGCCTACATGCTGCAGTGTTTTAAGGGGGACCCCCCGTATAAAAACCGCATAAAGGCCAAGGACCAGTACTGGGTGGCAACATACTTAGACCAGTGGCGGCCCGTGCATAAGGAGCGCCAGGGCGCCGCCCCCCTACCCCTAAAAAAAAAAAAAAAAAAAAAAAAAAAAAAAAAAAAAAAAAAAATTACAAAAAGAACAAATAAAGTTGTGAAAAAAAATAATTGTGTTCGCCGGCCTATGTGGTGGCACTGGTGGCTATGGGAGATGGGAGGGGGGGGGGTTTACGTCCCAGAAGAGGCGCCGATTGGCTGCCTTCTGGGGGCGTAACCTGGGCGCAAGTCATTGCGCTAGGACACCCCCACTTTTCTGATATCCTGGCTGTGATTGGTCCAGTCTACAGCCTGGACCAATCATCATCCAGGACATCCCATGGCCCCATACTGACCCCGCTGACGTCGCGTGCGTCAGTCACGCTGCCGCACCGAGTCCGACTGCAGTGGACAGGCGGTAACGGCGGGAGACGGGAGTGACGGCGGCATCGGCAGAGAGCGGAGAGGAGACCGACGTCACTGGACCGGAATCAGATCCATCCGTCCAGACCAGGCACAGGCAGTCACCAGGCCCCGCAGCGTCTCGGAGGTCATCTAGAATTCCAGTCTGGAAGAGAGAGACACCACACCAGTGCACCACTCGAGTCACGAACAGTCAGTCACCACCGGTAAGTGCTGCAAGTCACTGCATTGATGGGGACATGCTGGTCACTGCCTTGATGGGGACATGCTGGTCACTGCCTTGATGGGGGGCACGCTGTGGTAACTCTAAATTAAATGGGGGCACGCTGTGGTAACTCTAAATTAAATGGGGGCACGCTGTGGTAACTCTACATTAAATGGGGGCACGCTGTGGTAACTCTACATTAAATGGGGGCACGCTGTAGTAACTCTACATTAAATGGGGGCACGCTGTGGTAACTCTACATTAAATGGGGGCACGCTGTGGTAACTCTACATTAAATGGGGGCACGCTGTAGTAACTCTACATTAAATGGGGGCACGCTGTAGTAACTCTACATTAAATGGGGGCACGCTGTAGTAACTCTACATTAAATGGGGGCACGCTGTAGTAACTCTGCATTGAATGGGGGCACGCTGTAGTAACTCTGCATTGAATGGGGGCACGCTGTAGTAACTCTGCATTGAATGGGGGCACGCTGTAGTAACTCTGCATTGAATGGGGGCACGCTGTAGTAACTCTGCATTGAATGGGGGCACGCTGTAGTAACTCTGCATTGAATGGGGGCACGCTGTTGTAACTCTGCATTGAATGGGGGCACGCTGTTGTAACTCTGCATTGAAGGGGGGGGGAACACTATACTTTGATTACTGAAGGCCCCTTTCGCACTTTTGTGACCTCAAAGTCACACAATTTTTTGCCACGTTTTTTGCCACAAAGCAATGCCTATTCAATTTTTTCTGTTTGCGCCCCCCCCCCCCCAAAACTTTTGAACACCAGCCGCCACTGACTTAGACCCCCGGTACAAACACAAAATGGCGGAAATGTTACCACAATCACAGAGGGCAGTCAGAATGCAGCACTTCCAGGCCTTGCTGAGGGATATGCTGCATTCTGCTTTTCCGTGCGCTGGCAGAGGAATGTCCAGTCCCAGAGAGACAGTTGCGGGTAGCAATCCAACAGCGCCTGCAAGAAGAGGGCGGTTGGAAGATGTTTTGGTCATTTCAGATAGGAGATCCTTCTTTCGGCCGAACCATCGACAGCTGTACTCCGGATCCAGCATGAGGGAACGCCTAGACCGACAGGTGTCCGACTACATCGGGTTAACGGCCGATGTGGACGCTCTGAGGAGTGATGAACCCCTGGACTACTGGGTGGGCAGGCTTGACCTCTGGCCAGAGCTTGCACAATTTGCAATGGAAATGTTGGCTTGCCCCCCGTCCAGTGTCCTGTCCGAAAGGACGTTCAGTGCAGCAGGGGGTTCGTGACCGATAAGCGCACTCGCCTAGCTCATGACAGTGTAGACTACCTCACATTTATAAAAATGAATGAGGCATGGATCTCTGAGGAATTTCATGTTCAGGTTTCATCGAAATTCCTCCACCCACAACAATTCCTGGTCCTTGGCTTCGCTACATACAGCGGCATAAAAGGCATTTCATGTCCATTGAATGGCAAATTTTAGGGGACTTTCAGGGCCGACAACAATAGCGGCTGGTGCTCAAAATTTTTGGGGGGGCACAAAAAGAAAAATGTAATAGGTATTGCTTCGCGGCAAAAAACGCGGTAAAAAAAATTGCGTGACTTTGAGGTCATGGTACAGGCATGGCACAGGTGATGGTACAGGCATGGCACAGGTATGGCACAGGTGATGGTACAGGCAAGGCACAGGTCGGCTTCAATCACTTACCTGCTCTCCTGGGCTGCCTGCGAGGCGTCCACGGCGCTGCTCCTCTCCTCTCGTCCTCTTCTTCTGTCAGCGGCGGGATTCCGGGAACCGTCCACAGCGCTGCTCCTCTCGTCCTCTTCGGTCTTCTTTGACGGTGGCCGGCTCTCTGGGTCTTCCGATCTGTCCGGCGGGAAGGAGATCGGGCGGTGACGGTGCGTGACTGACGCACGCACTGGCACCGCCCCCATTGCGATGTCAGCGGGGTCAGAAATCGGATGTCCTGGATGAAAACTACCTTCTATGAGGAGGGGGAGCGGACAGGCCGCCTGCAGTCACGCATTGTGGGAGTGCGCCCCTCAGCCCCCCCCCCCATTGGTGCCCTCAAGTTGTTGGGTGGTCGGATAGCCAACACACCTGAAACCATTATGTCTGAACTGGTGCGCTTTTATTCCGATTTGTATTCCTCTAGGGTGTCTTATGCACCGGCAGACGTTCGGCGGTATTTGGATGCAATCTCCCTCCCGCGGCTGACGGAGCGTCAGTGTGCAGATCTGGAGGCTCCCGTCACTGTGGATGAGCTGAGAGAGGCGGCTGCTCTCTTCCCGAGTTCTAAGGCTCCCGGTGATGATGGCCTCCCGGTCGAAATCTATCAGCAATATTCTGAGGTGCTTGCTCCTGAGCTGCTGAAGGTCTTCAATGCGGCTAGGGAGGCGGGCGCTCTGCCAGACTCCATGACCAGGGCTAGTATTGTCTTACTGCTTAAGCCGGGTAAACCTGCATCAGACCCGGGCTCCTATAGGCCCATTTCTCTACTCCAGACTGATGTGAAAATACTGTCAAAGGTTTTAGCTAGGAGGGTTAATACTATTATTGCACATGTTGTCCATGAGGATCAGGCGGGCTTTATGCCCAATAGGTCCACTGCGATTAATCTTCGCCGTCTGTATGTAGCCATGCAGACACCGGCGGATAATGAGGGGGATAGGGTGCTGTTATCGCTGGACGCCAACAAAGCTTTCGACAGCGTAGAATGGGACTACTTATGGGCAGTGTTGGAAAAGTTTGGGTTTGGCCCTATATTTATCTCCTGGGTGAGATTGCTTTACTATCATCCGCAGGCTTCCATTAGGGAGGGTGGCAGGATATCGGAGCACTTCTGTCTGGGGAGAGGCACTAGGCAGGGATGCCCACTGTCCCCGCTTCTACTCGCACTGGCTATCGAGCCGCTGGCGGCTACCATTAGAAATCAGGACTCCATAGTTGGGTTTCACTATGGCCCCCTTCAGGAGAAGATTCTGCTATATGCGGATGATATGCTCCTGATGCTTGGGGACACTGGTGCCTCTTTACAAGCCACTATGGCCACCATACAGGATTTTGGCTGATACTCTGGCCTCACTATCAATTGGTCCAAGTCGGCCTTGTTGCCGCTGGATAAACCTGGGGATCCTCTCCTGGGAACGCTCTGTCCAGTACCTGTGGTAACTAGTTTTAAATACTTGGGGATAGTGGTTTCCGCAGATCTGCTTCAATATTGTCATCTAATACTCCTGGCTCGGTTTTGCGACAATTAAGGTCTGGAACAAGCTGTGGTTATCGGTTGCCGGCAGGGTGAACCTGATAAAGATGGTTCTGATGCCACAACTCCTGTACTTCTTACACAACTCCCCCGTAGTCATTACGCTGAAAATCTTCCGGGTAGTCAATACGTTGTTTAGGTCCCTTATCTGGCAAGGGCGGGCGGCCCGGATCCGGATTGAGCAATTGCAGAAACCCAGGGACATGGGGGGCCTTTCTCTCCCCAATCCTTGGATTTATTATCTAGCCTCTCAGCTGCAGCACTTGGTTGGGGCTGTGGCTGGAACGGGGGGTGGCCCTGCTCTGACACTGATGGGGCATTTCACAGGTGCCCACGGCATTCCTGAGGGGTTGGAGGCTCAACTCTTTGCTAAATCTAACAAACTCCACCCTACCTATAGACTTCTTCAGAAAGTCTGGGATAAGGCCAGACAGTTACAACAGGTTACCGGCTACACTTCTTATAGTCCCATATGGCATAATCGCACATACCCTGAGCTGGACAAGCTGGATCAGGCTGGAAGGTGGCTGCAGTTTGGGGTTTCTCACATTAAACACATTCTGCTCAATGGGGCGCTCATACCCTTTGAGCAACTGCAACTTCGGTTCTCCTTGCCAAATACTATGAAGTTCTATTCCCTGCCAACTTCAGCATGCATTCCGGGCACAGCCTTCCTTGTCCCACTCCAGCTTGTCCTCCACACCGGTATTTTTCCTTATGGAGCAGTATACTTCTACTAAGGGTTTTATATCAGCCTGCTATGCAGCCTTATTGGCTTTATATCTGGACAGATATCCCTGTAAGGCGTGTGACCAGTGGGGCGGGGATGTGGGGGAGATACCTGCTGAGCAGTGGGAGGATGCCTTGGAGTCAGTTAAAAAGTGCTCGCTTAATGTTTCCCATCAGGTGTCCCAGCTGTATATCCTTCTACGGGTACATCATACCCCGGCGAAGCTGTTTGCTATGGGTATCCGATCGGACAATATGTGCGATAGATGTGAGAGAGAGGTGGGGGACCTAATACACCCGTTATGGAGATGCCCAAAATTGCATCGGTACTGGACCTCAGTGACCTCCACTATTAACAGAGTTCTGGGCTTGGCGATCCCTGTGGATCCCAAGCACTGCCTCTTGGGTATATTGGATCACATTATAGATGATAGATATTTGCGAGAGGCGGCTGCGCGAGCTCTGTTTCAGGCTCGACTGCTTATTCTCCGACATTGGGTTGATCGGGATCCTCCTACATATTGGATATGGCTGGAGCGGCTGGGCGCCACCCTTCGCATGGAAAAGTTTATTTACCTGCATAGAGGTGCCCCGGCTAAGTTCCAGAAAATCTGGGGAGTCTGGCTGAGTTCTCCGGGGATGGCTCCTACCAACCTGGTCCTCGACCGTCTGCTGCTTTAGGTGATTGGGGGGGGGGCCTCTGGTGGTATGTGTTGAGAGAGCTGCTTTGATTTTGATGCATGACTTTTTTTTTGCTACGATTTTTTTGGTTCAGGCTGCTCTCTGATTTCTGCTGTATACTGGTTCTGTGGCTGAGATCTGTAACACATTATGTGCCTTATCTTGTGGCTGTTTTTACTTGTTTCTTCTGTTGCACTGTTTGTATTTGCCTGCGATTTCTCAATAATTTTTTTTTTCTTGATTTAAAAAAAAAAAAAAAAAAGAAGGAGCAACAGGCATTTGGCGCCAAACTCCCCCATATATGAATGCAGGTGACAAAATCAGCGTGCCGGTGATGCGGCATGGAAGTGTAAAGAAAGGGGGTGCCTGGTCCGAGGACCCTGACGTATTAGAGGGGGTTCCTAGGTTGAGGACCCTGAAGTGTAGAGGGGGCACCTGCAGTGGGCCCTGAAGTGTTAGTGCACAGTGTAGAGTGTGCTAGTGGAGAGTTGCAGCAGTACAGGAATTTACAAAGAGCTACCTCAAGCTAGCGCAAGGCTGGAGGGAGCTGTTCAGTGACTTAAGCAAAGCAGTGTCAGAAGTCAAGTATTCTTCAGTCCTGGATCTTCTGGACTAAAGTCGAGGTTCCAGCACAGTTTTCAGCATAACCACTTGCCAGCCGCCGCACGACTACATACTGCGGCGGTCAGCCCCTCCTGGGCAAAGTGACGTACCAGTACGTCGCTCGCCCACGAGCTTCTAGGGGGCGAGCGCACACCACCGGATGGCGCGCCCCCGCTCGTTCCCTGACATACCCACGCGCATGACCGGCGTCTCCGATGTCCCCCGGCCATTCGCTGGAGAGGGAGAAAGGCAGACGGCTGATGTAAACACAGCTGTCTGTCATTCTCCCTTAGATCATGACAGAGGCTATGCGATCCTGCCATGTAGGATTGTATGTGTTATGATCCAACAAGCCACGCCCCTTGACAGTTAGAATCACACTCCTAGGGACACACTTAACCCCTTGATCACCAATAAAATCAACCCTTTCCCTGCCAGTGTCATTTTTACAGTAACAGTGCATATGTATAGCACTGACTACTGTAGTAATGTCACTGGTACCCCCAAAAGTGTCAAAAACATCAGTCAGTCAAGGGTCCGATCTGTCTGCCGCAATCCCGCAAAAAAAAAAAAAAAAAATCATATTATATTATATTATATATATATATATATATATATATATATATATATATATATATATATATATATATATATATATATATATATATATATATATATATATATATATATATATATATATATATATAAAAAAAAAAAATCACACATATACACACACATACTTTTTTTTTTTTTAACTTTTTGCGCTATAAACAAAAAAAGAGCGAAAAGTTTGAAAAAAACAACAATATTTTTCACTTTTTTTTTTTTTTTTTTTAATGAAATTCTCAAAAAAAAAATAAAAATGTAAAAAAAAAAATCTAAAACTTTTAACATTTTAGGCCAATTTGTTTTTCTGATACATTTTTTTTTTTTTTTTTTTTACCAAAAATATCGCAATAAGCATATTTTGATTGGTTTGCGCAAAAGTTGCGTTTACTAACTACGGGAAAAATTTCTGTAATTTTTATTTTATTTTTTCTTAACTAGCAATGGCTGCTAGCTATATATATATATATATATATATATATATATATATATATATATATATATATATATATATATATATATATATATATATATATATATATATATATATATATATATAAGCCATTACTAGCTAAGAAAAAAAAAACAATAAAAATTACATACATTTTTCCCGTAGTTAGTAAACGCAATAACTTTTGCGCAAACCAATCAAAATATTTTTTTTTTACCAAAAATATGTAGCAGAAAAACAAATTGGCCTAAAATGTTAAGTTTTAGATTTTTACATTTTTTTTTTTTTTGGAGAATTTCATAAAAAAAAAAAAAAAAAAAAAAAAGTGAAAAATAGTTATTTTTTCAAAATTTTTGCTTTTTTTTTTTTGTTTATAGTGCAAAAAGTAAAAAACGCACAGGTGATCAAATACCACCAAAAGAAAGCTCTGTTTGTAGGGGAAAAAAAAAAAAGGACGTCTATTTCATTTGGATACAGCGTCACACGACCGCGCAATTGTCCGTTAAAGTCACGCAGTGCCGAATCGCAAACTAGGCCCTGGTCTTTGAGCAGCCAAATCCTCCGGGGCTAAAGTGGTTAAAGTATATTCAAGTGCCAAGAAGCGTTGGCTGGCGTCAAGACAGCGCTAACAAGCATTTTTGTTAGAAGAGTCCCAAAATTGTACCTAGTTGAGCCAAAGGAGTATCCCACTCATTCCCTTTTCCCATCCCTTAAATACAACAAACCAAAGATGCTGGAATTGTCATTGACTCAGTTCTCACACTTTGGGCCACAGCTCACATGGGCTGGAGAGGTAACCGGTAACAATGGCAAACCCACCTCAGGCTCAATGCCTGGAAAACCTACTACACATGTATGAATAATGACATGACATTTTCTGCCTGCCTAAGTCATATGTGCTAGGGGTGCAACTAGCCCCCAGCACATAACTGTAAATATCCCAGCATGTGCAGGGTTTCTGACTCCTACCACCATGACCACTTCAAATCACTGAAGTGGTCTTGGTGGTTAGTGTGTTCCTTTAATATATCTCAGAAGAAGTGAACCTCTGTATACTGATTCCATTTCATTTGATCATCCTCTAGTTGTGTTAAATTAGTGCGGGGGGCGCGGCGGCACAGAGTGTCACCTCCCTGAAATTAGTTTTTGCAGGTTGGGATGCCTGCAGTTCTGCAAAGAAGAGTGGGCAAATAGTGCAAAATCTACATGTGAAAAGTTAGTAGAGACATCTGAACAGACTAGAGGCTGTAATTTAAGCAAAGGAGGTTCAACAAAACAAAACAAAAAAAAAACCCCACACATTGACCTCTGCTTTCCAGAAAAAAAAAAAAAAAAAAAAAAAAGCAGTGTTATCGGCCAGAATCGTAAGTGACATCATGACATTGCTTCTGGCCTCCCAAAAGCATAGAGATGGCCAGGGACGGGCACAATTTCAATCCGTCTATGGCTGTTCCCACTAGACAGAAGACAGCTGTCAGAATGCATTGACACTGTGGGGAGTATTTCTCCATTCAGCTCACATGTGGAGGAGTGAATTCACATAGCTCTCTGGCTGATTGAATAAAAAAAAAAAAAAAAGTTATATATATCAGCCAATCACATGGTGGCAATTCAATGCATTTGCAGACCGCAGCGTTGCTGTTTGAAACATCTGTCTAAAGTGGATCAAGCATGGACAGAACACCAGCCGCTTGGGCACCACATGCTTGACAAGGCATACGACGACCTGCCATGCAGTCCGTTGGCAACAGCACCTGACAGAGGCAGCAGATCAAAACAAGCATACATCACCTTGCTCCTCATCTGTGATCTCTAACCCTACTTTACCTCATGCCTTCTCAAATACCAGCATTGAGAGGGATGATGGTATAGCAATGAGTGCCACAGAGACTTGCACCCAATCTGCTAGCAGTACACCACCGCTTGATCTGAGCAGCAGGCAAATTTAATTACCCCAGTTTTTGAACCGTAGAAAGAAATACGATCCCAGTCATCCACATGCTCAGCGTCTTAATGCTAGCTCGGCCAAGTTGCTAGCATTACAATTGCAGCCTTTTTATCTGGTAGACTCTGCTCCCTTTTGCAAATTTGTGGAATGTGCTGCACCACATTGGCAGGTCCCAAAAAGGCAATTCTTTTCGCGCTCATCACTCTGCATTGTTGGGTCTGGTGTCTCATCTTTCTCTTGACAATATCCCACAGATTCTCTATGGGGTTTAGGTCTGGCAAATTGGGGTATTGTCAAGAGGAGAGACACAAGACCCCAACAATGCAGATGAGCTGAAAGCCTCCATCAAAGAAACCTGGGCTTCCATAACACCTCAGCAGTGCCACAGGCTGATCGCCTCCATGCCATGTTGATGCAGAAATTCATGCAAAAGTAACCCAATCAAGTACAGAGTGCCTACTATAAATAGTCAGGTTAAAAAAAAAAAAAACCACACACACAACAGTAAAGCCAACATTTCTGTATTAAATCTTTTTTTTTTTTTTTTTTATTTGTCTTATGTAATATTCAAATTTTACAGAATTTTGGGTTTTCATTCGCTAGCTGTAAGCCATAAGAAATGCTTGAAATATATCACTCTGTGTGTAATGCCTCTATACAAGATATGTGGAGTTTCACTTTTTAAATTTAAAATTACTGAAATAAATTACCTTTTTGATATTCTAATTTTAGGAGATACCCCTGTATGGCAAACCTATCTTTTCACCAAGGTCCAACTCTATTCCTGCCCACCTTAGAGTACTTCTAAGCAAAGATCTCACTAAAGCTGGCCATACATTATACACTTATTCAATTTGCTTTAGATTTACCTTCAACTATGTAGTGCAAGGGCCTGCCTGATTGCAAACAAATTGAAAGTGTTTAGGTCTGACCTCATATTATATGGTTTTGGTAAATCTAAAAAGGAAAAAATTGTACAAGAAAATTGTATAATGTATGGCCAGTCTAATTTAACCACTTCCCGCCCATCCTATAGGCAAATGACGGTGGGAAGGTGGTTTCATTATCCTGACCGGACGTCATATGACGGCGGCAGGGTAATGCGGCAGGGTAATGCGGCGTGTCACTCTGACACACTGCATCTCCAATCTCGGAGATGACGTAGGCTCTTTACCATGTGACCAGCTGTGTTCAATCACAGCTGGTCACATAGTAAATAGGAAGTGCCCTTGATCGGCTTTCCTCAGTTCGTGCCTGACAGGCACGAGTAGAGGAGAGCCGATCTGCGGCTCTCCTGACAGGGGGGGGGGTCAGCACTGGTAATCAGAGCATTGATTACCAGTGCAGACCCTTGGGGGGCGCCACTAGAACCACCAGGGATGCCCACCCATGACCCCAGGGATGCCCACCAGGGATGGCAATCAGGGCTCAGGGGGCCCGCCAGTGCCCTCCCCATCAGTGCTGCCTGCCAGTGCCACCCACCAGTGCCCATTATTGCCCACCAGTGCCGCCCATCAGTGCCCAGCCATGCCGCCCATCAGTGCCGCAAAAAAAAACGTATCCATTTACAAAATTTCATAAACAAACAAAAAACGTTTTTTTTTTTTTTTCAAACCTTTTGGTCTTTTTTCATTTGTTTACCAAAAAAAGAAAAACCTTGCGGTGATCAAATACCACCAAAAGAAAGCTGTATTTGTGGGGGAAAAAAATTACATAAATTTGGTTTAGGTACAGTGTTGCATGACCGCGCAATAGTCATTCAAAATGCAACAGTGCTAAAAGCTATAAATTGGCCTGGGTGGGAAGGGGGAAAGTGCCCGGCATTGAAGTGGTTAAATTAAAAATATCCAAAAGGAAGAGTGGGGTCCCACATAATAGAAGCAGATGGGTATATTCATATATACAGTAAGTTACATATGGACCACAAAACCGCAAAAGATAAACATGGGCTCAAAAGGAGGGTTAATGTTCCTGGGAGGGATCTTCTGTTGAGGGAGATGTCTGCTGTTGCTGCTGCTTGGGGTCCATTTTTGGTGGGGTGGTATTTTATTGCAGGGGGAGGCGGGGTCAATTGTTGCTAGGGTGGGGTGTTTTGTTGCTCAATGCAGGGGGATCTATTTTACGGTCTGTTTCTTTCTTATTATCATTAACAAATTCAGTGCAAATAACTGAGTAGCACGAAATAATACTTTGTTCTGCAGTCTCTAAAAGGGGCAGTACTGGGAGGAGGATAGTAAGTGGAACCAAGGGATGGTACTCAGAGGTGGGTAGGGAGCAGAGAACGAAGGGTGACGTTCCTGCACCTATTCTAGAAGGAAAAAAAAAAAAAAAGTCCTGTGTAAAATTAATTCAGAAGTGTGCCATTCAAGTGGTGTTCAATATTCCTGGTGTAATTGGTGGTCATTAGAGCAAAGCCCCCCACCCCCGCCCAGTGCCAGTGAATAGGTGCCCTCCTACCCAGTGTCATTGGTGGCCTATGGAGAAATGATCCCCCCTCCAGCATCTGTGGAAGTGCCAAATTCCCCCCAGTGGCAGCGAGTAGAGAAGTGCCCTCCTTTGGGGTCAGTGATCACTTACTTGCTGTGCCAGGAGTGCATTGGCCTGGCACAAGAAATATGCAACCCCCGTTGACTAGACCGTGCCACTTTATATGCTACTTGTGCAGAAATTGTATGTGCGTCAACAATGTTGTCCACCACCAAAATTGCCAAGACACACATATACCAACCAGTTCAGCCATAACTCTAGGTTCACATCTATGCATTTTCTGTAGGTCGCATTTGCAGGGCACAGCAGCCCATTCATTTGAATAGGCTAATGTAGCTACAGAAAATGCAGGAAAAAGGTTCTTCACCTTTTAAAAAACACTTTAGCACCATGCAAATCCCACACCTGAAAACGTGCAGCGTGGGGGGTGGCATGGCATTAAGATGCATGCTAAAGAGCAGCAGGTTTTGGCTGCATATGGGGGGGGGGGGGGGGAATAAGTGCCATATACATGCTGTCCTGCATCTACAACAGTGTAAGCCTAGTCTAAGTTTTCTGACACTGAGCTTTCCTGCATTTACTACTCCCTTTGGCAGAGAAGTTGAATTATTGCGGTTTATGGAGCTGCAACAATTCAGCTGCTACTACAGAGGCAGCCATTGCTGACGTCCTACTGAAAATGCCAGTCGCCTGGCTATAATACTTTGAATTAATCTCACTGCCTCTACATAAAAAAAGCACAACAGATCGTTATACAGACCATAACATGCACCCACTGATTTTAACAATCCCTGAAAGTAGAAGATAAACATGTAGCTGGTTCAAATCTACGCACTGCAGTTTGGGATGTTCGCTAAGAGAGCTCTTTCACACTACTGCATGCGCATTAACACATTTACCTATAGGGGGTAAATAAGTTCTTACTGCCCAATGTAAACTGAAAAGAAAATCATTGGTTCAACCCATATTATGCCTACCTTTACACTAGCTAGGCCAGTGGTAGTCAACTTTCTTGAAGTGCGGCCCTCAACAGCTCCCATAGGGCTGCACAATAATTTCAACGAATATTCAGCCCCTATTCCCATTGGTGCAATGTGACAATGACACCGTCCCAATCGGTGCGAGGCTGCAGCGATCTCCTGCACTACTTTTGGTGACTTCGGGGGCGACTTCAATAGACATCTGTGTATGAACCCTCACCCCCGAAGTTGGACTAAAATGCGGCTTTGAAATAGTGCAAGATGAAGTTGCGCGATTGAAAACCCGCGTTCAATGTGACAAGAGATGATCAGAGACTGAAAATAGAACAGGAACATAGATTTTCAGAGATTGCAGACATGATACAAGAGAATGTCGCAGACTACAGACATGCTACAGGAGACTGTTAGGGCCGGTTCACATTTGTGCGAGTGCGGCGATCGCACGTAATTCGGAGCGCACTGCTCCTTCATTACATGCGTTCAGATGTGCGGATGCGAATTCAGCCATACACTTTGTATGGCTGAATTCGCACTGCACCCGCACAAAAAAAAGACGCACAGGACCCTTTTTTCCAGCCGCATCAGGATCGGATCGCACAGTGGTTCACACTTGTGCGATCCGATCCTATGCGAACTGTCAGATCGCACTGCGATATGCGATCAAACTGGGGGTGTCATTAACATTTCATTGACACCCCCTGCGTATCGCATATGGCAGTGTGAACTGCCAGATGAGCGTTTGCGATGTGAGAACAGGCTGCGAATTCGCAGCCTTCCCGCATCGCACAAGTGTGAACCGGGACTCAGGCAGTGTGAACATGCTATAGAGTTGTCGGGAGACTGTGGAAATGCTTCTGGAGAAATATTGCATGAGACTACTAGAAAATCACTGTTATACCAGGGCACCAGGGAAACATAGACCAGTATCTGCTATGGCCCAGAAAGGCCAAACAAAACGTGCCAAGGGTCACATGCAGTTCTTGGGCTGTAGGTTGGGCACCAAGTATCTACACAACATGGATGTAAACAGAAACTTTACAATGAAATCACAACAGCTAATCAACAATACACATTTTCCATTTTTTTTCTTTTACTTACGGGGAGGTTCAGCTTTACAGCATCCACAGGTTGCTGGAACGGCCACGAAAAGTTGTGCTTCCATAACCCCTTTAAAACAACCTTTTCCAGGTATTGTAGTTGATTGGTCAGACGCCCGGTCTTATTTCGATTAATGTATTCCGGGGGTGGAGGATTTGCAATAGATGAGTGCAGTTGCCGGCTTAACATGGTGCACCAATTCAGTATACATTACACTGCAAAAAAAAAAAAAAAAGCATCAGAAATATTAAAGACCAAGCAATTATTTTAATTAGGTGTCTGTTTAACCAATCTAAAAATGATCAGCCTCTGGACTTATAGCTGACCCTGTATAAATTCTGGTCTTGCTTGATCAGCAAACGTTTGCAAATATAACAGCTTAGTCGTGCCACAGAACATTTACTGTGAGCAATCTTTTAAATGGCCTGACAATTGAAGGTAGTTCAGTATTGGATGGACACCTGTGAGCTGAATCTCCCACTGATCTCTTGTATCTTCCTGAGGCTAAAGGAGTATGATTTTCCTAATAGTTTGTGAATCCAGACCATGATGCACAGCCTGATTCTTTGCTCCCCCTGCTATATTAAAACACACATGGAAGTCAGAGCAGGTGGCACGCAGTGAACAATTAAGGAAGCATGTGCTGGGTAGAACTCCTATAGGTTGGGGGTTTACTTTTTTTTTTTTTTAAGGTATCGCCTACACTATCAAGCAGTATTATCCAAGTTAAAAAGCAAATCCACATGAATTTAAAACACCTTTTACTCCTTAAAACTTTTTTTCACACAGAAATCTTTCTTTATACTTAAGCCCCGTACACACGTACTGATTGTCGGCCGTAAATATTCGGCCGACGACCGATCGGCCGATTGTAGGCTTGTTAGTATGATGCTTCCGACAGCCGACAGCACATTTTCGGCCGAACAGAATCTGTCGTGCAGGCATTAAAATTTTTGTTGGCCGTCACCAGAACGGCCGATTGTTCGCCAGTCAGTACAGATTTTGGCCGACAGACAGCAGATTAGCAAGACTGGGCATGCTCAGAAAAGAAAAAAGACAAGGAAAGTTAACCATCACATGACATCACTTCTGCAGTCGGCTGTTGTTGGCCGACAAAATTCGTGTGCAGTCTTTTGCAGTTTTCAACAGACACGACAGCCCTGGACAAAAGACGGCTGATCGTTCGGCCGAAGATCGGTACGTGTGTACGGGGCTTTAGTTGCTGCATGCTGTATCACTGTCTTTATCACATGTGCAATGGAAGTGTCTGCTGTGTGTAGTGAAGAGGTATTTAGCTGGACCTACAAGAGTGGATACAGGTAGGCACTGGTAGTCCAAACAGTAAGCTACAGGAACATGGTCTGCAGAATACTTATCGTTCGCACTTTGTTGCATGATACTAATATCGAATTCAACAATGGATATAAACGTAGGATTCTGTAAAAGATTCCTGGTTGCGTAGTTACGTATCAGATGGTGCAAAACAAAAACAATGGCAGCCAGGCTTTTTTCGTGCTATTTTAGTGTTTCTGATCATGCGCGGTCTTTTCGATCGATTTTTAGCGGAAGCATAGTGTACTGATTAAACGATTGTCGTTCGCTAGGCTGTGTACTAATGATCGGATTATCAAGCGATCAGGTCGAAAGCGAGTTTTATCGTACGATTATCTGAACGTGTGTACGAGGCGTTAAGGCCCGTACACACGTGCGGATTGTCGGCCGAAAAGATTCCGCCGACGACCGATCGGCCGATTTTCGGCTTGTTAGTATGATGCTTCCGACAGCCGACAGCGCACTTTCGGCCGAACAGAATCTGTCGTGCAAGCATTAAAATTTTTGTATGCCGACACCAGAACGGCCGATTGTTCGCCAGTCAGTACAGAATTCGGCCGACAGACAGCAGATTTGCAAGACTGGGCATGCTCAGAAAAGAAAAAACACAGGGAAAGTTAACCATCACATGACATCACTTCTGCAGTCAGCTGTTGTTGGCGGACAAAATTCGTGTGCAGTCTTTTGCACTTTTCAGCGGACACGACAGCCCGGGGACAAAAGATGGCCGATCGTTCGGCCGACAATCGGTACGTGTGTACGGGGCTTTACTGTTGGGTCAATGTTTGTACCTTTTACACACATTTGGCTAGAGCTACACAGGTGACTTTAACGTCTTCCTGCTAAGAGATTTAAAGTGTAACTTAAGTGGGGTACACACTATGAGAAAATCGGGCGAACAATCGTCCGATTTTCCTCGTTGTTTTACAGCAAATCAGAACCGATGAGCGGAAATTTTCAGAGGACAAAGGCCTCTTTCACACTGGCGCTCCGTTTTTGTCGTCCGTTCAGTCACTTTTTTTTTTTTTTTTACGGACACGGATGACACTTGTGTCATCCGGTCCGTATGTCCGCATATCATCCCATCCGTTTGCGGATAATATACGGACATAATGTATGTCTATGGGGGATAGCGGATGTCAGCGGATGACACCGCTGACATCCCATTTTGCGTCCTTTCCGTTTTTTAAACGGAAGAAAAATAGGGTTCTGTTCCGTTCCAAAAAACAGTACAGAACTGAAAGGACCCAAATCGGATGTCAGCGGATGGTCATCCGCTGACAGCTGCAATCCCATTGACATGCATTATGTCCGGACATCACCGGCAAACGGATGGGGTGATTTACGGACATACGGAACGCCCGTGTGAAAGAGGCCAAAGGCTTTTTTTTTGTTGTTTATTGTTTCTGATCATACACAGTCTTTCTTTTCTGATTTTTATTGTACAAAAACCGTACAAAAACAGTACACATTAAACGAAAATCATTTGTTTTTTTCCGTACGAGAAAAATTTTGGAGTTTGTCCCTTCGAGAATTTTTGTGCCGAATGTTGTGTACACACTATACGAATATCATACAAAAATTCTTTGGACAAAAATTTTCTTAAAGTGTGTACTGGCCTTTAGGCTGGCCATACATGTTCAACTGTCTTGTACAATTTTCATTTTGATTTACCAAAAACCATATAATATGAGGTCAGAACTAAACAACTTTCAATTGCATCCAATTAGTCAGGTCCTTCCACTACATAGGTTAAGGTAAATCTAAAGGGAAATTGTACAACCAAATTGGACATGTATGGCCAGCCTAATGGGTCATACACACTATACAATTTTCTTTAGATTTTTTCCTTCAGACTTACCAAAACCATATAATATGAGGTCAAACCTAAACACTTTCAATTTGTATGTAATCAAGCAGGCCCTTGCACTACATAGTTGAAGGTAAACCTAATGGAAATCTACCAACAAAAGTTGTATAGTGTGTATCCAGCTTTAGGCTTCTTTCACACGGGCGCCTCCGGAAAGCGGAATCTGCTTGCTCAGCAGTGGATCTCTCTGCTGAGCAGGCGAATGAGAGGTCTGTGTCTGCTCCGCTATGCAAAAGGGGGGCCGTGCCCTTTTTCTTTTTAACACAAAAAACTCCTGTTCTTTTTTTTTTTCTTTTTGGATAGAGTTATAACCTCCATCATTTTTTTTTTTGCCATCTGTGTAGCATTGATGATATTTCCCTGCACTCCTGTCCTATATCCAAAACAGCAAACAGCAAATGAGAGGATCTCTGGTTGTCACCAGTAGGGTGACCACGTGTCCCGGTCCGCCCGGGACAGTCCCGCATTTGGAGAGTCTGTCCCGGGTCCCGCATTTCATGTATGTGTGAAAGGGGGGTGGGCTGCATTGTGTGTATGTGGGAAGGGGGGGGGGGGCAGAGAGACTGCACTGTGTGTATTCATATGGGAAAGTGGGAACAGGAAGCTGCATTGTATGCATGTGTGAGGAGACAGAAGGGCTGCCTTGTATGTATGTGCTGGGGGGGAGGGGGCTGCATTTTATGTATATGTGAGGAAGATGGGCTACCTTGTGTGTGAGTGGGAAGTGGCAGCAGGGGGCTGCATTGTTTATACCTTTTGAGGAGGAGGGGCTGCATTTGATGTATATGGAGGGGGTAGGGGCCTGAAATGTATGTATGTATGTAAAAAAAAAAAAGTATAAAAAAATCATCTTTTTTTTTTTTTTTTGGGCGGGGGTGTCCCTGAATGGCAGTTTGGAAAAGTGGTCACCCTAGTCACCAGGGTCACTAGAACTAGTGCTCCCATAGGAAGATTTTCTATTCCTGTTTTGGTGACAGCCCATAATTTGGGATTTTTTTTTTTTTTTACTTTCAGTGATAATGGTAAACAGGACAAACAGTTTGAGGCTGAGTTTACACTGATGCGAATTGAATGCAGGTTTCTCCGTATCCAATCCCCATGACATGAGATTGTGACCGGCTCTCAGTGGAGCTGGTTCACATATCTCCGGGGAGGCCGCGCGGTCCGCATTACTGAAGGGTCCTATGCGTCTTCTGGTTTGTTTCAGGAGCAAATTCGGACCTGATTCGCACCTGAAACGGTGAACAGAGATGCACCAGACCCCCGCTTTAAGCAAAGGCCGCAGCTAGTGTGAACCCAGCCTAAGGCCCCTTTCACACCGGCGGACCGTTCAGATCCGCCAAAAAATCTGACAGGCGGATCTGTCCCCCCATGCATCTCTATGGGGCATCGGATGTCAGCGGAGACATGTTTACTGACATCTGATTCGATCCGGTCCAGTCCGACAAATCTTGACGGATGGAAACCCTATTTTCTATTCGTCCAGCAGATCGGATGGGATCGGATGAGAACGGACCGACCGTCCGTTCCCATCCGATTCCCCCATAGAGATGTATGGGGCTCTGACAGCTGTGTCTCAGCGCACAGTGCGGAGAACAGCTGTCATTCTCCTGCTCAGTGGGGGATCGGCGGATCGATCCCCTGCTGAGATAAACGGAGTCCGTCCGACAGACGGACAGTGTGAAAGAGCCCTTAATCTCCTTAACGGAACTCAGGCAGCAAAAAATCTTTTATTCAAAACAAAAAAAAAAATTGTCTTAATAGTTTACCTGAATTTTTGTGATTTTTCAAAAGGGAAACTGTATGGCCTCATTCACCCATGCATGAGTGTTACCAACTAGTGGAGTTAACAAATGTGCATGTTTCTCTAGGACAAGTTTCCTCTAGGCTAGGTCCACACTGTACCGTGTTGCATTACCACAGATTTTTTTTTTTTTTTTGTTAAAGCGGTTGTAAACCCTAAAAAATAAAAAAAAAAAAATAAAAAACCTGCAAGACAAAGGCATAATGAGCTAGTATGCATCGCATACTAGCCCATTATGTATAACTTACCTTAGAACGAAGCCCCGACACGGACCCCCGGACATCGCTGCGGGCGCTGCCATGATCCCTCGCCGTCTCTTCCGGGTTCGGCGGCTCCGGCGCGGTGATTGGCCGGAAGAGACGGCTCCGGCGCGATGATTGGCCGGAGCCGCGATGACGTCACTCCCGCGCATGCGCGCGGGAGTGATTTTCCGGCAAGCTCCCGGCAAACTAATTGAAGGTCCCCCCGGACCTTCAGAGCGCATGCACCGCTCGCGCGAGCGGCTGCATGCACTGTAAATATCTCCTAAACCATGCCGGTTTTGGAGATATTATTTGTACCTACAGGTAAGCCTTATTATAGGCTTACCTGTAGGTAAAAGTGTCAAAAAGCGGGATACTACCGCTTTAACCACTTGCCCACCAGCCACCGCTGATATACAGTGGTAGGTCGGCAGGTTCCCACGAAATGCCGTCCCTGTACGGCGGTTTGTAGGAGCGATCCTGTGGGCGCGCCCACTCGCCAGCAGAGAAGCCAAGGCACGGAGGCCAGCGGCTGCAATTGCTTCCGGGCACTCGCGATTGCTCCCCGTGGATAGAGAACGGAATCAAAATAGGCTTATTGGGATTTTTTTTTACCAAAAATATGTAGCAGAATTCATATTGGCCTAAAATGATGAAAAAAATTTGATTTTGAATTTTTTTCTTTTTTTTTGGGGGGGGGGGGGGTGTTTTATAGCAGAAAGTAAGAAAATGTTGTATTTTTTTTCAAAGTTGTTGCTACTTTTTTGTTTATAGCGCAAAAAAATAAAAATCACACAGGTGATCAAATACCACCAAAAGAAAGCTCTATTTGTGGGGACATTGTCGCATGACCGCGCAATTGTCCGTTAAAATAACGCAGTGCCGAATTGCAAAAAATGGCCTCGTCATTAAGGGGGAAAATCTTCCGGTCCAGAAGTGGTTAATTTATATTAGATAGCTTAATCAAATTGAATGGGCTGGGAACATACCTCAATGACCCAGAAAGCGCACCTTTTCTGGCAGCGCACCACACCACAATGCATATTAGCGTGTTAGTGGGCACCTGCTGCTGCAGCAACAACATACTAACATGCGCAATAAGGGCTCATTCACACAGGAGAAGAAGCCAGTAGAACATGCAGATGAAGTGTGTCTGTTGGGAATGAGCTCAGGTGGATCCTAGTCTGAACCCACCTCCGCTATCCTGTGAGGAAGCTGTCTGAACTCTGCCAATCATAAGTGGCTGGGGCATTCTCTCCCTGCATACAGCCACACGTATACATGCCCCTTGTTTGCCTGCAGTTGCAAAGCTGAAAATGGCTTAGCTGTTTATGATTGGTGGTGTGCAGTGACCGCTTTCTAGCGGGATAGCTTAGGTGGGTTCAGACTAGGATCCGCTTGAGCTCATCCCTGGAGGAACAGATGCTCAGTACAGCCGTGCCCTGGATGCAGCTGAAGAAGAGACTTAAATGCTTGGAAGTGTGGGAAGATCCATACATATTGGATGTCACACACATATTTAAAATGCCTGAGGAAAGAAGGATAAAGTATTGATGAGCAGACCTGCATGGTCCTTGAGGTTAAAAAATAAATTTGAAAAGATAAAGCAGACCTATATGTAAAATCTAGCATTTTGGTTTTCTACCTGGGATCATTTGCACAGTATAAAAGTGTATACACTACCAAAATTGTTTTACTTTTAACCACTTACCGACCAGGCTTTTTCTGGCACTTTTTGTTTACAAGTTTAACCACTTTACCACCGGAGGATTTTCCTGCTTTATGTCCAGGCCACTTTTTGCAACTTGGCACTGCATGACTTTAACTGACAATTGCGCGGTCATGCAACCCTGTACCCAAACGAAATTTACGTCCTTTTTTTTCCCACAAACAGAGCTTTCTTTTGGTGGTATTTGATCACCTCTGCGCTTTTCATTTTTTGCGATAATAATAAAAAAAGAGCGAAAATTTTGCGAAAAAAATTGACATTTTCTACTTTGACAGTTAAAAAATATCCAATATATTCAATTTTTGTCATATATTTAGGCCAAAATGTATTTAGCTACATGTCTTTGACCAAAAAATTCTCAAATAGCGTTTTTTTAACTGCTTTAAGACCGGAAGATTTTACCCCATTCCTGACCAGGCTATATTTTGCGATTTGGCACTGCGTTATTTTAACGGACAATTGCGCGGTCGTGCGACGCTGTACCCAAATTAAATTTATGTAATTTTTTTCCCCACAAATGGAGATTTCTTTTGGTGGTATTTGATCACCAGTGCGATTTTTAATTTTTGAAAAAAAGAGCGACAATTTTGAAAAAATAACAATATTTTTTACATTCTGATATAGAACATTCCCAAAAAAAATTTAAAAATCAAAATGTTTTAACATCTTAGGCCAATTTATTTTCTGCTACATATTTTTGGTAAGAAAAATCACAATAAGCGTATTTTGATTGGTTTGCGTAAAAGTTATCGCGTTTACTAACTACGGGAAAGATTTGTCATTTTTATTTATTTATTTTTTTTACTATTAATGGCGGCGATCTGCGATTTTTTTTTTTTTTTTTGCGGGACTGCGACATTGCGGCGGACAGATCGGACCCCTAACTGATATTTTTGACACTTTTGGGGGTACCAGTGACATTACTACAGTAATCAGTGCTATAAATATGCACTGTTACTGAAATAATGACACTGGCAGGGAAGGGGTTAACTTTATTGGTGATCAAGGGGTTAAATGTATGCCTCATGCTTACTGACGGGTGTGGGGGGAGGGGATTGTGTGACACAGACACAGATCGCAGGTTCAGCTATGCTGAATCCTGTAATCTGTGACTGTCTGTCACATAGGAGATCCGCCCGCTTTGTTTACACAAGCGGGCAGATTTCCTCACTCGATCCCTGACGATCGGGGAAGAGCGGCGGTGATCACCGCCTCTCCTCCCCTGGCCCGACTCCCGCTGTGTTTGAATACACCTCCGGTGTCATTCAAGACAGGAAAGTCCAACACATAAGCAGCGCTAAAATGATGGTATAAACCTACACAGGTAAGTCCACAAAAGTCCAAAGGGTGGGATGGCCAAACACCACGAAATGAAGTTGAGAACACAAAACTTTCACCGCACCACCCCTTAGGTAGTGCTCACTCACCAAATGTATGATAATATGTGCCTTTGGAATGAATCCTTGCTCCGGATGGATCTCAGCCAGGAATGCATGCTCAAACCTAAACTGGAACTGTTGTCTCCAGACTCCGGCTTATATGCATTAATAAACCTTAACCAGTGGCCACATACACTTCCAACAAGGACTTGAGGGAGCATATAAAAGAGAGAGGGCTCATAGGACAGTAGTCCAAAAAACTTTCTTGGCACAGAACCCCCAAACCCCTTCCCTATACACTCACACAATTCAAATCAAAAAGCACAAAACGATGTATGCAGGCAAAATCAGACGGCAGCTGGGCCACTGAGAATCTCACCATCCCTCGCTCGCCAGAATCCAGAGGATCTCGGAGCCGTTCGTAACAGCCGCTCTACGTCTGGTTGCCGGGGTGACCGCGTGCTCACGCATTGACGCGTTTCGTCATTAAACTGACTTCAACAGAGGGCCTCAAGTTTAAATCAGTATTTTTTGCTAGAAAATTACTTATAAGTTATAACCCTTAAACATCATACTTTTTTTTTTTAACACAGACCCTAGGGAAAAAAATAGCGAGCGTTGCAATTTTTTATCTCACATGGTATTTGCGCAAGGTTTTGGCAAATCCATTTTTTTGGGAACAAATACACTTTAACCACTTCCCACAAGCCCTATATTAGTGCCCATCAGTGCCACCTATCAGTGCCCATCAGTCCCACCTATCAGTGCCTATCAGTGCCCAACAATGCCACCTATCAGTGCCCATCAATGCCACCTATCAGTACGCAGCAGTGCCGCCTATCAGTGCCCACCAATGCTGCATATCAGTGCCACCTATCAGTGCCACATATCAGTGCCGCCTATCAGTGCCACCCATCAGTGCCACCCCATCAGTGCCTCCTCATCAGTGCCTGTCAGTGCAGTCTCATCAGTGCTCATCAGTGCAGGAAAAAACTTATTTATTTACTAAATTGTATAACATAAATAAAAAAACTTTTTTTTTTTTTTTTCAAACTTTTCGGTCTTTTTTTTATTTGTTTAGCAAAAAAGAAAAAACCCTGCGGTGATCAAATACCACCAAAAGAAAGCTCTATTTGTGGGGGGAAAATGACATAAATTTGGTTTAGGTACAGTGTTGCATGACCGCGCAATTGTCATTCAAAATGCAACAGCGCTAAAAGGTGAAAATTGGCCCGGGCAGGAAGGGGTGAAAGTGCCCTGTATTGAAGTGGTTAATGAATTTAAAAAAACACAATTTACCCTAATTATTTTTTTTATAATGTAAAAGATGATGTTATGCCGAGTAAATAGATAACTAACATGTCACGCTTTAAAATTACGCATGATCGTGATATGGCAACAAACTACGGTACTTAAAAATCTCCATAAGCGACACTTTAAACGCCTTTACAGGTGTCCTGTTTAGAGTTACAGAGAAGGTCTAACGCTAGAGCACGGAGGAATGGGGGCGCTTTCTTTATTTTTTTTATTCATTTTTACACTGTCCCTTTTAATTTTTTTTTTTTAATCACGTTTATTCCTATTATAAGGAATGTAAACATTCCTTGTAATAGAAATAAGGATGACAGGTCCTCTTTATTGAGAGATCTGGGGTCAAAAAGACCCCAAATCTATTCTTTACCTTTTAAAAACAAAAGATCAAAATATTTACGTCCAGCCTGCACTGGAAGTGACGCCATAACGTCGCTCTGGTCCTCCAAGGCCATAGAGGCGATCAAAGAGTATCTATTCTTTGATCACCTTTGGGAGCACCTGGCTGCACTGTTGGATCGTTTCTTTGCTGAACCAGAAGAAACAGTAAGCCCCAGAAATGGGGGGGGGGGGGGGGACACTTTGGAAACCTCCTAGACTGCTTGGAACGGTTTCATGAGAAAGCTGGCTGCTAGCTGCAAAAAGCGATACTGGGGTTATGACTGATATCTTCAGCCATATTCCCAGTAAACCACTTGCAAACTGCATGAAGTTAAATAGAGCAGGGAAGAATTAATGTGATATTAAACCCAAAAGCAAAAATTTGTTATATTGCAGATTACCAATTCAGTGATGACTGGATTCATTTTCTTTTATTCGACTTTTTTTTCTATATCTGGTGATCAAGCCAGCGAGTCTGTTTTTTTTTTTTTAATTTAAACACATTTCTGTGTTTAGGTGCGCATTCGCGGGGCGGTAAAAATCGCAGCTCAACTTCTTTATGTTTATGGGCCCCTGGCCCCCTGTGTGAATGAGCCCTAGAGGAAATCTCTGCAATGCAGGCCATTGTTGGGGAACAAAGGAAGCAGTTGTAGCACTGCCCCCATAGGGCTTTCTGTGTGATGACTTATTGGGCCTCCTCTGATTACCTGCATGCAGTCACTTACAGACAGTTCACTCATCCATCCTTACAGCCAGTTGCTCCTTACTCAATAAATAGTCCAGGGGTTTTGGTTTTATAGTTATTGTTGAACTTGAATGGGGAAGGGAATAGTGGGATACTCCAACTTGAACTATTAACAGTAGATAAGGACAACTCGCACTTGACCTCACCAGGTTATTTGTGCAAGCAGACACACTGCTTTGACCATACTGCCGCTTGTTTGGAAGAATTAAGTCCTCTTGCTCTTGCTAGCAGCAGACTTGTTGCAACTACATTATCTTCAGGACACTCTCTAGCATCCCCTTGACTGTCTGACACCCGTCCACGAACTCTTCCTCAGAAGGAGTGGCCCTCTCAGAACAGGTCCCATGACACAGATCTGTACTCACTGTAGGCAGAATCAGATCTACCCCAGTGTCTCCCTTCTAGTCTGCTCTACAGGACATCTAGGTTCAGCTCCTCTCTGACTCTCCATCTCTCAGGTCGACCACCTGAGGCCGCATGGCAGCTTCTACAGAAGAGGGGCAGCTGCCCCCTCCGTCCGGGACCCCCTCTCCAGCTGAAAGGCACTTTCCTCTGCCAATCACCAGGGCTGTACTAAATGCCTGTGCACTCATTTGTCAGATTTCCTCCCACTGTCCAATATGCTTCCCTATTGGACCAGTGTGAAACACTTGAGACAAACTGAGTTGCACCTGAGCACCATGAGCAGACCTCACTAGCAGATCCTGTTCTCTGGTAGGCAGAGAGCAATATTAATTTACCTGGCAATCTCTCTGATAAGCAGAAAGGATCCAAAAACGATATTCTCTCTTCAGCAGCGGGAGCCACAGTGCCTGTGCCCCCCTTTTGAACTAATGGGGCCTGGGCCCAGTCCAGAAGGGCTGGATGTACTGGCTTATCAGCGGCCCTGGATACAAGAGAGGCCGACCTCTTCATTTCATTCTCCCTTCAGGTATGTGAGAGCCACAGTGTGTTGTGATGTGCTTTGGTGCTGTGACATGCCTTGAGGGTGCAAAAAAATATGTACATTTCTTTGCAGCACACTGAAATCCACCTCAACCCAGTGTTATGGTGTGAACCGTGCACATAAAAACAATTGTTTCTATGTGCCCTAAAAAAATGGTTTTCCTAGAGATACATTTTTATGTGACAAAGCAGTCAGTAAGGCCTTGATCAGATTGTTGCATTGTGCATTGTGATGCATGCAATGCCATTCTCTCCGAATTGTGGAGAGAAAACATATGTGCTTTAACACGGCACCTCAGTAGTTAGTTGTGGACAAAGCCTAAAAGCACTTTTTAGCATACAATCCGTGAATAAGAGCTGCAGAGAACAATCTTACATATAACCGTATCTAGCTTCCCTGCTGTGTTCCTCCTACCTCACCTCAACCACCATTGGGAGTCTCACACCAGGAGTCTGGGGACATGTGCGCGTATTGCAGAATTGTGCTAAATATGTTTTATTTTTTTATTTTTTTTACCCAGACATCCATTTTAATATCCTTCAGTCTGCTAACCCTTGACACAGACCATTCAAGACACCTCTTCTGGAGATTAAATCAACTTCTGTGATCTTCAGCCAAACAGTAAGCTGCTTACGATTTTATCTGGGAATTATAAAAATGATCTGCAAGGTAAAAGTAAACTTTGTCTCCCAGAATGATCTGGGAGACAAAGTTTACTTTTACCTTGCAGATCAGGTTCTTCTAAATTTTAATGTATTTGCCTTTACATGTGTTTGGAGCCATGGTGCCTAATCTGCTGCCCAAGGCCATTTTGGTATATATAGTTCAGCCCTCGGGCCTCAGCATTCTGTAGTGGAAACATTGATTAAAGTAATTGCGTTGATCTCTACCATCCTCATACAACCCCTAGCAAAAAGTATGGAATCGCCACTCTTGGAAAATGTTCATTCAATTGTTTAATTGTGTAGAAAAAAAAGGAATCACAGACATGCCTATTCTCATTTAACATTCCAGACTTCTGGCTTTAAGAAACACTTAAAAAAAGAAAAAAAGAAAGAAAGAAAACTGTAGTCAATTGCAACTGTTATTGCAGATCAAACAAAGGAAATAGATATGGAATCACCTAACTCTGAGGAAAATATTATGGAATCATGAAAATAACACTACAGTACACCACAAGTACTTTGTTGCACCACCTCTGGCTTTTATAACAGCCTAAATTCTCTGAGGCATGGATTTAACTATCGACGAACAGTATTCTTCATCAATCCGACTACAAATTTCTCTTATTGCAGTTGCCAGATCAGCTTTGCAGGTTGGACCATTTTCTTTCATTTCCACCATAGATTTTCAATTGGATTGAGGTCCGGACTATTTGCAGGCCATGCCATTCAACATTATATTAATAATTAATTTTGACAGCTTTTACCCTATGGCAAGATGCATTATCATCCTGAAAAATGTCATCATCACCAAACATCCTTTCAATTGATGGAATAAGAAAAGTGTCCAAAATCTCAATATAAACTTGTGCATTTATTTAAGATTTAATGACTGTCATCTCCCCCGTACCTTTACCTGACATGCAACCCCGTATCATCAAAGATTGTGGAAATGCGCATGTTTTCTTCAGGCAGTCCTCTTCATTTCATTGGAACGGCAACAAACAAAAGTTCCAGCATCAATGCAGATTTGTGATTCATCACGGAATATAACTTTCATCCAGTCCTCTTAAGTCAATGGTTGCTTTTCTTTAGCCCACAGTAACCTTGTTTTTTTTCTGTTTAGGCATTAGTGATGGTTTTCAGTTTGGCTTTTCTGTATGTAAATCCCATTTCTTTAGGCAATGTCTTACAGTTCGCTTGCAGACATTGACTCCAGTTTCTGACCATTTGTTCCTAATTTGTTTTCTGTTTTTAACCACTTAAGCCCCGGAGGATTTGGATGCTCAAAGACCAGGGCCTATTTTGCGATTCGGCACCACGTGACTTTAACGGACAATTGCGCGGTCGTGCGACGCCGTACCCAAATTAAATTGACGTCCTTTTTTTCCCACAAACAGAGCTTTCTTTTGGTGGTATTTGATCACCTGTGCGATTTTTACTTTTTGCGCTATAAACAAAAAAAGTGCAACAATTTTGAAAAAATAACAATATTTTTCACATTTTTTTATATGAAATCCCCCCCCCCCCCCCCAAAAAAAAAGTAAAAATCTAAATTTTTTATCATTTTAGGCCAATTTATTTTCTGCTACATATTTTTGATAAAAAAAATTGCAATAAGCGTATTTTGATTGGTTTGCGCAAAAGTTATTGCGTTTACTAACAATGGGAAAGATTTATGTCATTTTTATTGTTTTTTTTTTTAACTAGAAATTGCGGCGATCTGCGATTTTTTTTTTTGTGCTGGACTGCGACATTGCGGTGGACAGATCGGACCCTTGACTGACATTTTTGACACTTTTGGGAGTACCCGTGACATTACTACAGTAATCAGTGCTATAAATATGCACTGTTACTGTAAAAATGACACTGGCAGGGAAGGGGTTAACTTTATTAGTGATCATCAGTGGGTTAAATGTATCCCTAGGGGCGTGTTTCTAACTGTGGGGGGGCGTGGCTAGTGATGTAACAACAGAGACATACGATCCTACATAGCAGGATCGTGTAGTCTCTGCAGTTTGATCAGAGAGAATGACAGGCGGCTTACATTAGCCCCCTGCCTTTCTCCCTCTCCAGCGGGAGATCGCGAGTGACCAGCGGACATCGGAGCCGCCGGTCACTCGCGCGGGGATGTCAGGGAACGAGTGCTCGCCCCCTAGAGGCTCCTGGGCGAGCGACGTAGCCCTATGTCGGTTTGTCCAGGAGAGCCAGACTGCCGCAGTAAATAGTCGTGCAGCGGTCGGCAAGCGGTTAAGGCATATTGCTTTAATTTTTCTATCTTGACACTTTGATGTCTTCCTTGGTCTACTAGTGTGCTTCCCTTTAACAACCTTCCCATTTGATTTGTACCTGGTCCAGATTTTAGACACAGATGACTGGGAACAACCAACATCTTTTGCAACATTCCGTGATGATTTACCTTCTTGAGGAAGTTGTATAATCCCCTCTTTTATTTCAACTGACATCTCTCGTGTTGCAGCCATGATTCATGTCAATCAGATTGGTGGCACTCTTTTTAAACTGCAGACTAATTAGCAGATGTAATCTGATGCAGATGTTTCTTTTAGAAATGCAAAGTACATGGTAATTCCAATATTTTCCTCAAAATTGAGTGATTCCATATTTTTTCCCTATAATTGATCTGCAAAAACAGTTGCTATTGACTACAGTTTTCTTTCTTTTTGATTTTTTTTAAGTATTTGCTAAAGCCATAAAGTGGAAATGTTAAATAAAATTGTTTTGAGGCATGTCTGTGATTAGTTTTTTTTTTTTTTCTACTCAATTAAAACAATTGAATGAGCATTTTCCAAGATTCCATACCTTTTGCCATGGGTTGTATAACTCGTTCCCAGTTACAGATTGTCTTCTGTAGCATTTCCCCAGCCAAAAATTGTATTATGTCCACATTCTCTGACCTTCATTTCTTCTCTTAGGTCTGCAGTTTCTGGCAGTTCTCTCAAGTATTCTATATACTGAACATTATGGGTGGCCCTTTGGTAATGTCAAGTCAAGTTAAACTTTGTCATTCCATTACACCTGAAGACCTACACTCAGTGCTTGGATGAGGTCATCTAGAGCCCAGGGCAAACATGCCAAATTGTGCCCCCCCCCCAATATGTATGAACATTGTGTCACCAAAAATCCCCTCCCTCTTCAAAAATGTAAGCACTAAACTGCATGCTTATCCCCTAAGCATAAATTCCCCATCATCCAAATACAAATATGGCTCCTACTGAAATCCCCCCCTCCAAGCACAAATCTTTGCCCCCCCCCCCACCCCCTCAAATCCTCTTATTCCCCATATGCCGCCAGCACAAATCCACCACCCCCACTAAAAAAATTCTCCCCTCCTAGTACAAATTTTCTTCCCTCAAAAAAAAATCCCCTCCTAGCGCAAATCCCCTCCCCCCTACCATATTACTTTTAATTACCCAAACCGCCAAAATTCCCCCTTCTAGCACAAATCATCTTCTCCCCCGATTCCATCTTCCAACACAAATCACCACTCCTTGCACACCTCCCCAAATGTCCCCTCCTAGAATAATTATTTCCTTCTGCAGCCCCCTAAAAAAAATTCCCCCTCCCACCATCAGAAATCCCCCTCCCTCCAACCTCCTTGTGGTACCCCCCCACCTCACATAATACCACAGTGCCCAGGGCAGCCGGCCCTCCTGCCCACTCCTTGTACAGGCCCTGCCTACAATGGAATGAAATGTCATGTCTCGCAGGACCACGGTGCTACACATTGATTAAACATAAAAATATACGAGAATAAAACACAACAAAGAACTTTAAAAAGTAAAAAAATCACTACATATTTCTTATTTAGTCTTTGTAGCAGCAAGTGCTTGTAAAAGTGTCTTAGTGCATATGTCTTTGTAGAAAAAAATTTCATAGGGGATTAGAGTTGAGAGCTCTCACAGCCTGGGGGGAAAAAGCTGTTGGACAGCCTGACAAACTGGATTTTATTACTTCGGTACCTTCTACCTGATGGCAAGAGCTGGAAGAGACTGTGGGAGGAATGGGTGGGATCCCTTACGATACTAGTAGCTTTCTTGGAGTATTGATGCATACTAACACATTATGCCTTTACTTTTCATGTAAGAAAAATGCAAAAAAAAAAAAAAAGCAGAATTTACTTCCTCTTAAGGCACAAAATGATAACCACCTATACTTGTCCTGCTAATCTTATTCTGCAAACAAGTTAAGAACTCACCTTAACTAACCAGACTGAACTGAGTGAGAAAGCAGTTTTAACCCTTTCATGCCTAAGGGTAAAACCAATCTAAATGCCTAAGCCCAATTTTGTCATTTTGACACGCGGTAATGAAACCATACATATCATAACAACTACTTTGTGCATCCAGGTGGATTATACTTTGTTTTTTTTTCAGGACAGATTGGGCTTTCATTTTGTGGTAAATGGTAATATATATTCCCTGATTTTTATTTATTTATTTATTATTATCAAAGAAAAACTGGCCCAAAATAGTAAGAAAAAAAAAAAATTTTTTTTTTTAAATGTAACTGTTTATTTCTTGCTCCTACCATAACCTATCACCAAAGAACAATCCAACATATATTCTTCTGCTCCTGATGATTGCAGCAATACCATGTATGTGTATGTTAATTGTTGTTTGTACCTGTAGTACAGCCCAGAATCAATAGTGCGCATTTTGCTTTTTTTTAAATCCTACCTAAAACACACTGAAAAAAAAAAAAAAAAAATCCTGTCCAAAAAAATACTGACCCTGACCTTGACCCAAACACTAACCCTTGCACTGACCTAGATCAAACCTTGATCTATGTTTTTTTTTTTTTTACTTTTTCGTTTTTTTTTTTTTTTTAATTTTTTTTTGCTTCACACACTTTTTTATTTCTATCTCTGCAAGGACAGAGAATGCTAGCTAGCACAGGGATCAGGTGACTCAGAACCGACTGTTCCAGGTCCAGATTGTTAGAACGGAGCTCAGGGCTCTCAGCTAGACCCTGGTCTCTGTGCTGGGAGCGCGTCGTGCGGTGCTCTCAGCACAAAGAGAGGTACGCAAATATGCGGCCCCAGGAAAAAAAAACATATTTGCGTACTGTCGGCGTGAAGGGGTTAAAGTGTATTATATGCAGAAGAACCGATTGATTCTGTAGCAGTAGTGATATTACATGACATGTTGAATGTAGTTTTGTTATCCAATAGCAGCATGTAAACAACGTTTGGTAAAATCCTTTTAGGAACTGCTTAACCACAGTGGCTTCACTAGGGGGGGGCATGGCCCCCCCCAACATTATACTCTGCCCCTCCATGTGCCCCCAAACAAGATCCCGGCGCCACCTCCTGCTCTGGGAAGGCGGGTCGGTAAGCCCAGATTGCGGGTTCCCGACCCATCATCCCCGAGCATCAGTGTGAAGAAAGGAGCCAGCACTAGAGGAAGCAGAGCCGAGGCCACCAGCCAAACCCACCTAGGGGACAGCAGCAGCTATACCTGAAGGAATTCTGAGGAAGATGTGAAGATTGAGGTCAGTTGGGGTGCAGGTAAACCTCAGTGCATCCATGTAAAAGCAACCTTAGGCCCCTTTTACACGATCGGACCCTCCATTCACCTCTATAGAGTGGCAGATTTAAACGGACTTATGTACGTTTACACCCGCCTATCTCCAATCCGATCCAAATAAAAAAACAGGGTTCCTTCCCCTTCTGTCTGGATGGATCAGAGGGCCCATAGAGTAGAGTAGGATGTGTCCGTGTCTGCTCTGCATATGGATATGGACCTGTCGTCTGCCTTCTCTGCTAATTGTGACCCGCGACCGGTTACCCAGTCGCTAGAGTGGCTTTCGCTCCTTAAATGTTTGGGCACCCCTGCTATAGAGGCATGAGTCCTGGATGGAGGAGTGCACTGTAGCAGCCTTCCCCCTTCATTTCACCACGGTGTGGAGGAGGGAAGGAGTCCCGGATTGAGAGGTGCACTATACTGTAGCACATCGGGAGACCTGTGGGGAAATGATAAAGATCTCCCATGAAGTTGATAAAAGTGTTAGAACTTTTAAGACCATCACTGTGGTTGGCAGGTCTCACTATTCTTCTCTGCCTCCTCTGTGCTGAAAACATGGCATCAATATTAGGCTTTTTTTACTGTGTAAACTGGCACCAAAACTAGGCTTTATTACTCCATAAATGGGCACCAATACTAGGGGTTATTACTGTGTAAACTGGGACCACTACTAGGCTTTATTAATGTGTAAACTGGCACCAATACTGTGCTTTATTACTGTGTAAACTGGCACCAATACTAAGGGTTAATACTGCGTAAACTGGCACCAATACTAGGGGTTATTAATGCGCAAACTGGCACCAAAACTAGGCTTTATCACTGCATAAACTGGTACAAATACTAGGGGTTATTGCTGCGTAATCTGGCACCAAAACTAGACTTTATTACTGCGTGAACTGGCACCAATACTAGGGGTTGTTACTGCGGAAAGTGGCACTAAAACTAGGCTTTATTACTTTGTAAACTTGTACCAAAAATATGCTTTATTACTGCATAAACTGGCACAAATACTAGGGGTTATTGCTGCGTAAACTGGAACCATTACTAGGCTTTATTACTGTGTGAACTGGCACCAATACTAGGCTTTATTCCTGAGTAAACTGACATCAATATTAGGCTTTATTACTGCGTAAACTGGCACAAATACTAGGGGCTATTACTGCATAAACTGGGATCAATACTAGGGGGTGTTACTTCGTAAACTGGCACCAATACTAGAGGGGTATTACTTTGTAAACTGGCACCAATACTAGGCTTTTTTACTGCGTAAACTGGAGCCAATACTAGGGGTTAATACTGCGTAAACTGGCACCAATACTAGGGGTTATTACTGCGTAAATGGGCACAAATATTAGGCTTTATTACTCCATAAACTAGCACCAATACTAGGGGTTATTACTGCGTAAACTGGCACCAATACTAGGGTCTATTTCTGCATAAACTGGCATCAATATTAGGGGCTATTACTGCATAAACTGGCACCAATACTAGGGGGTATTACTGCTTAAATTGGCACCAATACTAGGGGCTACTTCTTTGTAAACTGACACCAATACTAGGCTTTATTACTGCATAAACTGGAGCCAAAATTAGGGGTTACTACTGTGTAAACTGGCACCAATACTGGGGGTTATTACTGCGTAAACTGGCACCAATACTAGGGGTTGTTACTGCGTAAACTGGCACTAATTCTAGGCTTTATTACTGTGTAAACTGGCACCAAAACTATGCTTTAGTACTGCATAAACTGGCACATATACTAGGGGTTATTGCTGCGTAATCTGGCACCAATACTAGGCTTTATTACTGCGTAAACTGGCACCAATACTAGGCTTTATTCCTGAGTAAACTGACATCAATATTAGGCTTTATTGCTGTGTAAACTGCCACAAATACTAGGGGCTATTACTGCGTAAACTGGCACCAATACTAGGGGCTATTACTTTGTAAACTGGCACCAATACTAGGCTTTATTACTGCATAAACTGGAGCCAAACGAGGGATTACTACTGCGTAAACTGGCACCAATACTAGGGGTTATTTCTGACCAAACTGGTACCAAAACTATGCTTTATTACTGCATAAACTGGCACAAATACTAGGGGTTATTGCTGTGAAATCTGGCACCAATACTAGGCTTTATTACTGCGTAAACTGGCACCAATACTAGGCTTTATTCCTGAGTAAACTGACATTAATATTAGGCTTTATTACTGTGTAAACTGCCACAAGTACTAGGGGCTATTACTGCATAAACTGGCATCAATACTAGGGGGTATTACTTCGTAAGCTGGCACCAATACTGGGGGGATATTACTTCTTAAACTGGCACAAATATTAGGCTTTATTACTACATAAACTGGCACCAATACTAGGGGTTATTACTGCGTAATCTAACACCAATACTAGGGTCTATTTCTGCATAAACTGGCATCAATATTAGGGGCTATCACTGCATAAACTGGCACAAATACTAGGAGGTATTACTGCTTAAACTGGCACCAATACTAGGGGCTATTACTTTGAAAGCTGGCACCAATACTAGGCTTTATTACTGCGTAAACTGGAGCCAAACTAGGGGTTATTACTGCGTAAACTGGCACCAATACCAGGGGTATTGCTGCATAAACTGGCACCAATATCATGGGTTATTACTGCGTAAACTGGTACCAATACCAGGGGTTATTACTGCGTGAACTGGCACCAATACTAGGGGTTATTACTGCGTAAACTGGCACCAATAAGAGACTTTATTACTGTGTAAACTGGCACCAAAACTAGGCTTTATTACTACATAAACTGTCAACAAATACTAGGGGTTATTGCTGGGTAAACTGGCACCAATACTAGGCTTTATTACTGTGTGAACTAGCACAATACTAGGCTTTATTACTTCATAATATGGCACCAATACTAGGCTTTCTTACTACGTAAACTGGAGCCAATACTAGGCTTTATTCCTGAGTAAACTGACATCAATATTAGGCTTTATTGCTGTGTAAACTGCCACAAATACTTGGGGGTATTACTGAGTAAACTGGCACCAATACTAGGGGCTATTACTTTGTAAACTGGCACCAATACTAGGCTTTATTACTGCGCAAACTGGCACCAATACTAGGGGTTATTACTGCATAAACTGTACCAATACTAGGGGTTATTATTGCATAAACTTATTACTGTGTAAACTGGCACCAAAACTATGCTTTATTACTGCATAAACTGGCACAAATACTAGGGGTTATTTCTGCGTAATCTGGCAGCAATACTAGGTTTTATTACTGCGTAAACTGGCACCTATACTAGGCTATATTCCTGAGTAAACTGACATTAATATTAGGCTTTATTACTGTGTCAACTGCCACAAATACTAGGGGTTATTACTGCGTAAACTGGCATCAATACTAGGGGGTATTACTTCGTAAGCTGGCACCAATACTGGGGGGATATTACTTCTTAAACTGGCACAAATATTAGGCTTTATTACTGCATAAACTGGCACCAATACTAGGGGTTATTACTGCGTAAACTAGCACCAATACTAGGGTCTATTTCTGCATAAACTGGCATCAATATTAGGGGCTATTACTGCATAAACTGGCACCAATACTATGGGCTAGTACTTTGTAAACTGGCACCTATACTAGGCTTTATTACTGCGTAAACTGGCACCTATACTAGGCTTTATTACTGCGTAAACTGGAGCCAAACTAGGGGTTATTACTGCGTAAACTGGCACCAAATACCAGGCTTTATTACTGCGTGAACTGGCACAATACAAGGCTTTATTACTTTGTAAAATGGCACCAATACTAGGCTTTCATACTATGTAAACTAGAGCCAATACTAGGGGTTAATACTGCGTAAACTGGCTCAAATATTAGGCCTTATTAATGCAAAAACTGGCACCAATACTAGGGATTTTTACTGTGTAAACTGGCATCAATATTAGGGGCTATTACTGCATAAACTGGAATCAATACTAGGGACCATTACTGCATAAACTGGCACCAATGCTAGGGGTTATTACTGCATAAACTGGCACAAATACTAGGGATTATTACTGCATAACCTGGCACCAATACTAAGGGCTATTACTGCATAAACTGGCACCAAAACTAGGGGTTATTACTGTGTAAACTGGCACAAATACTAGGATTTATTACCGCATACACTGGCACCAATACTAGGGGTTATTACTGCGTAAACTGGCATCCATATTAGGGGTTATTGTTGCGTAAACTGGCACCAATACTAGGGGCTATTACTTTGTAAATTGGCTCCAATACTAGGCTTTATTACTGCGTAAACTGGAGCCAAACTAGGTTTTATTACTGTGTAAACTGGGACCACTACTAGGGGTTATAACTGCGTAAACTGGCACAAATACTAGGGTCTATTTCTGCGTAAACTGGCACGAATAATAGGGGCTATTACTGCATAAACTGGCATCAATACTAGAGGCTATTACTGCATAAACTGGCACCAATCCTAGGGGCTATTACTGCGTAAACTGGAACCACTACTAAGGAGCTATTTCTGTGTAAACTGGCACCAATACTAGCGGCTATTTCTGTGTAAACTGGCACCAATACTGGGGGCTATTACTGCATAAACTGGCATCAACACTAGGGACCATTACTGCATAAACTGGCACCAATACAAGGAGTTTTTACAGCGTAAACTGGCACAAATACTAGGGGCTATTACTGCATAAACTGGCACCAATACTAGGGGTTATTACTGTGTAAACTGGCACAAATACTAGGCTTTATTACCGCATAAACTGGCACCAATACTAGGGGTTATTACTGCATAAACTGGCACCAATACTAGGGGTTATTACTGCAAAAACTGTTTGCTGAAATTACTTTAAACTATAAAGAAAAGCTTTTGAGAGTTTTATTCTTTCTCAGGTCTGAAGCAACACCTGAGGATGAAATGAAAACTCTTGAAAGCTTGTCTTTTAAATGTTAGGTTAGTACAATAAAAAGGTACCATTGCAAACTGCATTAGGGTCTTTTCACACGGGCGTTCTGCTCAGCGGACTCCGTTTTGCTCAGCTGGGGATCAATCTGCTGATCCCCTCTGAGCAGGCAGATGACAGGTCCGTCTCCACTCACTGTGCTGAGAAAGACCTGTCAGAGCCCCATTCTCCTCTATGGGAGATCGGATGAAAACAGACCGCCTGTCCGTATTTATACGGTCCCATCGGATCCTCCAGACGGATGGAAAATAGGGTTGACATCTGTCTGGATTTCATGGACGGGATCGTATCGGATTGCAGCAGGTGTCAGCAGACATGTCGCCACTGACATCTGCTGCCCCATAGGGATGAATTGGGCATCCGATCAGGTCCGCCTGAAAAACTGACAGGTGGACCTGATCGGAAAGCCCGTGTGAAAAGGGCTTTACTCTCGTATTTTGTAACCTTATTTATATATACTTATTTTTTTTTTCAGTGGTATGATTCAGTGGTGAAAATTATGAGTGCCCACCCCCCCCCCCAGTTTTGACTGTGGTATCTTATGTGCCCCCCTATATATTGTTCCTAGACTTGCCACTGCTTAACCAAAAGTGAGAATTTAAATGCAAAGGCATTGGAGTTGATTTACTAAAACTAGAGAGTGGAAGATCTGGTGCAGCTGTGCATGGTAGCCAATCGGATTCGACAGAAAAAAAAAAAAAAAAAACCTGAAAGATGATTGGTTTCTATGCAGAACTGCAGCATATTTTGCACACCCCAGTTTTAGTAAATCAACCCCATTGTGTATCTTTCTAAAAAGGAAACTCCTGCTAAGGCTTCTCTCACACGGGCAATGCGCCCGACGGAGTCCGTTCTGCTCAGCGAGGGGATCGATCCGCCGAACCCTGCTGAGCAGGTGGATGACCGGTCCGCCTCCGCTCTGTGTGCAGAGATGGAGCTGTCAGATCCCCGCTCTCCTCTATGGGGAGATCGGATGAGAACGGACCGCGGACATTATTTTTATACTACCAATGGTGGCAATCGGGAACTTATAATGGGATGCAATACTGCGGCAATGTCAATCTGACAATCTGCACACAGCTAATTGGCACTTCCTGGCCATGAATCATTGTCTGGGACTTGCTGATTGACTCCCACTGCGTACACTTACAGCGGGAGCCAAGCAGGGCATGCGCCCCAAACCCAGAAGTAGGCAGTGACTTACGGGTATGCCGCTTTGCCTATAGCCGCCGCCTGCCTGCAGTACAATGCAGGCAGGCGGGTGGGCGGTCGACAAGTGGTTAACCTAAATATTAAAAGAAGACTGGGAAGGGTTATCTTTGCAAATACAGTTAATTGCATAAAAAAGTGTATTCCAAGGGAATGGGGGGGGAGGGATACTGGACCTTAGGAAGCCCACTCAAACCTCAATGAGGTATGGGGGTGTGATGTATGTATATACATATATATGAGAAATATATTACCTCAAACCCAGCGGCATATAGCCTGTGTGCCAAGCAACTCAGAAATTGCAAGAAAAACAGAGGTGGAAGAAAAGCAGTTGCAAAGTATGGCTACAACGAGGGTGAGGTAAATTAAATCACATGGAGCTTTATTGAATGAAAAATTATTAAATAAAAGTTAAAACAACAGCATCAACATTGCATAGAGTGTAATGAGAGAATAACCAATCAACATGAAGATGAAGCACTGTAAAAGGTCCTGTCTGATGAAAAATGGCGCCACTACGCTATAGACTCCACCCACCACCCCAATGGCACATTGAAAATTCCAACATTCACTTGAAAATCAAAATCAAAAAATATTCATAGTAAAAATAAAGTTAATTGTAGTACTCTTGGAGTGTGAATATGATATGTATGGATAAAGCCACCTCCAGTAGAAACATCCAGTTGGGGATATTTGAGCAAATTTTTTGATGTAAAAGTTTTGGTTGGTGGTTATCAAAAGTCTCCGTATATGACCGTAAGGTGCAGGGTCCTCACACCCATATGGTATACAAGGGCAATTGATGGCTCTACCACAAACTTCCTCTGGTAAATGGATATGTATTGGATGGCTGCACTTTCCAGATAAATCTTTAAACATAGAACACAGCAGTAGACATCATGTGAAGCAGCACGGACATATGACTAAAACGGACAGACATGCAGGCGAAGCAGGCAAACATACAGATGGCTTTAAACAGTGATTTGCATACCCGATCTGATATTCGACCAGTATATGTGTCTGAGCAGTCAGGGCGCTCTGCAGCTAAATGTCCTCTGGTCTGTAGATATTGCAGTCCGGGGTATGGGATTATGCTCACTGATAGACACACTTGGTATGTCTCCGACCGTTCAGCTAGCCTTCCATCTCTATAAATTTCACCAGGATAGGCATGTTTGCAAACAATTAGTCACAGGGACAGAGCCGGTTACTGACCGTATGGATAGTATGGATCCGTGTGATGTCTGCTTAGTACCGTCCGTCAATATGAAGAAGTCAGTCCAGTTGCATGTTCGGCCGTGGTGAGTCTGTTGAGGGGGCAAGCCTTAGTGTCCGCCAGGGAGCGTGGGAGCTTTTCCGTCTACCAAACAGGGCTTGGGCACCGAGCATCCGATCTGTGTACGCGGTCAATGTTTCAGATAGGGTGGAGGGTGGAGTCCGCAGGCGTAGTGGCGTGTGACGTCGACGCGTTTCGCTTGACGCAGCACGCTTCTTCAGGACGTCATTGCATAAAAAACCCTGTTCTAACTTTCAGCAATAAGAGTCTCTTGAGGCTGAACTGCTTGCTCAAAAATGTCACAAACACAATAACAGGGAAGAGCTCCAATTGAACAATATTCTTAGTTATACCGATGTAAATACAATAATCTGGTCAAAAGTCTGAACACCATTTACATAACTGGAAATTAACAAATCCAATAGATTCTGTTGCACCTGTACACAACTTGAAAATGCTCATCTAAAAGAAAGTTCACCTTCTACATAGAGCTAAAATTTTAAGTAGCAAAAAATTGTGCCAAAACCAGAAGATACTCTTCTACCTTCTAACAAAGCCAACATGCAAATAAGGGAATTTAGGACCCGAGATAATCAGCACCCAGACCACTAGCCAAATTCTGCTCATAGGCATAATGCATGATAAAAACATCAAAAGCCCAAGAACAACTGAATGACATGAACAGTGTACTATATTTATGGTCGGGTACAAAGGATGATTTTGAAGCTTTCTTATTGCAACTAAACCCAAAATGTCTTTATTGTGAGCTTTACTTCATTGATATATGAAAATACTTTATCCTTTCTGGATCTGGTCATCAAACTGATTTGTTTAGAAAACCTACAGCAGGGAATTCCTTGTAACATTTTAATACTGCCCACCCAGGACATTTAGTGAGGAGTATACCCCAGGGGTAATACATGAGAATTTGCAGAAATTGTATGAGAGACAGGCATCTGAATTACTACAGAGATTCTTACAAAGAGGTACAGTAGAAAATGCCTAAAATTAGCATAACAGAGAACCATGTTTACCTGTATGGGAATGCCAGGTGTTCCGTTCATCCCTGTGCTGGCAATCCCAAAGATGTCACAAATTGACATATGTGTGGGTGCGGATGCACGGTCCTGAGCGCAGACAGTGTGAGTTCAGGAATGCCCCCACATGGATGTCATATTGGGAGCATAGGCCCATGTCTGTGCAGATGCTGGGCTCTAAATGACACCAACTGTCATCAACAGGACTGCCTGTATAGGGATGCATGGAACACCTGTGCAGCCCTGTGGGGGTACACATGGCCCTCGTATGGAGCACGCATTGATACGCCCTGTGTGAACGAGGCCTAAGACAATGCATTTTACTGTATGGGCTACTGAGAACATAGTCTTAGAGCTCATTTAGATGTGCAAAGAAATTTGAGTGCCCACTACCACACCTAATTAGTTAAGATGCATTAAAAAAAAATAGATGCATTAACGGCACATTTTTTGTGAGTTTTTTATGCATTTGTGTCACGTTATAAACGTTTGCCAGATGTTTTTTTGTATTATCGTCTCAGCTGGTAATGATTTTTACCACTTGCTGACCGCCCTATAGCAGTTTTACAAACAGGACGGCAACTGTTTGCTGGATCTGGTATATATACTGTACTTGATTCCAGACTTCTGCCTGCAGGGGGCGCATGCACGTCACCGGGGGCCCCTATTGCTGTGATCAATCACAACAGAAGCCGATCTGCAGGTGCCGGGCACTTGACGATCATCGGTAATACGCAGAGAACTGAGATATGCCTATGTAAACAAGGCATATCTCAGTTCGGACAAGGGGGAAGGGATATATTCTGTGTCTCTGCAAAGCAGGGACTAGAATCCATGTCTTCCCCTAGTGAAAGCACCACACAGTACCCACAAAATCACTGGCTAGGCACACAGTTAACTCTTTGATTGCCCTAGACGTTTAACCCCCTTCCAGCCAGTGTCATTAGTACAGTGACAATGCATATTTTTAGCACTGATCACTGTATTAGTTTCACTGGTTCCTGCACAGTATCAAAAGTGCCAGCTGGTGTCTGCCGCAATATCGCAGTCTCGCTATATGTCAGTGATCGCTGCCATTTCTAGTATAAAAAAATAAAAATTCCATAACTATATCCCATAGTTTGTAGATACAATAACTTTTTTGTCTACAAACTTTGGGATATTTTTATGGCATTTTTATTTTTTTATTTTTTACTAGTAATGATGGCCATCAACAACAGGAATGCAACATTGCGGTGGACAAATTGAACACCTAACTGACACTTTTGACATTTTTTTGGGGACCAGTGACATTAAAACAGTGATCAGTGCTAAAAAATATGCACTGTTACTGTGCTAATGACACTGGCAGGGAAGGGGTTAACATCAGGGGCAATCAAAGGATTAAATGTGTCCCTAGGGGGTGCTTGCTAACTGTGTGGGGGATGGTATGACTGGGGGAAGACAGAGATATGTGTTCCTGTTTAGCAGAAACACAATATCTCCATCTTCTCCCCTGACAGAACAACGATCTGCCTTGTTTACATAGGCAGATCGCCACTCTACCTGTTTCGGGAAAGATCGCGGGTGGCCAGTGGACATCGGGTCTGCTGGATCCGCTGATTGGGTCCCCCTCTGTCTTCTCAGCGCATGATCATGCCTCTGCCGGCATGCGCGCCCCCTAGTGGCTATCTCACAAAATGACGTACAGGTATGTGATTTCGCGCAATAGAGCCGGCAGTCGGCAGGTGGTTAAGTAGTCTAAGTGTATAAATGATTTTTGTATCCTTTGAATAAGGATTTTTTAGAGATCCTTCTGATATGCTAACTACTGCCACCCCCCTGAGGAAGATTTAATGAGTCGAAACACGTCAGGGCTCTGGATCTATGCCATCAGGATCACTGCATCATGTTTCTTGGCTCACTACCATGGACTTTTTAACTGATATGTGATATTTTTATGAAGTTTTGCTGTTTGGCTTTTCCCCAAGACTGCTCTTGTTGGGGTTATTTTTAATGATACTTCAGTAAATACTTGTTTTTATTGCTATATGTGTCATATCTTGCTGGTATCACAAAATCCCTCTCTCTCCCCCATTTCCTCCCGTGTTGATTTTACTACTCAAATTTGGGACTGATACCTAAGTAGTTTCAGGGTAGGGCTACATAACTGATGTAACAATAAAATAAGGATATCATTTAGTGTCCCTTTTAGGAAATAGTTTATGCAAGGCGTCAAGACTGCTGCTAACAACATACAGCAAAGGAGTCCTTGATGCAATAATTAATTCTATATATTCTAAAAAATTATAACTGTGGAACTTTGGTATTGCTTGAAAACCTTATGTTGAAAGATAAATATCTCATCTATGACCTTGGTTGTCATAGCAACTTATCTAGGAAGAAGTAACTGATTTATTATTACAGTCTGTAAGGTACAAAATGGCACAGCTAATCCTTTCTCATATAAGAATGTTTAAGTGACTTGATATTCCATCCAGAGCTGAGAATAGTTGATATGCACTACTGTGCAAAAGTTTTAGGCAGGTGTAAAAAATCCCTAAAATGAGCCACTTGACATGCAGAATATTTACTCCCCTTCATGACCAGGCCATTTGTTTTGCGATAGTCCCAGCTTTACTTTAACTGACAAATGCGCGGTCGAGCGACACTGTACCCAAATAAAATGTATTTCATTTTTTTCTCCACAAATAGAGCTTTATTTTAGTGGTATTTAATCAACACTGCATGTGATTTATTTAAATGCACTGAATGTTGTGTGAACCAGGGCTCAGAGAACACTTTGCATTTTTTTTTCAGAAAATACAAAGCGTTTTTTGATTGGATGAGGTGGAGTTCATGACATCACGACACCTCGTCAGAGAACAGGACTTGTACAGCATTGAAGGGATGAAGCTCTGTTGTTTGACAAGTTTACTAGACTGAAACTTTTCACAGATGGACAACAGATCACTTAAGCCCCGTACACACGTACCGATCATCGGCATACAAACGTTCGTCTTTTCTCCCCGGGATGTCGGTGTCTGTTGAAAAGTGCAAAGACTGCCCAAGAATTTTGTCCGCCGACTACAGCCGACTGCAGAAGTGATGTCATGTAATGGTTAACTTTCCCTGTGTTTTTTCTTTTCTGAGCATGCCCAGTCTTGCAAATCTGCGGTCTGTCTGCAGAATTCTGTACTGACTGGCGAACAATCGTCCGTTCTGGTGTCGGCATACAAAAATTTAAATGCTTGCAAGAAAGACTCTTGTCCGCAGAATGTGTGCAGACAGCTGTCGGAGGACCATACTAACAAGCGTACAATCGGCAGATCTTTCGTCCGCCGACGTTTGTATGCCGACGATCGGTACTTGTGTACGGGCCTTTAGGCCCCTTTCACACAGGCAGACCGTTCAGATCCACCTGTCAGTTTTTTTGGCGGATCTGAACGGTCACCCCGTGCATCTCTATGGGGGATCGGATGTCAGCGGAGACATGTCCACTGACATCTAATCCGATCCGTCAAATCTGGACGGATGGAAACCCTATTTTCCATCCGTCCAGCAGATCGGATCGGATGAGAACGGACAGACAGTCCGTTCCCATCCAATTCCCCCATAGAGATGCATGGGGACCTGACAGCTGTCATCCTCCTGTGTGAAAGGGCCCTTAAGCTAAACGCAGGGTTCTGTCTCTGCAACATTGTATCAATTTTGTATCGCAGTAGGCAATTCATTACACTGTTGGTGGTGAGCACAGAAATCTCCATACTTTGTACACAGTGCAGAGGTCTTTCCCTATTATTTACTCTTCGGATTGAATGTTCTTGGCCTATAGTGTTAGGCTACTTTCTGTATTGGTGGAATGTTCTTGAACTCTTCTTGTCAAATGTTCTTAAAGTGATATTAAAGAAGAAGTTTGGGGTTATGAAAAAAGATAAACATCCATACTTCCCTCTATGCCGCAGCTGTCCCAAATCGGTTCTGAGACTGAGAACTGAGCAATCACATGACCACTGATCACTCAGTCCCCAGCCCCTTTGGAGCAGAGCACAGTTGACTGTCAGTCACTGCTCACCATTTTGCTCCTCCAGTGTTCCAGGACTGGACTGAGAGGGGGCAGGAGACAGAGCCAGCTATCAGTCAGGCAGTCGATGGCTCCTGACAATATTGTCAAGATCCTTCCTGAGCCTTGAGCGCTCTGCCTTGTCAGCTGATAACAGACAATACTAACTATGGGTCACAGGAGAACGAAAGTAAGCACACTGCTGTAACCAACAAGAAAAGTATGGTCAAAATTTGTTCCTGTTTTAAGGTGGCTTCTTATTCTTGCAGCATCTTAAGAAGACACCCTAGAGTTGTGTCTTCCTACACTGCACCAATAGAAATGCACAGCATAGCCTATCATGGCAAGGCTATGCCATCCTCCGTAATTCCCAAAGCTAACAAACTGACTCAGGACTGCACTGTCCACGGTTAAACTATTCCTGTGAAGGAGCAGCCCCCTATAGCAGGAGCCAGCAACATTGAAAACTGCAAGTGCTTGAGTAAAAAGTTTGCCAATTAGTTTACTGCGGAGTGTTTTATTTTTTTAATTGTGTTATGCTAACAAATGGTGAAGACTTCATTTTTTTTGTGTTTGTAAAGGCACAAGGTTTTTTACCTTCATGCATCCTATCCATTAGAGGTAAAACGCCTTCTGTGTGCAGCAGCCCCTCCAATACTCACATGAGCCCCCCTCTCAATCCAGCGATGTCCATGAGAGCCTTGCCATTGGCTCCAGCTGCTGGTGATCACAGCCAGTGAACCAACAGGGAGACAGAGGGGGCAGGGCCAAGCCACAGCTCCTTTTGTGTATGGACAAACAAGGCCACGGGTCGGGAGCATGCCTGCTTGGGTGCCCCCAGAGCAAGCTGCTTGCTGTAGGGACACCCAGCAGGAGGGAGGAGCCTGATGCGCTGGCGTGGGACCTGAAAAGAAGAGAATATGGGCTGCTCTGTGTAAAACTATTGCACAGAGCAGGTAAGTATAACATGTTTGGGGTTCTTTTTTTATTCTTTTTAATATCGCTTTAAGGCTTTTATCTTTCAGGATCCAATGTTAGGGTATGTTACATTAGCCCTGTGAAAGGCGACAGATAGAACCTGACATTTTACATATATTACAAACATTATGGTTATTAGTGACTTTTGCATGCCGGGAGTGACATCATTGCGGCCCAATCATTTAACCACTTGCCGACCGCCGCACGACTATTTACTGCGGCGGTCAGCCCCTCACAGGCAAAGCGACATAGCACTACGTCGCTTGCCTGTGAGGCTCTAGGGAGCGAGCGCTCCCGCTCGCTCATGGACCCCCCCCGCGCACGAGTGACCGGTGGACCCGATGTCCGTCGGTCACTCGCGATCGTCAGTTACATCGGGAGAAAGGCAGGCGGCTAATGTAAACAAAGCCGCCTGTCATTCTCCCTGTGTAACAGCACAGATCATACGGTTCTGCTATGTAGGACCGTTGATCTCTGCTGTTACACACACAGCCACATCCAATCACAGTTAGAATCACGCCCCTAGGGACACACTTAACCCCTTCCTCTCAAATAAAGTTAACACCTTCCCTGCCAGTGTCATTTTTACAGTAACAGTGCATATGTATAGCACTGATTACTGTAGTAATGTCACTGGTAACCCCAAAAGTGTCAAAAATGTCAGTCAAGGGTCCGATCTGTCCGCCACAATGTCGCAGTCCCGCAAAAAAAATTGCAGATCGCCGCCATTACTCGTTAAAAAAAAAACAATAAAAATGACAAAAATCTTTCCCTTAGTTAGTAAACGCAATAACTTTTGCGCAAACCAATCAAAATACGCTTTTTGCGATTTTTTTTTTTTTTTTACCAAACATATGTGGCAGAAAACAAATTGCCCTAAAATTTTCGATTTTGACATTTTTTGGGGGGGAATTTCATATAAAAAAATTTGAAAAAATATTGTTATTTTTGCAAAATTGTCGCTCTTTTTTTGTTTATAGCGCATGATCAAAAAATCACACAGGTGATCAAATACCACCAAAAGAAAGCTCTGCTTGTGGGAAAAAAAGGACGTCAAATTTGTTTAGGTACAGCGTCGCACGACCGCGCAATTGTCCGTTAAAGTCACGCAGTGCCGAATCGCAAAAATCTTCCGGGGCTTAAGTGGTTAAGCAGCCATTTAGAGGGAACCCAGAGGGAAGACCAGGTAAAGATGGAAGCTCCTAGGCACTGACAGCACAGCTCTAGAGGTCTTCCTTTGACCGGTAAGCCTGTCATAATGTGCTAGTAGTACCACATTATGGCATTAAGCTTCAGGGGGCCTGGATAAAAATAAAAAAAATTAACACATTTCTACTGCTTTAAAATTTCAAGTTATTTGTACTAGTTTGTAAAAAATAAATAAATAAATAAATAAATAAATAACACTTGAAGAAAAAGGGAAAGGGTTTTGCCCATGGCTGGTGATTTTTTTAGCTTTTATTTTTGAACTGTACCAAAAAACATCTACAAAAAACAGATTTCAGTGGGCATTGCCCCCACAGCCTTTTCTGGTAGCCTAAATATGTGTTTAGATCTATCAGTACATTCAGATTGATGTTGCTTTTCTTATCCTGAAATAGTGGCCCATCACGTTTTATTCTATGTTTAATGCGGGTGAATTGTAAGCGCTGGCTTTAATTAGGTGGTGAAGGATTTCCTCAAGCTCTCGATATACTGGACGTGTTGATTTAGTCTCCTTTTTTACGGCAATGTTATTGAATTTGCAGCCACCTCAAACGTGGAGAAAGAAAATACGTTGATGTGATTTGCAGACATGAAACTCACGAGTTATAGTTTCAGATTTTGTGCCAGTTAGCAAAAGTGATTCCCGATTTATACATTAAAAATGAATGTGAAATAGATATTATATAAGATAAAACCTTTTTTTTTTTGTGGAGCAAGCACAACTAACTAAGCCTTTGATTCTGATTGTGATAAACCAGCTTCAATGTATTTTTTTTAATGGAAAGGTAAGCTGTCTCCTAAATTGGCTGATGTGATCGTTTTTCCATATTGTTTCTTTCAATTGGTGAATCAAATCATCTTGTGTTATACGGTTCAGCTATTTGGTGGCCTCTCTTGACATCCTGCCACATCTTTAAAATGCTGTATTAGAAGCAGATGTGTGTGTTTTCTTTTGAATTTAGAAGTAGTCATTTTGAAATAAGTTTAGCTAGACCTGGTACAAGGTTTTAATTAAGGAGGTCAATGGAAAGGTGAGATTAAATAAATGATATACCATAGAACTTGATGGAACAGCCCTACAGCTGACAGTAACAGGCAGTGTTTAAAGGCAGTACTGATGGATCCAAATGCGCTGGCTGAAATAAAGGATCTGCTGGTTGAAGATTCACTGTAGTTGAATCCCTCTTCACCTTGCAGTATGGCATTCTACTGGAGACATACTTAATAATGCAAAGAGTTAGGCTCCATGTACACGGGACGCTGGAAATGGCCGTTTAGGAGCAGTTGGGCGTTTTTTTGCAGAAGCCCCTGAACGCAGCTCCATGTTATCTTATCTGTCCATGTACACCAGGTCGTTTACAGTCATTTGCAGGCAGTTGCGTTCAGGGACTTTTTTTAGAACGCAATTATTTGCGTTCGAACGTGTGTTTCCCGGCGTTTCAAACGCAAAAACGCGACCGAACGCTTCTGAACGCGATGACCCGCGTTTAGCGTTCGCGTTTTTCCATTTTAAAGGGGAATCATTTTTTTGACCTCTAGGAACGGTTCTAAACGCAAACGCCCGCTAAACGCGGGTACAAACGCGACCAAACGGACGTTTCAAACGTCCTAAAAATTCCAGCATTCAAAGGGACTTTTAACAACGTCCCGTGTACATGGAGCCTAACTCAACTTTTGTTGAAAAAAACAATCCACTCTGGGTGATCAATGAACATTGTGTAGTACTATCCCCGTAGGGCTTGCTGTGTGTTGACTTCTTAGGCCACCCTCTGATTACATGCAGACAGTTGCTGGGGGATTTTCACATATACAGTACCACCTTACTCCCGTTTGCTCGTTACTCAATAAACAGTCCAGGGTATTTGGTTTTGTCTTTATTGTGGAAGTTGTATGGGAGAAGGGAATATTGGGCTACTCCAAATCAACTATTCACAGTAGATAAGGACAACCCTCACTTGGCCTCACCAGATTACTTGTGGAAGTAAACACACTGCTTTTACCATACTGCCACTTGTATAGAAGAATTAAGTCTTCTTGCTCTCTATAGTAGCAGACTTGATGCATCAACTTTATCTTCTTTTTTCAATCAGATAATTTTTAATTAAAGAAAAAATTAACACTACAACAAGATAGGTACAATAATCAGAACTCAAACACACACATATATATATATATATATATATATATATATATATATATATATACCAGTATTGCAACAAATCTATGTACATCCATCAATACATATATATGTGATCATTATTTATCTCTGTACAAAAATACCTTCATCTCGCCACATGCATATACTCCAGTATATAACTATTTTTTCCATTTTACATCCTAACAAACAACATTCTTAACACCCCCCCCCCCAAAGAAAAAAAAAAAAAGCACCTCTGCCAAGATCAGTATATACTTGAAAATCAATATAGTTTTCTCCTAACACATTACATTGGTCTACCTTTTAGGGTCTCTGAGAGTCAACAGTTTTATAAACTTAAGGAGGTGTGCCTCCAAAAATTCTAATAGCGGCCATCTGTGCCGGGGCCAACCACGGGCCGGCTAGCCATTGTTCCCAAATACGATCAAATTTTTTAAGACTGCCTCTATGTTTGTATGCAAGATATTCACAAAGTAGTGTTATGTTAACCTCCTCAACCCACTCGGAATGACTGGGGGGAGAAGGAGAAAGCCACTTTATCTTCAGGACACTCTCTAGCATCACCTTGACTGACACCTGTCCATTGACTCCTCTACTTGAAGGGATGGCCCTCACAAGACAGGTCCCATGACACAGATCTGTACTTACTGTAGGCAGAATCAGTTCCTTCCTGGTGTCTTCCTTCTAGTCAGCTCTACAGGACCTCTGGGTTCAGCTTCTTTCTCTCTGGCTTTCAGGCTCTCAGGTCAACCACCCAAGGCCGCATGACAACTTCTACAGAGGAGGGGCAGCCGCCCCATCCCTCCGGGAACCCGCTTTCCAGGGATGTCCCTGTGCACATGTGCCCCTGGCATTTATACAGCCACACAGCATGCAATGAGGCACTTTCCTCTGCCAATCGCCAGGGCTGTAACGATGCCTGTACCCTCACTTTTCAGGTTTTCTCCCACAATCCAATATGCCTCCCTATATAGGATCAGTGTGAAATATTCAGAAAGGTTGAGCTGCACCTGAGCACCATGAGCAGACTCTTATCAATAGATCCTGCTCCCTGGTAGGCAGAGAGCACTCTGAATTTACCTGGCAATCTTCCTGGTAAGCAGAAAGACCCAAAAACTATACTCTCTTCGAACACCTTCCTAAGAGGTTGCTACAATTGCAAGGATTTTAAGAAACTTTCTAATAGATTCCTGACTTTTATTGTTCTGAAGCTGTTTGTTTTAATTTTGTCTTTTGCAGACTGATTTTGAATGGGATGGTCCTTGTCATTATAATCCCCTGGTGCACTCTCAGTGTTCTATTGAGAAAAGCTTCAGGCTCTAAATCCCCGTACAAGTGTTTAACTCTTGGGGAGTATCTCACCAAAACTAAAATTTCTGTTACAGAGGGTACCTAAAATTTGACTTGTATCTTATTGCATATGAGAAAATCAATGAGCCGGTCACATAAGCAGGAAATCATTATGCCAATGCCTCCAGGTTGCCATATTACAATAAATTGTACAGAAAATTACAGTGCTGCATGCCTATATACTGTGTATGTATATACAGTATCTCACAAAAGTAAGTACACGCCTCACAATTTTTGTAAATATTTTATTATATCTTTTCATGTGACAACACCAAAGAAATTACCCTTTGCTACCATGTAAAGTAGTGAGAGTACAGCTTGTATAACAGTGTAAATTTGCTGTCCCCTCAAAAAATAACTCAACGCACATCCATTAATGTCTAAACCGTTGGCAACAAAAGCGAGTACATTCTAAGTGAAAATGTCCAAATTGGGCCCAAAGTGTCAATATTTTGTGTGGCCACCATTATTTTCTAGCACTGCCTTAACCCTCTTGGGCATGGAGTTAACCAGAGCTTCACAGGTTGCCACTGTTCTCTTCCACTCCTCCATTACGACATCACGGAGATGGTGGATGTTCGAGACCTTGCATTCCTCCACTTTCCGTTTTTAGGATGCCCCACAGATGCTCATCAGTGTTTAGGTCTGGAGACATATTTGGCCAGTCCATCATCTTTACCCTCAGCTTCTTTACCAAGCCAGTGGTCATCTCGGAGGTGTGTTTGGGGTCATTATCATGTTGGAATACTGCCCTGCGGCCCAGTCTCCGAAGGGAGGGGATCATGCTCTGCTTCAGTATGTCACAGTACATGTTTGCATTCATGGTTCCCTCAATGAACTGTAGCTCCCCATTGCCAGCAGCACTTGTGCAGCCCAAGACCATGACACTCCCACCACCATGCTTGACTGTAGGCAAGACACACTTGTCCTTGTACTCCCCACCTGGTTGCCGCCACATACGCTTGACACCATCTGAACCCAATAAATTTATCTTGGTCTCATCAGACCACAGGACGTGGTTCTAGTATTCCATGTCCTTAGTCGACTTGTCTTCAGGAAACTGTTTTCGGGCTTTCTTGTGCATTATCTTTAGAGGAGGCTTTCTTCTGAGATGACCAATTTGATGCAGTGTGCGGCATATGGTCTGAGCACTGACAGGCTGACCCCCACCCCTTCAACCTCTGCAGCATTCATACGTCTATTTCCCAAAGACAACCTCTGGATATGACGCTGAGCACGTGCACGCAACTTCTTTGGTCAACCATAGAAAGGCCTGTTCTGAGTGGAACCTGTCCTTTAAAACCGCTGTATGGTTTTGGCCACTGTGCTGCAGCTCAGTTTCAGGGTCTTGGCAATCTTCTTATATTGAGCATCATGGGAAATGTAGTTCCAGAACATCTGGGGTGCCAAGGTTCGCCATCACTGGCCTAGGTCATCTTTATGTAGAGTAACAATTTTTTTTTTCAGGTCCTCAGAGAGTTCTTTGCCATGAGGTGCCATGTTGAACTTCCAGTGACCAATATGAGAGAGTGAGAGCGATAACACCACATTTACCACACCTGCTCCTCATTCACACCTGAGACCTTGTAACACTAGCGAGTCACATGAGACCGGGGAGGGAAAATGGCTAATTGGGCTCAATTTGGACATTTTTACTTAGGGGTGTACTCACTTTTGTTGCCAGCAGTTTACACAATAATGGCTGTATGTTGAGTTATTTTGAGGGGCAGAACATTTACACTATTTTACAACCTGCACCCTCACTACTTTGTAGCAAAGTGTCATTAGTAGAATAAAATATTTACAAAAATGTGAAGGGGGTACTGACTTTTGTGAGATATATATATATATATATATATATATATATATATATATACATACAATACAGTCAGGTCCATAAATATTGGGACATCAACACAATTCTAATCTTTTTGGCTCTATACACCACCACAATGGATTTGAAATTAAACAAACAAGATGTGCTTTAACTGCAGACTTTCAGCTTTAATTTGAGGGTATTTACATCCAAATCTGGTGAAAGGTGTAGGAATTACAACAGTTTGTATATGTGCCTCCCACTTTTTAAGGGACCAAAAGTAATGGGACAATTGGCTGCTCAGCTGTTCCATGGCCAGGCGTGTGTTATTCCCTTATTATCCCATTTACAAGGAGCAGATAAAAGGTCCGGAGTTCATTCCAAGTGTGCTATTTGCATTTGGAATCTGTTGCTGTCAACTCTCAATATGAGATCCAAAGAGCTGTCACTATCAGTGAAGCAAGCCATCATTAGGCTGAAAAAACAAAACAAACCCATCAGAGAGATAGCAAAAACATTAGGTGTGGCCAAATCAACCGTTTGGAACATCCTTAAAAAGAAAGAACGCATCGGTGAGCTCAGCAAAAGACCCGGAAGAACACGGAAAACAACTGTGGTGGATGACTGAAGAATTCTTTCCCTGGTGAAGAAAACACCCTTCACAATAGTTGGCCAGATCAAGAACACTCTCCAGGAGGTAGGTGTATGTGTGTCAAAACTAAAATGAGAAGTGTGCACAATGTTAAAATTTGAAATCATCGTTACACCACATAAATAATTAAAAAAATTATGTGATAAAAGTCCAATATATGAAAATTGGTCAATAAAGTGCAAGGTGCTCCAGTGCAGAGAAAATATTATAGCCTGTAATCACTGGGATATGACAATGCACCAGGACTTCTCCTATATAATGCCGAGTTGTTCAGGATGATTCTTTGTCAAAGGTGGTCCAAGATTCCTCCATAGAAGTCATAAGCTGAAGCTAATTATTTTTTATTCACAGAAAATACATGTGTTTAGTAATAGCTTCCACCATGTAAACTTGCAGGCTGCACCTATAATATTTATTGACCAATTTTCATATATTGGTCTTTTATCACATAATTTTTTTAATTATTTATGTGGTTTAATGATGATTTCACATTGTGCACACTTCTCATTTTAGTATTTAAGACCCTTTATTTATTATTTGTTTTTATGTTAGCGCTGTTTTAAAAATTGGGTTCATGCATATTGTCTAAGTTTTACTTAGTATATCAGCAGCTGCATCACATACATTTTCTCTTTTTTATATATCTTTAAGGCTGCATTCACATGTCAGCGTTTGGATCGCGGGCAGAACCGCCGCGGTTCCGCCCGCGATCCGGAGATTATTGCAAATCGCGGGACGCCTAGCGTTGCCCGTTGATTTGCAATAGCCCCCCAAACGCCGAGCGATGTTGCCGCGATTTCCGCCTGCCGAATCGCGGCAACATCGCGCAAACAAAACCGCGGGACGCAATACGCTCCAAAGAAGCTCTTGTACTTCTTTGGAGCGTATTGCGTCCCGCGATTTTGTTTGGGCGATGTTGCCGCGATTCGGCAGGCGGAAATCGCGGCAACATCGCTCGGCGTTTGGGGGGCTATTGCAAATCAACGGGCAACGCTAGGCGTCCCGCGATTTGCAATAATCTCCGGATCGCGGGCGGAACCGCGGCGGTTCTGCCCGCGATCCAAACGCTGACATGTGAATGCAGCCTTAGGGAGCGCGAGTTTATATTATTTTTATAGTATGTGTGTCAAAGTCAACAATCAAGAGAAGACTTCACCAGAGTGAATACAGAGGGTTCACCACAGGATGTAAACCATTGGTGAGCCTCAAAAACAGGAAGACCAGATTAGAGTTTGCCAAACAACATCTAAAAAAGCTTTCACAGTTCTGGAACAACATCCTATGGACAGATGAGACCAAGATCAACTTGTACCAGAGTGATGGGAAGAGAAGAGTATGGAGAAGGAAAGGAACTGCTCATGATCCAAAGCATACCACCTCATCAGTGAAGCATGGTGGTGGTAATGTCATGGCGTGGGCATGTATGGCTGCCAATGGAACTGGTTCTCTTGTATTTATTGATAATGTGACTGCTGACAAAAGCAGCAGGATGAATTCTGAAGTGTTTCGGGCAATATTATCTGCTCATATCTGCTCATATTCAGCCAAATGCTTCAGAACTCATTGGACGGCGCTTCACAGTGCAGATGGACAATGACCCGAAGCACACTGCGAAAGCAACCAAAGAGTTTTTTAAGGGAAAGAAGTGGAATGTTATGCAATGGCCAAGCCAAGCACCTGACCTGAATCCGAGTGAGCATGCATTTCACTTGCTGAAGACAAAACTGAAGGGAAAATGCCCCAAGAACAAGCAGGAACTAAAGACAGTTGCAGTAGAGGCCTGGCAGAGCATCACCAGGGATGGAACCCAGCGTCTGGTGATGTCTATGCATTCCAGACTAAAGGCTGTAATTGACTGCAAAGGATTTTGCAACCAAGTATTAAAAAGTGAAAGTTTGATTTATGATTGTTAATCTGTCCAATTACTTTTGGTCCCTTAAAAAGTGGGAGGCACATATACAAACTGTTGTAATTCCTACACCATTCACCTGATTTGGATGTAAATACTCTCAAATTAAAGATGAAAGTCTGCAGTTAAAGCAGTTTGTTTAATTTCAAATCCATTGTGGTGGTGTAGAGAGCCAAAAAGATTAGAATTGTGTTGATGTCCCAATATTTATGGAGCTGACTGTATATATATTAACAATACAAGGCTCTGGTAATGTGAGAATATAGGAAAACCTGACACAGGATTCGCATTTCACACTTACAGCCTCGGCTTTCCGCTCAGAGCAAAGGGGGAGAACTGAGTAATCAGCAGTGTTTGATAACTCAGTTCTCACTGCAGGATGGGTGGGGGATAGATTCTGCATCGGATCAATGCAGCATTTACCTAGGTGAATACAAATGTTTTTTTTTGTGTTTTTGTTTTTTATAGTCCATCCTTTTTCTTTTAATGTGATTCTAAAGGAAAGATTTTTATTTTTTTAAATAGCAAAGATGATATTTCTTCCTGCTCTGTGCAGTGGTTTTGCACAGAGCTGCCCTGATCCACTTGTTTTTGAGTCCCCCACCAGCGGCCCTGGCTCCTCTCCCCAGCCAAGTGCCCCCAAGCCTCTTGCTATGGGGGCACTCAAGTAGGCTCACTCCTGACCGCGATCTGCTCTGACCCTAGCATAAGGAACAAACTATTCAGGGAAAGGGAATACAATAAGACACGTGGCCACTCACTAAAACTAGAGGAAAGGCGGTTTAACCTTAAAGTGCGTAAGGGGTTCTTCACTGTAAGAGCGGTAAGGATGTGGAATTCTCTTCCACAAGCAGTCGTATCAGCAAGGAGCATTGATAGTTTCAAAAAACTATTAGATGGGCACCTTAGAGACCATAACATACAGGGGTATACAATGTACGGTTAAAAGCAAACACACACACATCATAGGTTGAACTGGATGGACTGATGTCTTTATTCAACCTCACTTACTATGTAACTATGTAACTATAATCTGTGTGTCCATTCAAACACACAGCGTGGCTCAGCCATTCTTCCCATGCTCGGCACATATGTATGAGACTTAAACAATATCAATTTACCTTAAACTAAAGCCTGGAACACATAGGCCGAATATCGACCGGTTCAACAGAAACCAGGTGACATTTGGCCCATGTGCACACCTGCCTGTCCAACCAGCATTCGATCAGCACTGGCAGCCAATGGCTAGGAGCACTAACTGGTGTGTTCTGGCAGGGGGGGGGGACACAGCTGGGAGATTGCTGTATTAACATCGGATAGTTAGTACAGCAAGTTCCTCCCGAGCTCAGTTTTTTTTTCGTTCAGCCCACTGGTTTGAAGAAAAAAAAAGGAAACTGAGATTTATACCAGGCATAAGGATCCTTTCACACAAGCTCCATCTGCTCCATTCAGCAGGAGATCCATGAACAGCTTTCTTACTGAATTGGAGCGGAATGGAACAGATTTCAACCTTGCGACATCTGTGCCCATTCAGTCTCAGTCTGCCTTTTGGCAGTGGACATCTGCACACCTGTGATGACTCGATGGGTGGCCAAATGTAAACGGAATTGTGTCCATTTACATCAGGCCATCTTTGATTTGTCACGTTTTGGTCTGAAAAAAGGAAAAGGACTCAGTGGACACAAGTCGTACTGCATCCACTTGCCCATAGATATGCATTGAGCTTCCGATAAGGGCCACCTGAAAAACTGACAGATGGGGACCTAATTGGAAAGCCTGTGTGAAAGGGGCCTAACACTTTTCATTTTCCCAGACACATCTTCTTGTGGTGGCTATTTTTATTTACCTAAACCAATATCTGCAAAAAAGTGCAAAGCCTTTATTGTTGGATAAACTTCTTTTTGCCATAATGCTAGGAATCTAGCTTGGCTGTACCGTAGTCTGTTTTAGCAGCCCAGGTTGAAAACTGAAGTAATATTGGCAGGTTGAGTCTCTACGAGACGTACAGTTCATAAATTTTAAATTTCTTCACCAGGAGAAAAATGTCTAAACATCTGTTATATTGGTTCATTTTTTTTGTGTTATATAAAAAAAAAATGAAACATTACCAAGAAAGGTGTTGTGTAGCTGTTGGTCAGCAGCCACAAATATAATGCAAATGTATCAGTATTAGCTGTTCTGAATCTCAGGCCAGGACTCACCTGGAACTGAAAATCGAATACTTTTGATGTACACATAAATGTTGCCAAACTGCACAGAAAGAAATGTGCATGATATAATATTCTGGATGGTTATCTGGACAAAGCAGTATGTGCTGTTCAAGAAATAGCACATTTTGTACGGAGTAAGTACAGGCACTAATTATGTACTTAATATCAGTATAAAAGTCATTAAAGATAGGACATGATATAGTACTTGAGAAAAAGAAGATGTGACCTTTCACAATTTGAAAAATAATGCAATTTTCCACACATTGACTTATGATGTTCATTTGGGCAGTGCTGTAAAATGTTAGATAAGCATTTTGGTATGCCTAATGTGTTTCTTTTCTCATCCTCTTCATTTTCTTCAATACAGGCTGTCTTGGATACCCCACACAACGGACCTGTTTGCAGTTCATAGTATGTATGTCCTCTAACTTTGACACCCCTTGTTTACCCATGACCCTCCAACCATACCACTTCTGTTTTTTAGCATGCCTGCTAGCAGGGCCATCATTTAAAGAAGGCAAATTTGGCATTTGCGCAGGGCCCTCACATTTTTAAGGGCTGTCTGTGACCCCAGAGCCTCCGCTTTACGTAGATGAACTATGGCCCCCTGGTTGCCTTAAACCTGCCATGCAACAAGAAAAATCTGGGTTCTTTTTTGATTATTCCAGCATCGCTATAAATCCGTACCTTTGCCAACTTCCTGCCACTTCTGCTTTTCCTTTCATTCAACCCTCCGCCTCCCATATCATATCTCACAATATAAAAAATTGTCATGGTGTAGTCTAAATCCTTTAAAAAAGATCCAATAAAACATTCAATTAACATACTGGAGCAATAATCAATGGTCTTTATTTTATTTATTTATTTTTTTATTGAACCTTTAAAAAAAGTTACAGTTCTACACTATGTCAGTTTTTTATCTATAAGAGACAAGGAGAGGGTAGACAGAAGAGCAATCAGAGGAAAAAAAAGAAGCAGTGGAAGTTGGTAAAGCATGACAAACCTCATCTTCCATTTGCTCTTGAGTCTTGCTTGGAGAATGGGAGGGTCATCTTTCGGAAGCCCACGTTGGTGCATGGGTGATGTGGCACTTCTCATTGGCTGTCCATCAACAGGGTACTCACAGATTTCAGTCCAGTGGTGATCTTGAAGACCCATAGATCTCTGATGTCACAACAAGAGGTTGTGCTGAACCGTTCAGCATCAGGCCTGGACTCCAGCCGCAGATCCTAGAAGTGGTGCCAATGTGGATACATGACTAGCAGATGTGATTCAAAACAATACATTTTTTTTTCTTAATGCTTGTGAATGGGAGGGAGTGGTTGGTAGTTTTGTTTTTTTGTTTTTTTACTTTGCACAGAGTTAGGCTTTAAAAGAAAAACTTTAGATAGTGACAGGGGCTCTTTATTTTTTGGGCAGCTGTATTATTTAGATTTTTTTTAAAGCAGCACTTGTCCTTAATGCTTTGATTGCTTTTTTATCATTTAGCAAATTTGTCAAAATGCATTTTTTTAAGCAAGTAGTGCCAGCTATATTTGCCAGAACCACTCCCTCTTGCTACTACTACTCCCTACTACCACCCCTCTCCATAGCACTGCTCATAAACGTTGCCTTCTGTCTCCATAGTACCACTCGTCTCCTCCTGTCTCCAGAGCCCTGCTCATTTCCTTTGCTTACCCCCTCTGTAGTTCCATTCATCTCCTCCACCTCCCCTCTCCTTAGCATCACTCATCTCCTCTGCCTTCCCTCACAATAGTGTCAATAGTGTCACACATTTTCTTCACCTCTTCTCTCCATAGTGCTGCCCATCTCCTCTATCCCACTTTCCATAGTGTTGCTCATTTTCTCCACTTTCCCTCGCTATAGCCCCACTCATTTTCCGCTCCTTCCCTTTCCATCGCAATATTTATCTCTTTGGCCTCCCCTCACCATAGCATTACTCATCTACTCTGCTTCTACTCTCCATAGTGTAACTCATTAAGCCCCGGTTCACACTTATGGGATGCGGGAAGGCTGCGAATTCGTAGCCTGTTCCCGCATCGCAAACGCACCCCTGGCAGTTCACACTGCCATATGCGATACGCTGGGGGTGTCGATGTAATCTTAACGACACCCCCAGTTTGATCGCATATCGCAGTGCGATCTTGCAGTTCGCACAGGATCGGATCACACAAGTGTGAACCGCTGTGCGATCCGATCCTGATGCGGCTGCAAAAAAGGGTCCTGTGCGTTTTTGCTGCGGGTGCAGTGCGAATTTAGCCATACAAAGTGTATGGCTAAACTCGCACCGCACAGCCGATCGCATGTAAGGAAGGAGCAGTGCGCTCCGACATTACATGCGATCGCCGCAGCCGCATCAGTGTGAACCGGCTCTTACTCTCTCCACTGATCTACTCTATCACTGCTTTCCAAAGTGCCATTCATCTCCTTCCCTCATCTTAAGTTTTTTCCTGGGGTTTTTTTGCCTTCCTCTGGATCAACTGCGGGTATAGGATTGTGTATATGGGATTGTATGGTTGGGGTTTTTTTTTACTGTTTTTTTTTTTTGTTTTGTTTATTGGTTGAGCCAAATGGACTTTTTTCAACCTGACTAACTGTGTAACTATGTAACTATATATTGTGTCACTTATTGTAAGGTTTACAAGATAGCTTTGAGATGTGGTATAGTTCAAGGCAAGTGCTGTATGCTTGAGCAGTCAAGTCTAGTGACAAGAATTAGTAATAATGACGGTTGGCGGCAAACTTGCAAAAAGTTTTTTTAACTGTTAGGTGATTTAAATCAGGTAGGTAGAAAGACACAGAGGAGCATTCCCCAAGGAGGAGTACAGTATTGTCTACCTATTAAAGTGGGTTGTGTCAGAGGACCTGTATTATTCCAGCCAATGTCCCCAAGAAGAAGCCAGTCCAGCTGAAGGGTAGATGGCAAATCCCTTGCTGAGACTGAGGAACAGGGAAGGAGGGGGAGTGTTGGCATTAGTAGTGTAACTACAGTCTATGGTAGGGTTGCCACCTCTTCCCTTTAAACTCGAATACATATGATTTACACAGGTTCTGAGGCAAATTGAATGCAGATAAGGCACCAAGTGAGTTTATTTACCACCCTAATCAGCCACAGAACCTGTGAAATTAATATGTGCTGGGTTTTAAAGGGGTGAGGGGACATCCCTAGTCTATGGGGAGGATGGAGATCTAGTTTTTTGACCAAGTTAAGGTGTAGATGGATATGCTTAAAGCTAAAGGCCTAAAAAGAGATTGAGAGAAGCCATGGATGTGTTAACTAAAAGCTAAAGAAGAAGAAACAAATATATATATATATACATATATATATATATATATATATATATATATATATATATATTAACCTGCTCAGTGCTGCAATGAGTTTATTTTTCCAGTTTGATTGTACTGTGTTGGTGATTCAGAGGAGATAGTTGTTTACACTATAATTTTGCAGATACTCAGTTTGGTGTATCAACCTGGTACCTATTGTAAAGTGCATATTGTTCATATTATCACTTGTGTATGTGTATTATATTATCACTTGTGTATGTGTAAGTGTGTGTGTGTATATATTAATACATTTTTTGTGATTTTCAATGAAAAGGTAAAAAGGTTGAACAGACTCCTACTCTACACAATTAACAACACGCTGTACCTAAAATAGTGGCTCCTCTACTAATCCATAGCCCTGTGAGATGTGTAGCAGAGCTGAAAACTGGAGGAGTGCATATAGAGACAAACATCAGAGGCCTAATCCTCCACAGCGGTAGATGGGTTCTCCAGCCACCTTGCCTATACCTTGTTTAATTTTTTCTTACTACCCCTATCCTATATAGAGGAAGATTCAAATTAACCAGGTATTTCCAGAAAATGAGTGAAGGAGGGAAATTCCTCTCCCAATACATGGTGATTTACTTCCTAGCATTAAACAAACAATAAACCCAGGAGCCTCCTTTCAGCCACAGTAACTCTTCCACCATGCCCATATTTTTGGCGTTGGAGTTAGTCAGGCTTGGGTGACCATATCTTTTGGGTCAAGATACTCCAACCAGAACTGGGAAATGAAGGGACATGCCCAAAAGATGTGGAAAATCCCCATCTGGGTGACTGCATCTCCAACAGGCTGATGACAGAGTCAGTCGTGGCTTGTAAAGTATGCCCTGTGGACAAATTTTAATTGGATCAGCCTGTCCTGGACAGAAACCAGCTGGCGGACTTGTGTTTATATGTTAACTTGGTATTTTATTTTAACCTATACACCCCATAGGTCCTTTTTATCGATTTCCTTGCCATATGCACTATTTGCTGCCCTTAAACATGGTACTTTTTGTATTGTGTGTACCTCCAGGTTCATATTCTCACTTTCCCTCTGTATATACTATTTTCAGCCTTTTGAGCATGGTCCTTTGTTATGCTGTATATACCTCTGGGTTCTGGGTTATCACTTGCTCTTGTGTATATATTTCTTGTTTTCTTTGAACCTGCTAGCTAATTGGGAGACTTTTATTTTGTTAATCTCTGACTTGGGGATAGATGTAGCTTTCATTTGGCAGTTTGTCTAGTTCAATGACCGGGGTATCACACTAGTACACCAGTGAATTTGCATGGAGCCACAAAACTTGGGTTGCTGTAGCTGTTTAAAAAATTCAAATTAGGTTAAATTAACTGGTTAAATTAACTGGACTCTGATTTTTAACTGCAATGTTTGTCGGAAAGCTTAGAGCTTACAGATTTTTTTGCTGCCTTGAATTTCTCTTTAAACTATCCATGTTGCAAGGTCAGAAAAATTAAAGTAATCAAGCAGGTGCATAGCAGACACCTTCTAGTGACAAACAGCCTTGGGCCCCAGGCTCCTGCTACAGACCCCAAGTTCTTGTTTGAATATCGATTTCCTGAAAATTTGCATATGGACAAAAACATCTCCCCCACCTCACGTGACCATGTTCAAGCCTGGTGGTTTTCACGTAGCAAGCACTGCTCTGGAGAAGAAAGGGGAGAATGAACAGGTTCAAGTAGGAAGCTTAGACTTGCCATCAGACTTGGTGCTTGTGTTTACAGGCTTTGGGTTTATGTTGATGGCATCAATTCAATGTCATTCCCTGCTGAACAGCTTCTGGGCATGTCCTCCCTGCCCAGAAGCTGTGCAGGGAGGACGCGCCTGCCCCAGAAGTGACGAGCAGGGCAATCTGGGGCACAGACATACAGGAAGAGGACACGAAGAGGGATGCTCCGGCATCAGCTGCCCACACCTGAGATGGCAGTGCTGGACAAGACATTTTCAAGGTAAGTATTTCTTCTTACAGGTAAGTAAAACAGGGGACAGTTCAGAGGCTATCGTTGCTTAAATGCACTAGCCCGGACTGTCCCGGGGGTATTTTTAGGTAAAACATTTTTTTTTGCTTGGAACTCTGCTTTAATGTAGAAGATGCCAGGTGTGTTAAAATAATGGTTGTAGGAGAACAAATGATTTTGTCTCAATTAGCACTTTGGCAGGATTTCAGATTAAGTTTTTGTTACCTGTTCTAGCACTGGAGTAGTCTACTTGTTACAGTGCCCATGTGGGCTCCAATATGTGGGCAGGACTAAACGTTCCCTTCAGGTTCGACTCAACAAACACATCAGTAATATAAGAAGGGGCTTTAGGTAACATTCTGTATCTAAACACTATTTGTTGGTGCACAATAAGGACCCCACAAATACAATTTTTTTGGGGATAGATAAATACAGTCCTCATTGGCGGGGGAGTACCCTAGTGAGGGAGATCTCTAAACTTGAGATGTCCTTGATACATAAAGTTAAATCATAAGGCCCCTTTGCGTTGAACATAGACATGGATGTCAATGCCTTTATAGACCATTCTTGAGGTATAATTTGTTGAATAATAAATTCTAATCATGGTGTATAATTTAAATTATGTTGTCGTTTTAGATATGGTATGTACAATTTGTGAAGTTGGTTTAAATCTCTGTATATATAGTTCTATTAATTGGGATTATATTAAAATCCAATTATTTTTATTTGGTTTGTATTTATGTTTTAATAAATGTTATGCAATTATGTTTACAATTGAACAAACTTGTTTATTACAAATTGGGGTTAATATATAAAAACAGTCTATTTTTTAAATGTATTAAAGCAGAGTTCCGGCCACGAAATCTTTTTTTCAATAAAAATAACCCCGGTACAGTCAGGGCTAGTACATTCCACAATGGATAGCCTCTGTGCTGTCCCGGGTCACACTTACCTTTTAGAAGAAATACTTACCTTAAAAATTTCTTCTCCAGCGCTGCCATCTCGGATGTGGGCAGCTGAAGCCAGCGCCTCCTCTTCTGCGTCCTCTTCCGTGTCCTCTTCTCCCAGAATGCCCCGGCACCGGCCCCGTTCATCACTTCCGGTGTGGGCACGTCATCCCTGCCCAGAAGCTGTTTAGCAGGGAATGAGGCGCCGCACCGGAAGTGACGAACAGGGCCGGTGCAGGCGCATTGATTCCTAGGAGGGATGACGTTCAGCTCCCAGGAATCAATGCAAAGAGGAAGTGACGGCGCGGGCCGCGGCCGCAGAGGGAGGGAGTGGAAGAAAGGTGAGTATATTTTTCTTCAATAACAAGGTAAGTAAACAAAAAAAAATCGTAACTATCCATTTCTTTTGCAGGTGACCAAAAGCAAGCGGATGGCCCAAAATCGATTATGTCGATTCTGTGGCCGGAACTACGCTTTAATTTGTATTAGTGATTAAAGGCTGTGATTTTATTAGTGACCACTAGGGGTTCCTTGCATTTATGTGTAAGGATAACGTGTCTCCATGCTCACTTATGAGACACTTCCTCTTCCCTTATTTGGGTGGTTATATGGTAACATGATAATTTGTAGAATACTTTTTTTTTTTAATTACTAATTTTTGGCTATAAGTTGGTGATTTATGGTTTATACTGTACATCAATCAATTATAGGTCTATATTCTGCTTCATGGTCTGATCCTGAGATTGTATCTCTTGGATCCATGCATTGAGTGCAGTGGATTGATGTTGATTTGCAGTTCCCTTACTCTTTGCCAATGGTGGTAATATAATTTCTTGCCGCCTGGTTTTTGGATTTTTTATTTATACTTTTTATATAAAATTTTTATCTTTTGAGTATGTAAGGGAGATGAGGTTAATATGGATGGGATAACTTCCCTTGTTTAAGATGGTGGAATTCGGTGAGGATTGCCCAAGGCTCAGACCGAGGCGTGGTTGTTGTGTATTTAGTATTTTTAGTTTGGTTTTAGTATTTAACCTCCTTGGCCGTTTTCCCGAGTGTGGCTTGAGGTTAATTTTCAGTTCCAAAAGCAGTAACCCCGAGCCACACTCGGGATTACCCCGCAATGTTACTCATCTTCCCTGTGATTCCCCGCCATCCTCCCTGGCATCCTTGCACTCTCTCCCCGCTCTGTGCACGGCCGATTGCCGGCACTTGCCTTCCGGTTCTCTTCCCTGTGAGCATTGCGAGCATACAGCAGGAGGACGGCGGAGGAGGACAGCAGGAGGACGGCGGGGGATCGCAGGGGAAGAGGAGTTTTAAAATGTACAGAACAGATTTCCGCGCAAAATAATGGTACCGCTTTCAGCACCTAAAATCTGAAATAATCATACCGCCAGGGAGATTAATGCGGTGAGTCAGCATGCCGACCCATGCCCCAGGACGACGGCAGATTGTGACGAAATGCGTCGGTCTATCGACATGCTGATATCACCAGGCTACTGTGATCCCGGAAGGAAGGGCGAGTGTGTACTAACCGGCCGGCTATGCTGTTTTTATGTGGTTTTATTCTGCACCACTGTAAGTGTGATCTTTTTTATTAACAATTAAAGTTTGTAAGGTTTTTACACTATGGCGAGTTTTTTATTCGTTGGATTTGAGGAATTTCCTAGTTTTTTATTACTTATATGGGGAGTGTCACTTCATGAGATGTCCTGACGTCGGACCATATGCCGTACGGTTTCAAGGAAGATCTATTCATTAGTGGTATTCCCTCTGGAAACACAAGGCCTGGGCTGGGTTTAAGCCATAAGCGCTGTTGACCTTTGTATGAGGTCCAGATTATCTATTAAGCAGGCATTCTTGCTTTGATGGCGGATATCACATTTTGGGTGGTGGAAGGTGTTATTACCATGTAAAAGATCTATCTGGATTATTGTGTTTGGACACTTTGTTAAATATTTGTGCACTGGTGTCACATCACTGATGTGGAAGGACTCTTTTTCTCTTTTTATTTTTAATATTGTTCATTGTCTTTATTGGGAAATGGTATATTGTATATGATTTAATTTTATTGCACAGCGCAACTCTTTTTATACATTGTTTGCTTTTGTTTCTATCTCACATTTGAGTTGCTGCTTTTTGAATATTTTTTTTATAGCTCAGTTTTTCTTCCCCTTTTTTTAAACAAAAATATTGCTGTTTGACAAGAACTGTAAACTATTTTGGCTGTAATGTCATTGAAAATATTACCTGAATATAAAAACTTTAACAGTTCATAAACACACAAGAATATTGCTTTTTGACCACTGTTAATTTTGACATCAAATTTCAGTTTTAGTCATAGTCTTTTGACTAAAATCACATTTTAGTTGTAGCCGTATTTTAGTCATCTGAATTGAAACTGAATTTTAAATATGTTCATCATTGGTCATGGTGACGAACAATATAATAAAAATATTTTTGTCAACTAAATTAACTCTGCCTGTTTGAAGCAAACAAAAGCTTATCAGCACAGGCCCTTACAGCGGCAGATTGGGACATGTTGCTGGAGCACTAAAGGGATTAATAAGTGAGTGCTCTCTACCTTTAGGATCACTTGCTGTGAACTTTCAACAGCTTTGTGCTAAAGTGATAGTAAAGCTTTTTTTTTCTCAAAATAACAAAAATGTTAAACTTACCTGCTCTGTACAAGGGGTTTTGCACAGAGCAGCTTTGATCCCCCTGTTCTGGGTCCCCCGCTAGCGCTCCTGGCTCCACTCCCTTCGCCGAGTGCCCCCATAGCAAGTGATACTTGTGCATTCTCCCTCCCGAGTCCAGCTCTAAGTGTCCATAAAGCCTAGTACACACAGCCCAAATGTCAGGTGGCATTCGGCCCATGTGTACGGCAGCTGGTCCAATAGCTGACAAGGGTCACGTCCGAAAAAGGTCTGCCAACTCGCTCCAAATGTGGGGGGGTGCTCCCCCTGTCAGAACAGAATAGCACAGCAGAGGAGCTTGCTGTACTAACATTTGATTGTTAGAATAGCAGCTGCGACCTGAGCTGTCAGTTCAACCCAAAAAAACTAGTAGTCTATACGAGGCTGTAGACAAGTGCTCCCTCCTCACTGGCTCTGATTGACAGCTGCAGGAGCCAATGACTCCTGCTGCTGTATCTGAGCCAATCAGGAGCGAGAGACCCAGGAGAGCCTCTGGGGGTGTTGCGGGGGGGGGGGGGGATGTGCATGCAAATGTTTTTTTAACTTACTGCATAGAATGCAGAAAGGAAAAACGTCTTCTGCCTTTACAAACACATTAAATGCACGTTTATTCAATCCACTGCTGTGCCCAAGTTCATGTTTAGTTGTAATTGTGTGTACTGAAGCTTGATTAGCTGTAATGGTCCATTGGGTATTGTACACAGTTGCTCCTTTCTCTGCAATATTTACAAATCTATGAACTCTTAAAACGTCTGATTTTGAGCTGTGTACCGATCAGAAAGAAATTCCTGAGCTCTGAATAATTGCACTATCCTGTTGATACACATTCTGAGCGTTGTAAACCTCCCACTCTTGTCAGGAAGATGTTGCCTGACAGATGATCCAAAGGCCAAATCAAAGTTATGAGTATCGTTCGCAAACATTTTTTCTCAGTTCACCGAATAAAGGCTCTGAAATAACCAAAGGTGGCTTTAATGTATTCTGTCATATCAATCAAGGAAGAGCCTTATGCAGACGCTGACTAGTCTTTTGCCTTTTCAGTTTGATTTGACTATTCCATGACAAATTGTTAGCTGCTATGCTGATGTCTGAAAAGCCGTCACTTCAAGACATTTTCCTGCATTAGACTTATTTTTTTTGCTGGATAAGAACGTAACATGTCTTTCATCCTCCAAATGTTACGCTGAGAATTCATACTACAAAATGGCAGCAATAATTTTTAAAAAATCTCTAAGAATCCCCTTTTTATTTTTTTAAATAAAAATAAAAAAGCAACATAAAAAATTGTCTCTATAATATAAAGAAGCAACTATATGCCCTTTTAGTAAACACAACATGACTAAGGAGTTCTATTGCCTATAGTTAAGAATTAGCTCCTTCCGGATGTCTTAGCTAACTAGGATTTTAACCAGCTCAGCTCTTGCACCTGTATTCCCCTTTATGGACCAGCACAATTTTTTACATTTTTACATTTTTTTACATTTATGCTGTTCATTTGGTGATAACTTTACATTATTAGCAGAAACACAGAAATACTGTACATATATCTTTTTTTATTGTTCAAACAAGGTTTTATCTTGGCAATGTTGTCTTGCAAAAACTATTTTATTTTTCTATGTAATCTGTAGACAAAAAATGTAACAAGAGGAAAAAACAGTGCATCGCAATCCAAAATAATAAATAAGCATCAAAAACAATAAAAGTCCATATTCAGGAAAAGACACCAGAAGTCCAATGAAGTGCCAGGCAGTAGATAAAGTGCACAAGACTCCCTTCACCAAGATGACATGCCACTGCACTCACCATAAGGAGAGACCCCCGAGTTACCAGTGGGTCATACGGGCTCAATGTTAAACACCAAGGGTTAAACAACAACAGAAATCAACACATGGGGAATGGAACAGGGGTGTAACTACAGGGGTTGCAGGGGTTGCAATTGCAACCGGGCCCCATGCTCCAGGGGGCCTGTGTGGCTCCCCTGTACACCTGGATAGGAGGGACGGTGGGGGCAGCATGTAAATAAATCACTGTCCTCCTTTTTCCTCCTGTAGCTGCAGGAGAAAAATGAAGGAGATTGATTCCCCTGTATGCTGCCCCCGCCACTCCTCCTATCCAGTTCACTTGTGTTCTTCTGTCTCTGGACCCCTGTGTGCTCCCCTGGTCCCCCCACCCCCACTGTGCTGCATCCCCCCCAATGTGCTCCCTTCCCTCTCCTGCCAGCTGCTGCAGGGGATGTGTCACAATAGAGAACCAGGAAGGGGTCAGTAAATATGTACTTTACCAGCTCCTTCCTTTTCTGAATGGACAGAGTCCTAGTCAGCGACATTGTAAAAATATAAAATAAAGTGATAAAAAATAATACAATTAAAATACCAAAAAATAGAAACTACTGACACCAGTGGGTGAACTTCCAGGATCGCAAAGGTCACACTTCGACCAGGCCCTGGGGAGGGTCCAAGATGGTAGGAAGGGGGCCAACTGCAGAACTTGTGAAAGGGTCCCGCTGCGGGACCATGATAAAGGGCCCCGCAACGAGAGTAAAGGGCCCCAGGATCAGTGGGAAGATCCCCAGGCTTGAAGGGAAGGGCCCTGGCCAGGGGTCTGGAGGGCCCTTCATGGTTTCTTGCACAGGGGCCCTGAAGGTTCTAGTTACGCCTCTGGAATGGAATCCTCCTAGATAGCCCAACAATGTTTTCTCATCCTGGTGGTGAGAAGCATACCATAAAAATAATAATGGGCAGAATCTAAGTGTAGACTTAAAAACTGATCATGCTTTATTTAAAAGGGTTGCACTTACAAGATATAAGTTGTCACACAGCATACAGAATGCCGGAAGCCGATGCATCCGCGGCCGACATCCGAGACACCAGCGGGTGACGTAGGTATGCTGTGCTGTAGGTATGCTTTATGCTGTGTGACAACTTATATCTTGTAAATGCAACCCTTTTAAATAAAGCATGATCAGTTTTTAAGTCTACACTTAGATTCTGCCCATTATTATTTTTATGGTATGCTTCTCACCACCGGGATGAGGAAACATCGTTGGGCTATCTAGGAGGATTCCATTCCCCATGTGTTGATTTCCACTGGTCTTTAACCCTTGGTGTTTAACATTGAGCCCGTATAACCCACTGGTAACTCGGGGGTCTCTCCTTAAGGTGAGCGTAGTGGCATGTCATCTTGGTGAAGGGAGTCTTGTGCACTTTATCTACTGCCGCTGCCCTCCCACGATCGTCCAAGAAACCGAGAGAAGATCCGCTTGCTTATGTAAACAAAGCAGGTGGATCTTCTTTCAGACAGGCAGGTAAAGATCAGCAGTTTCAGCTGAGCTGAAACTGCAATCTCTCTGTGCCTGTCACAGAACCATCCCCTCACACAGTCAGTAAGCATATTAGGCCTACATTTAACCCCTTTGATCACCCCCAGTATAATACCCCTTCCCTGCCAGTGTCATTTATACAGTAAGAGTGCATATTATTTACCACTGATTACTGTATTAGTGTCACTGGTCCCCAAAAAGTGTCAAAATGGGCAATTAGGGGACAGATCTGTCCGCTGCAATGTTGCAGTCCCGCTAAAAATCACAGATCGCCGCCATTACTAATAAAAAATAAATAAATACATAAATAAAAAGTCCAAAAATCTATCCCAAGGTTTGTAAACGCTATAACTTTTGCGCAAACCAATTAAAATACGCTTTTTGGGATTTTTTTTTACCAAAAATATGTAGCAGAATACAAATTGGCCTAAACTTATAAAAAAATGTAATTTAAAAAAATTTTTTATTGGGAATGTTTTATAGGAGAAGGTAAAAAATAGGGCGTTTTTTTTCAAAATTGTCCCTCTTTTTTTGTTTATAACGCAAAATCGCAAAAACCGCAGAGGTGATCAAATACCACCAAAAGAAAGCTCTATTTGTGGGGGAGGGAAAAGGACATCAATTGTATTTGGGTACAGTGGAATTTTCCGTTAAAGTAATGCAGTGCAAAAAATGGCCTGGTCATTAAGGGGGTAAAACCTTCCGGGGCTGAAGTGGTTAAAGGGGAGGGATGATTCTTTTCTATACCCACTGTATGCCTATTGCTATTATTGACCTTGAATACATGTAAAAAAAAAAAACAACAGTAAATTCTGGATTTCTAAATGGAAAAACAAAGCAATAAAAAATAGGTGAGAGCAGAAGCCGCCTAAATAAAGTATGAATACCCAAACAATTTTAAATAAAAAATCATACAAGGTGTGTTGTGTTGGGTTTTCGCTCGCCTTAAACTGGCGGCTTTCTGTATACAATCTTTGGGAATGCAAAAACAGTTGGAAGCTGATTAAAGCGGAGTTCCGGCCTCAAATACCATTTTTAACTAAAAATACCCCTATAATACTAATCCACCGACCTTTACAGAACCGCTATTCTCATACTTACAAGGTGTATAGTATTGAATTTTAGTCAAAATCGTACTTTTATAAGCGCTGTCTGAGCGTGGCCATCTTGGATGTGGGCAGCTCAAGCCGCAGTGTAATCTGCTGTGTCCTTCTTCCTGATTCCAGGAGTGTTCTGGGAGTTCTTCCTGATTCCAGCCTCCTGGGAGTGATTGAGCCTGAGCGTGGCCATCTTGGATGTGGGCAGCTCAAGCCGCAGTCACGTCTGAGCGTGGCCATCTTGGATGTGGGCAGCTCAAGCCGCAGTGTAATCTGCTGTGTCCTTCTTCCTGATTCCAGGGAGTGTTCTGGGAGTTCTTCCTGATTCCAGCCTCCTGGGAGTGATGACAAACAGCTCCCAGAATGCAATGCAAAGGCGGAAGTGATGTCTGTGGCCGTGGCCACAGAGGGGGGGAGAAGGAGGAAGTTCAATCAAAAATGCCCTGAAAATAAGGTAAGGGACCCCTGAAAAAAATTGAAAATGCCCAATTGTTGATCAGCATAGCGAGCACTCCAGGAATCACTAAAGTTGCAAAATAGGCCGGAACTCCACTTTAACTACAAGTAAGAAGTTGAGCAATTATGAGTCAAATTCTTCTTAAATTAATTCTAAATGACATAAAACATCTGTGATTGGACAAGGGGTTTATTGGGATGTTCATCCTTTCCTCCTCTCTTTTTTTCCATTCTGTGATGAGAATAAAAGATGTTTTTTGAGTTGGAGATATTTTATGTTTAAAAACAACTGTATTGTTTTTTTGCCCAGAGTTTAGCTTCACCTCACCCTTAGCAGTCTCAGTTCTGTAACACCTAAGCACTCCTAGTCAGATTGCAGGCAGGTTTATACATGGCTCGGGAGATTTGAAATTTCATGGAAGTGATGAAATACAATATCAAGGAACTAAACCATTAATTGACATTTCATGGCCTGGTACATCCTCTTAGGTGGCCAACACTCTGCTGGTAAAAAATATGTGAACAGCTGTTTTAGTCCTTTGAATTAAATTCTAATGCATTTGGATTGTGAAGATACACAGCATGCCCTTGAAAATATAATTCTACTAGGTAGCAAAGTAAATGTTCTAACCTCCACTTTACATCAGAGAGATTGCACATGATTTTTTTTTTTACAAGGTTATCTGCCAGGTTACTGAGAAAACCGAATTCCAGGAATAAGCTTTGTCCTTCAATGCAACCCTTGAGATATTGTCTATAGATAAGAATCTTTTGTTAATAAACAGTTGACTGTACTGCCTCACTGCAGCGCAATCTATTTAAAGTAGAAGTTCACCCTAAAACTAAAATCTCTAAATCTACAGGCATCCACAATCTAAGACTAACGTATCTAGCCCTGTAAAGCAAAAATCGCTGTACGTAGCTTTTTTGAAGCCGATCCAGCCCGGTCTCCATCGGCGGAATCTCTGCGCAGGAGACCTCTGACAACGGCTGGGAAATACCTGGGAAGTGACGTCACCAATAGAGATACTATGGGGCTTCCATTGTCAGCTGCCTCTCCTGCACACTCCCACACAGAGAAGCTGCCGCTGCAGCTCAGTGTGGGACCGGACCAGACCGGCTTCAGAAAAAGTATGTATAGCAATTTCTTCTTTACAAGTCTAGATAGATGAGTGTTAGATTGTGGATGGAAGTCGATTTCGAGATTTTAGTTTTAGCCTGAACTTCTTTTTTAACCACTTAAGCCCCGAAAGATTTTACCCCCTTCCTGACCAGGCTCTATCTATTTTGCGATTCGGCACTGCGTGACTTTAACGGACAATTGCGCGGTCGTGCGATGCTGTACCTAAACAAATTTGAAGTTCTTTTTTTCCCACAAACAGAGCTTTCTTTTGGCTGTATTTGTGCGATTTTTTTGATCATGCGCTATAAACAATTTTGCAAAAATAACAATATTTATCACATTTTTTATATAAAATTCCCCCAAAAAAATGTAAAAACAAAATTTTTTAACATTTTGTTTTCTGCTACGTATGTTTGATAAAAAAAATTTCCAAAAAGCGTATTTTGATTGGTTTGCGCAAAAGTTATTGCTTTTTTTATTTTTGTGGGACTGCGAAATTGCTGCGGACAGATCGGACCCTTGACTGACATTTTTGACACTTTTGGGGGCCGACAATACATTACAGCCGCAAGCAAGTTTAAATTACATTTTTTTCTTTAGAAATGTCATTATTGCTGGCTCCATACATCGTACAGATGCGCCACTTTACAGGCAGACTAAGGGGAACTCCCCAGGCAGGACATTTAAAGGAATTTTTCATTTTTATTGTTTCACTTTCAGCATCATTAACATCACTAACCCTGTAAAATTATCGTTTTTAAAAAAAAAAAAATTGCGTTGGTACATGTCCCCCAGGGCAGTACCTGGATCCCCATACACTTTTTATGGCAATAACTTGCAAATAAGCCTTTAAAATTAGGATTTTAAATTTTTCATGTTCGTGTCCCATAGACTTTAATAGAGTTAGCATGTTTGCTAGAACTTTTTCCCTGTTTGAGAATGTTCTGCATTCAGCAGGGGGTTGTTCGGCCCATCACTACTTGACCGTTTGCTTGAAAACTAACATAAACACACTACTAATAATAGTTATAATTTGAGGCATGCTGTTTTGGGAAACCAGTAAAGCGGAACTAAAGTTCCGCAGTAAAAAACAATGAGCACGTAGGCTTTTATTGCAATTAAAATGTATTCTGCATTTAAATGCCCCTACCTGCCTGCTTGCTGTCTTCTCCGGTGCTGTAAACTGACCTGCGCATGCAGCTTAGCTTACAGTGTCACGCTGGTCTCTGCTGGGATGACTTGCTCTTGCGCATGCATGGGAGTAATGTCATCCCACGCCAGCCAATGAAGAGGCCGAAGACCGGCACTCAGAAGGCGATGCCAATGCCAGCGAGTGACTGCTGTACAGGTGAGCATTAATATGTTTACTTCCACTTTAAATTGGTTGGTTTATTTCCACTTTAATGACAGTTTGCTCAATTTGCATGAGGATTAGGCACACCGTATATTATTAAACTATTCCAAGAACACACAAACTGCATGAGCAGCAACAATGGGGACCTGTCAGAATCATACTTTAGGCAAGGAATTAGCCTGGAAACAGGAATGTGTTACTAACAGACAGAAACATTATACAGTATGTGGGTGGCTGTGTTCCTCTACTGGAAGTCCTGCTATGCTGGCTGTGCAGAAATCTAGCCCCAGCTGGTAGTGGCTCTAGAGGCCAGAGTAAAGCTGTCCATACACTAAACACTGAACAAAAAAAAATCAAATTGACTCCATTCACGATTATAGTGTGGATGGTCGAATCCCCTTGCTGGGGTATTATACTCTGACACCCAGGACTGCTGTTAGAAATCACGGGGCCCCATTCAGCCTACCTGGCAGCCCCCCCTCCATATATATCAAGATAACATTTTCACTAAAAGTACTAAAATCATTATTAGCGGGCAAAAACATAACAGAGAACCTGTGTGAATTAGCCCTTTTTTAATTGTTTTTTTTTTATATTAAAATAAAATGTACAATTGTTTAAAAAATGTTTATGTTTTACAATATTTAAAAATGATTTATTACAATATTAAAAAATTATTAATTTTTTTTACATATTTTCTTTTTAACAAGACAGGGAAGCCGGCAGTGCCACGGGAGGAGGGGCATGGCACAGTGACAGGGGGGCACACTGGGGGGATCAAAAGTAGGCAAAACAGGGAGGGGGATGGGTGCAGGGGAAGCAATTACAGGAACGATGCCCTGTGTCTGTGTCTCTCTCTGCAGCAGCTGAAAGCAGGCAGGAGGGAGAGAGACCGGCTTGTAGCAGCTGCAGAGAGCCGTACAGGGCATCTTTCTGTAATTGACCCTCCACCCGACCACACCGATTCCTCCTGCTGTTTGGACCCCACTGTGTGCCTGGTCTCCCCCCCCCCCCCCCCTGCTGATAGCCACCAGCTTTGGCTGTCAGAATACCCAATATTGGCTATATCTGATTGGATGTAGCTGCTGTTTGGCTAACACTTTTCTGTGCAGCTCCTTTGGTTTTTTAATCTAAGGATTTTGGGTGGGAGGGGAATAACAGGGCCACCCACTAAGTGAATTTCCGCTGATTCAACAGGAACTGACCAAATTTGCACAGTATGAGGGCAGCTTAAGCAAATACTGAATAGCTGTCTAGTGGATTAGAAGCTAGGGCAACCTTACAGAGAAACATTGTTCAATTGTTTTTATTTCGGTCTGTGTTGCTGTTGGAGACTTTACTTCCTGCCCAGTAAAACCATTGTCACCAGGACAGGAAGTTAGGTAGGAAGTTAGGTACAGTCTCTCTAAGAGCCCCAAAAAAAATAGCAAAATATTAGTCTTTTAAGTCATAAGCAGGATAACTCACACAATAAAACAACCAGCGCATTTTGGGGGTTTTAAACAACCTTTCTAGAACTTCCAATAGAATCAAAAGTTAGAAATGCAATAAGCTATTTCTTTTGGTATATTCTTTTTCATATTTCTTATTTCAAATTCCTTGTGTATATTGTAGGATGTGTAACCCCTGAAATTCATTGGCTATTTTGTTCTGCGTTATCTTGTTTATGAATTTAAATACTATTATTTTGGACTATAAGTTTAGAACTGTGGCACTATCATTACTTTCTTCACCATAGCATTGCACCCAGAATACCCTGCGAGACCCCTGGTCGATGAGAGCTGCCTAACCTGAGCCGCTGAGCTCCATTACTGAACTAAAGGCTTTTGTATGTCTAACCACTTGACCTCTGGAAGATTCACCCCCCCCCCCGCCACCCTTCATAACCAGCCCACTTTTTGCAATACGGCACTGCGTTACTTTAACTGACAATTGCTGAGGGGATAGCAAATTTACACTGTTATACAAGCTGTACACTCACTACTTTACATTGTAGTAGCAATGTGTAATTTCTTCAGTGTTGTCACATGAAAAGATAGAATAAAATACTTACAAAAACGTGAGGGTGTACTCACTTTTGTGAGATACTGTATATCGAAATTTGGCCAGTTCAACAGAAACCAGCTGAATTTTGGTATGTGTGTAGCCCTGTCTGTTCAACAGAAGCTGGTTGTCGAACGGTCCTGCTGGAAAACCAGCATTCGATCATGCATTGCAGCACTGATCAGTGTATTCTGTGGAAGGAAAATGCTTATACTTGCCTTTGTGAGGGTGCACCGGTCTGGCCATGTGATCGACTCCCAACGGTGGCTTCAGGGGAGAGAAGGAATAAGAAGCAACAGATGCCCCATAGCAAGCCTATGACATCACCACCCAGGCATTCAAGCCATTGTTGTAGCTTTTTACACTGAAGCCACATGCTGGGGAGATCATGTGACTGGACTGGAGCGACCACAGATTAGGTACGTTTAAACCTCTTTTCACAGGGTAGTTAGAATCAGATTTAGAAGATGGGTAGGAGCAGGTTTAAGATTAGATAGTTGTAGCCTGGATTTCCATTTTAGGCCTCATGCACACAGGACATTTTGCAAACTCTCCTAGAAGCCTTTCCTCCTGGCAGCAGTGTTTTGGCAGAAAAAAATGCCTGACACTTGTAAAAGTATGTAACGAGCAGTGGTGTATTTAGGTTTTGTGCTGCCCTAGGCCGGACTAAATTAGTGCACCCCCTAATTTAACTATGACCCACCCCTTCCTGTCAAGGCCACACCCCTTCCTGTTTCGCGCAGCCGAGCCAGGTTGCCACAGTAAAACTGCAGCGGGCGGTTGGCAAGTGGTTAACTGGCTGGCTCGGCTTGCTCGGCTACGTGTACCGACGTATGGGTACATCGGTTCGCGGGAGTGCTCCTGGGGATAAACGCACGCTCCTGGGGCCCCTTAAGAAGCAGGGAAACTGATCCACGGGGCCGGCAGCAGTAATTGCCGCTGGGCTTACGCAATCGCTCCCCGCTGAGAGAGAAGGATGGTTAGCTGTTGTAAACACAGCAGACCGTTGTTCTCTCTGAAATGATCACAGAGCGCCTGTGATCCTCCTATTTGGGATCACAGGTCTCTGTGGTCATTTCACAAGTCCCTCCCCCATACAGTTAGAAAACACCCCCTAGGCTCACGTTTAACCCTTTGATCACCCCTGGGTTAACCCCTTCTTGCCAGTGTCATTATTACAGCAACAGTGCATATTTTTAGCACTGATTACTGTAGTAATGTCACTGGTCCCCCAAATAATGTAAAAAATGTCAGTTCGGGGTCCGATCTGTCCACCACAATGTCGCAGTCCTGCTTAAAATCGCAGATCGCCGACATTACTAGTAAAAATGAAATAAATAAAAATGACATAAATCTTTCTCCTAGTTTGTAGACGCAATAACTTTTGCGCAAAACAATCAAAATACGTTTATTTGGATTGTAGCAGAATACAAATTGGCCTAAAAGGATAAAACATTTTGATTTTTAATTTTTTTTTGGGAATGTTATGTAGCAGGATGTGAAAAAAAATTGTTTCTCTTTTTTTTTGTTTATAGTGCAATAAATAAAAATCACACAGCTGATCAAATACCACCAAAAGAAAGCTCTATTTGTGGTGAAAAAAAAGGACATCAACTTTTTTAGAGTACAGCGTCGCACAGCGACCGCGCAATTGTCCGTTAAAGTAATGCAGCCCTGAATTGCAAAAAATGGCCTGGTCATTAAGGGGGAAAATCCTCCAGTCCAGAAGAGGTTAAAGTTTGGAGCAGTTGGCAGTACAGTACATGAACTGTCACGGCATGTGAACTGTTAAAGGAGTTTGCATTGGTTTCAGCATGTATGGAGCACTTTGCACACGCTGAAATCAATGCAAACTCGTTTAACAGTTCACATGCAGTGAAAGTTCATGCACTGTAAACTGCTCCATATTTGTTGAACATACTGCCATTTACTGCAAAAATTATTAAATGGAATTATTATGTAATTCTAGCAATGCCAAATGCCAATAGCAGTGGTGGTAGTGGTAAGTGGTAACCTAAAATCGTGACTCAGTCCTACCTGCTATCGGATGTCCTGGTGGTTTGGCTGGGGGTTCGCTTGTCCCCATCGAGTCCTCTCTCTCCTCCTGTTCGACATAGACCCCGCCCCGCAGCGGGGAGAAGTTAGTATCCCACATGCCGCGCTGAGGAGCATAGGCGGAGCTTTTAGCTCCACCCCACCCACTGTTTGAAGTGCAGCCGCTCAATACGGCTCTATGGGGGCGCGAGTCCCTCCCTCCCTGGCAAGTACGCCCCTTCACTCTGTGTGTGTGGGACTTGGGAAGGACAAAGTGAGTGACGGCTGGAGCAGACAAGGGGGCGGTGGCGGCACATAAGATGACTGCAGAGTGCAGACAGGTCTGAAAGAATGGATCGGGGGTTTTTTATGCGGGGCCGGTGGCTTTTTTGCCGCCCCCCCCGCAAAGTGCCACCCTAGGCCTAGGCCTTGTCGACCTAGGCCAAAATACAGCAGTGGTAACGTGTTTTGACGCGTTTACAGATGTTAAACGCTTGGGCGTTAATTCATTTCAGAGGCCTCAAGAGTCTTTTCTGCTAGAACTCTGCTGCTCCCGGACAGTAGATTTTCCTGCCTCTTAACTCCTCTTAAAGCCTATGTGTGCTTTGATGCATAGGCTAACATCCAAGGGGGTGTAAGGGCAGGAAAAAAAAAGCCAGACACCCCTAGGAGCAGCAGAAAAAACATCCAGTGTGCATGAGACCATAGGTCTGGTTCACAGCTGTGCGTTTTTTTTTAATTGTTTTTTGCAGAAACGCTCTACAGTCCATTTAACATGGTTTCTTATAGGACATGTTCACATCTATGCTTGTTTCAGAGACTTTTTTTTAAAGCAAAACAATGTTTATTTGGTTCAATAGACTTCAATGGAGAAGCTGCAAAAAAGCGTATCGCTTTTGCCCACAGTTTGCATTTTTGAATCCACCCATAAACAGATTGGCCATAAAAAAAAGCATAAAAAAATGCAAAAAGCATCAAAGTAATTTCTCAACAAAATAAAGTATGGAGACATGGATTGGTGAGTTTGTTTTGAATATTAAAAATAATTAAATTGAGTTTTCAGTGCTCAGATGCAGTTAATTATGCTTTATGTCAGCTTGAAGGCAAGTACCTTAAACCGTAATGTCATTTTAGGTTGTGCTGTTTCTTTAATATACAGAAATCTTTGCCTTCAATAAAATTCATAGTTCACAATATTTTTATTGAGTTATTATTTATAATATTTAGTGAGCGCCAATACATTTTGTAATTTCAGAGGCAGCCAGCACATAGCATCATAGGCATTGCTGAACTTACTGGTGTTATCCAAAAAAGGTTAGATTGTATAGTCTTGTGTAGCCAATAAAACATTTTTCTATTCTGCAGTTTATTGCAGAAATAATTGTATATAAAATATCCATAAAAGGGCTAAACCATTCAGGTGATTTCAATCTCTTGCTACTAAATTTAACCTCTTGCTGCTAACCTCCCATTACATTAAAACGATGTGTGTAGTGTATATAGACCTAACAATAAATATCCCTTAGTTGCTCTCTTTTGGTCTGCCAAAATTTACAATTGAAAGTAATAAACACAGTGTAATCAATATACACATGACAAAAATGAATAAACATACAACCCCACCAAAAAAAGGTGTGGAAAAGTGCAAACACATAAGAACAAATCTATAAAATACAGTTCATCTGGAAAGTATTAACAGTGCTTCACTTTTTCCACATTTTGTTATGTTGCAGCCTTATTCCAAAATTGATTAAATTCATTATTTTCTTCAAAATTCTACAAACAATACTCCATAATAACAATGTGAAAGAAGTCTGTTTTAAATCTTTGCAAATTTATTAAAAATAAAAAAACAGAAAAAATTCCATGCGCATACAGTAAGTATTCACAGCCTTTCCTCAATACTTTCGTAGCACGTTTTCCAGGCCTATGGCCTGATGTGGGTCTGTCATCAGTACCGGTAACCTCTCCAGCCCATTTGAGCTGCAACCCTGGGTGTGAGAACTGAAGTAGCGACAACTTCGGCATCTTTGTTTGTGGTTTTTATTGAATTATAGGGGATGGGAGAAGGGAATGAATGGGATACTCCTTTGGGCTCCAACTAATTACACTTGGAACCTTGCTTCTGCAAAATGCCCGTTGGCTCTTCCTTGACGCCAGCCGGCGCCAACCAACGTTCACTAACTCTGAGAATACTCTGTAGAACTATAAAGTGCTGAATCCTCGACTGGTAGTCCAGCAGATCCAGGACTAGGAACAGTAGAACCTCTGGCACTGTTGTACTGCAAAAGTCACTGAATAATTTGCCCGCCCTGATTGGCTTGAGGTAGGATGCTGTAGAATCCTGTATGGCTGTAACTTCAACTGACACACTCTGTGCACTTCAGGGCCCAACTACAGGTGCCCCCTTTAACTCTTCAGGGTCTCCAGGGTCTTCTGGAACTCTTCAGGGTCCACTGACTATGTACCCCCTTTTACAGCTAGCTGACACTGGATCCCAGAACCTCTTCTGGAGTGGTCCTCTCTAACTTCAGGCAGACCTCCCAGGGGCATTCCGCAGTACTCACGACCTGTGTAGGCTTTCCTGGGACTTGACCCCTCTCGCTCTCCGCAGGCTCTCGGCACACCGGATCCCCACAGCTCAACTCAGCTCTCTCTCTGGACACTCAGGCGACACCCCGAGACATCCACCTTCCTCAGACAGGAGGAGAGGCAGCCGCACTCTCCCTCCTCGGACTCTGCTCCCGCCAAAGACACCGTGCCACGCACTTCTCTCCATACTTATACCCATTCCCAGAATACTTTGCAGCATAATCTGCCTTCTGGGGTAGTTACAAGCTGGGATGCATCCCCTGATTGGGCTTCCCACACTGCCCTATGAGAAGCCTCTCACAGGAGCCAGTGGGGACACTTCTCCCCTCATCAGGCACATCTGGAAGCCATGACACCCTAGCTAGATAATCACAACCCTGCTGTTAAGCAGACAAGGCCCACTATACATTTACCTAGCACCTACCTGTAGGGCGCTACACTTTGTTGAAGCACCTTTGGCACCAGTTACAGCCTCAAGTCTTTTTGAGTATGATGCTGCAAGCTTGGCACACTTTTTTTGGGCAGTTTCTTCCATTCCTCTTTGCAGGGCCTCTCAAGCTCTTTTAGGTTGGATAGGGAGCATGTGTGGACAGCCATTTTCAGATCTCTCCAGAGATGTTCTGTCAGGTTCAAGTATGGGCCCTGGCTGGGACACTCAAGGACATTCACTGAGTTGTCCCATAGCCACTCTTTTGTTATCTTGGCTGTGTGCTTAGGGTCGTTGTCCTGTTGGAAGATAAACCTTCGCCCTAGTCTGAGGTCCAGAGCGCTCTGGAGCAAGTTTTCATCAAGGATGTCTCTGTGCATTGCTGCATTCATCTTTCCCTTGATCCTGACTAGTCTCCCAGTTCCTGCCACTAAAAAAACATTCCAACAGCATGATGCTGCCATCACCATGCTTCATTGTAGGGATGGTATTGGCCAGGTGATGAGTGGTCTTCCAGACATGATGCTTGCCATTCAGGCCAAAGAGTTCAATCCTTGTTTCATCAGACCGGAGAATTTTTTTTCTCGTGGTCGGAGAGTCCTTTAGGTGCCTTTTGGCAAATTCCAGGCAGGCTGTTATGTGCCTTTCACTGTGGAGTGGCTTCCGTCTGGCCATTGTATGGTAAATACAGGCCTGATTGGTGGAGTTCTGCAGACATGGTTGTTCTTCTGGGAGGTTCTTAACTCTCCACATAGAAACGATGGAGCTCTGTCAGAGCGACCATCAGGTTCTTGGTCATCTCCCTGACTAAGGCAAAAAAAAAAAACAACAAGTGCTTGATCCACATATTTAACCCCCCCTTCCCCCGCCTACTAACCTACAATGTGACATGGTGGATGCTTGGGTCTGGTCACAGAGCAGGGATGCTTCAAAGTGTCACAATTACATTTCAGCATTTGAGTTTGGAAAGTTGTGGTGCTTGTCAAACTCACCAACACACCCACAAAGTCAATGGAACTGTCCCACAACTACCATCCAAACCATTACTTCCAGGACTCTTTGTTCTACTTTACACTCAAGATAGCTCTTATTGGCATTGGCTGTATCTTTGGGGTCAATGTCCTGCTGCAGAATAAATTTGGGACCAATTACATGCCTCCCTGATGATATGGCATGATGAAAAAGTATATACCTGTATTTCCCAGCTTTTGAGCCCTGATCACGACAATTCATGCAAAATTATCTGTCAGGCGAATGGCCAAAGAAGAACTGGCAATATTGCCAATGCTCGGCATGGCCGCATCTGGCGCACTTCCGTGTGCATTGGCGCATGCATGGCGAATTGGCGCACGCGGTTGCACGGCACCGCAAATAATGTGATAGATGCTGGCGCCCACTGGCGTATAAAGGACTGCTGCTCAATAAATTGCTGCATGATCGTCAGCCCCCCAGTGTTCCTTTGCTCTGTGTTTTCTGCTCTTGGATTTCCTATTACTGGCCCGGCTTGCCTCTGACCTGTCTCATCTCCATCCCCGGCTCTGACCCCTGGTTTGTACAACTGACTCCGCTGCCTTTTTACCTGTGTATGACCCCCAGCTTGTTCCTGTTTCTGCTATCTGCCTCTGCTCCTCAATGATCTACCATTTATGACCCCTGGCCTGGCTCCTGATCCAGTTTCCTGTCTCGTCCTGCTGCCAAGTATGCCTGGAGTTCTGAGGGACACCTGCCCTACAGTGCATCCTGCTTGTTAATGCCATTATCTGGTGATCTGCTCCTCTGCTGTTCAGGCTACCACAGCTGGCAACTCATGCTTCTCTGGGCACTGCATCTCCTGTGTCACCTTCAGGGGTGCTCTGCAATCAGCCACAAGGGGAGACCTCTCAGCATTTTGGCCTCCGACAAGGTATGTGACATCATCTGATGGGACAAGCATGAACATTTTTCCTGTACGATACCAGATCAATTTTCATTTAATCAGTACAGTTGTCGTTCTAAAATACAATACAAATACACTACAACACATTACATCACAATTTTTATTCTGTCATATGAGAATTTTCGTAACTTTAGTAAACTTCATTTTCCACATTAGACTAATATGCAAAAAAAACAAAAACATATGATTATTCCTCCGATAATATCTCATCATGTGTACCAGTCATAAGTCTTGTTCCTGTATAAACTTGGCAAACAGTTTGCACGTTTGCTTACCACACCATCTGCACCTTGCTGCTGCCTAACATCCTTGCAAAAACAAAGCGTTTGTGCAGCCCTCCAGACATTTTTGGGGCCACACAAGTTTGACCACCACTATACTAAATCCACCACTATACTAAATGCTGCCTAATCAGAAAGGCTAGAAGTGTCTATCTACACACTAAACCAACTATCCTAAAACAGGAGGTACACTGCAACATACAATAAATGACAAATCAAACAGGCTCCTGTGAAAGCATAGCATTTAAATTCATAGGAAAAACAAGTGAATCATAAAAAAAGACTGATTTTGAATATTATAGACTGTGCGTCTACTTTTAACTAGTCAAAAATAATTGCACATATGGAAATTTCAAAATATGGCTCATAGGGATGATTTATCTGACTTTGGGATGGAAAAATGGTAAACTACAATACCAGACTTGGAGTTTAATAGACGGGTATGGAAAAAACATTTTTTTCATAGTTGAAACATCTGCCGCTATATCTGCATGCATTTCTGTGAACTACAAGCACGTGACTTCTAAGGGACATATTTAAGGTTTGGGGTGTGGTGGTAGATTGTGGACGGAAGGATTCTGAGGAGCTGGCCAGAGGTTTCTGGTAAAGTTAAGGGTTTCCACTAAAAATGAATAGAGAGAGAGAGGTGGGAGAGCACTTCTAGTGCAGTAGATCAATTCAGAAACAAAGAAACAGTGTTTCCACAATAATAGGAAAAAGGGTCAAAATGGACTTTCAACTGTTGAGGCTGTGGTCACCCAGGCTGGGGGGAAACCTCTCTCCACACAGGGTCAGTGTGGTCACTCTCTTTGCATCAGGCATTTCCGTCCTTGGTGCTCTGTGGGAGTTCTGATACTAGACACCAATTGCATCACCTTGAACTGGGGAAGTGGCAATTTAAAGCCACGAAATGCATTTTATTTGGTAAAATAAAGTAATTCGATGTTTTACCAAAGCACAGGACTCGTGCCTATTCTTTGAATGACCACATCGGGTGCCTCTTCCAATAGAACTAGCCAAGGGCCCTTTTTGCACTGACTGTTTCTACCGCTTAAGGCACATGTTTAACCCCTTGAAGCAGGCAGCCCTTTAACCACTTGCCGACTGCCGCACGACTATTTACGTTGGCAGTCAGTCCCTCACAGGCAGAGCGACGTAGTACTACGTCGCTAGCCTGTGAGGGTCTAGGGAGCGAGCGCGCGCCCCCGGAGGCGCGCTTCCGCGCGGTCACGGACCCCCCCGCACGTGTCACTCGGCGATCATCGGTGCAGAGATAGAAAGGCAGGCGGCTGATGTAAACAAGCCACCTATCATTTTCCCCTGTGTAGGAATAGTGATCATACGGTTCTACTATGTAGGACCGTTGATCACTGTTACTACACCTCAAGCCAACAGCCAATCACAGTTAGAATCACGCCCCTAGGGACACCCATAACCCCTCCCTCTCAAAAAAGTTAACCCCTTCACTGCCAGTGTAATTTTACAGTAACAGTGCATATGTATAGCACTGATTACTGTAGAAATGTCACTGGTAACCCCAAAAGTGTCAAAAATGTCAGTCAAGGGTCCGATCTGTCCGCCGCAATGTCGCAGTACCGCAAAAATAAATCGCAGATCGCCGCCATTACGCGTTAAAAAAAAAAACAACAAAAATGACAAAAAATTTTCCCTTTGTTAGTAAACGCGATAACTTTTGCGCAAACCAATCAAAATACGCTTTTTGCAATTTTGTTTACCAAACATATGTAGCATAAAACAAATTGGCCGAAAATGTTAAAAAATTTGGATTTTTACATTTTTTTGGGGGGGGAATTTCATATAAAAAAATGTGAAAAATATTGTTATTTTTGCAAAATTGACGCTCTTTTTTTGTTTATAGCGCATGATCAAAAAATCGCACAGGTGATCAAATACCACCAAAAGAAAGCTCTGTTTGTGGGAAAAAAATTAAATCAATTTCATTTGGGTACAGCGTCGCACGACCGCGCAATTGTCCGTTAAAGTCACGCAGTGCCGAGTCGCAAAATAGGCCCTGGTCAGGAAGGGGGTAAAATCTTCCGGGGCTTAAGTGGTTAAGTGGGCTTTTGGCAGCTAAGTGACCTCCCGATCATTTGACAGCTGTTATTGGCTTTCAGCAGTCACATGATCCTGCTGGCTCCTGGTCAGAAGCTGTGATTGAGAGCTATCAAAGAAGCTCAGTCAGGGTGCTGGGATCGTGCAGTGAGTGTGTCCTTAGCACACAACCTTGGACCACTGTGGACGAACACATGCAGCAACTGGTGTTAAGGTCCCTTTTCCTGCCACTGCATATACAGTATATGTGTTACATGGTCGGGAACAGGTTAAAAGATATGTGTACTTTTAGTAAAAAAAAGTAGTAAAAAAAAGTAGGCATCTTCTTTTTTTTTTTTTTTTAATGGCGCCAGTACAATGTTTATGCGCTGTGGTGCTTGTAGCTTGTTTACTGTCCTGCACATGAGCCAAGATGGACACAAGGTCTGACTGTAGGATATAATAACAGTCTGCCAAGTGTGAGGGATTAGCTCGGTGGTAGGCGTATGGGTGACCCCTTTGGGGGTGCGTTTTCACAGAGAGATAGCCGATTAGAGGTTGAAAACAAGACTGATTTATTCATGCAATTTACTTAACACAATTGCAAGCATCAAAACAGCCAAAATAAAATAAAAGACAAAATAAATCCTTGCCTCTGTGGGCGGCTACCTTCTCACAGCTGGAACCTACCTAAGAAGTCTTTCCAACCTACTGTTGGGCCGACACTGCTGATCCTACAGCAGACACTCAAATGTCCATTTGTTTGCTTTTCACACAGCACAAACATTGTCCATTGAACATGTCCCTTTGTTTTCTTTCACACAGCACATGTTCATTTATAACAGGATCCTTTACTCTTCAGATTCTTCACATTGAACACAGTTCATTTAACAGGTCCCTTTACTCTTCACACTCTTCACATGGAACACTTTGTCTTCTCACCTTTGAGACGTCTTCACTCGTGGTTACCCTCCTTAGCTTCACATCGCTTTAGGGGGTCTTCTCCCATGCTCACCAGCATGTCGGGAGGCACACATCCGACTGTCCCCCTCTCCCAGCCCACACGGCGACAGGCGGCAGCAGTCCTTCTCCCATGCCCACACGGCGTCGGGGAGGTACACGTATGTCTGTCCTCCTCTTCCCAGCTCACACAGCGACAGGAGGCAGCAAACAATAGGACTTTCTCTGAACAAATTATAGAGCCTTAACTCCCTCATTCTGAACAGGTGAAGGCCTTTCAACTTCCTGCTGGCTAGCTCTGTAGCCAACACCCTAAATTAATTAATGGACTTCTCAATCAGGTGGAAATGTATCTCCTTCCTGTGACTACATTCCCAGATTTAGCTGACTTCCTGTCACATACCCCCCCCTCTTGTTTCAACCCTAGGGTTGGGACACATATTTCCAGGCACGCATGTGTCAGGCACTGCTGACTCACTGATAAGCCTCCTATTATCCTCAAGCTTCCGGATGAAACTGTTTTGTCATCTTCATTGACGGATTTCTCATAAATGCCACACAGTTTGTCTCTCATCTCATATACACATTCTTCAACTGCATTTTTGGCATCATTTTGCTCCTTCTCGTTTCTGTCATCTTCATTGACAGCTTTCTCATAAATGTCAGACAGCTTGTCCCTCATAACCGTCTGTCCAATCCACCATGGAGGACCGTGATCCATAGGCAACTCAATTGGGCTAGTCTTAATGTCTTCAACATTCTTAAGACGCCTCTCTCTGCAATCCATAAATGTTTTCCACAAAACTTTGAGAACCTTTGCTTCACTAAGCTTTGTTCCAAGTAGGGACTCTTGACATCCCTCTGTGACTTGAGTTGCCTCTCCATACATCTGTACACAATCATTGACTTTTTGTTGTAAAAGGGAATGATCTTCCTTCTTGAGCTTTGCTTGCTCTAAGATGCTGTGCAGAGGATTTTCCAATTGAGACAACAGGCTGTCACACATTTCTTCAAAGTGACCCCTGTTCCTTTTCCCAGAGATATCAATATCATTCACCAAACATTTCATATTCATAGGCAGATCTGAAGCATTTGCACTCATCAACTTCTTAAACTTTTCGCCCTCCTGAGCGAGTCGCAGTAAAGGCCTACTATTTGATTTGATATTGAGTTTATATTTCTTGCCAAACTCTTCACAGAAGAAGCCAACCAGAACATCATCAACTTTCCTTCCACCAACATAGGGGTCAAAGGCAACAACACAGTTGAACCCAGCGATCTGGGTGGTATCCATTATAGACCTCCTCTCTGCATCAGTGAAGAAGCATGGAACTGCAACACATTCTTTTACAGGTTTCTTCAATGCACTTTCTGCTGAACTATTTGACCGCTCAAGGTCACCTAGTTCTTTTTCTCTATCTGAATTCCACATGGAATGCATCTCAAGATCACGATCAAACTTCTGCCACCCGTCTTTCACCAGTTCCATTTTGGAAATATTCTCTGAAAGGCACTTGAAATTCATTTGCTTCACATTTTCACCAACAGCCTTAGTTTTCTCCACTAGGTGGCGTTTGCTTTTTCCTCCCAGATTTATATCACTTGCTTTAGTTTTCTCCGCTTTAGTTTTCTCCACTAGGTTTTCAGCCTGAACTGAGAAATCATCACATTTCTTACACAACTCCTTTATTTGCTGAAGTTCTAATGATACATTTTCCAATGCTTGAAGTTTTTGAAGGAACGGTTTATTCCAAAGGGGTGATTCAAGCCACGTGTCATCACATTTCTGAGGCTCACTCAGGACAGACCCCAAAACACTGATCCTTTTAAAAACTGCATCAGGCACACTATCCCCTCTTTGGGACAGATCCTCTGTTGCCTGGAATTCCTCTTCCAGTTCCTGCAACGGAATCTTCATCTCTTCTACTTGCTGTTCTAAGGCTCGCTTAGACTTTTCTAGCTCCTGAACTCTTTTCACAACATCATCCTTGGAGCTGACCAATTCTTCCATTTCTGCACGCAGCTGTTTAACACTTTCTAGTTCAGCCTTACACTCTAGAGCTTCCTCCAAAGAGCGAGCCAAGAACAGGGCTTTGCTCTCGTTATCACGCGCCTCCGTTTTTGCACGGTCGCGTTCTTCTGCATATTTTGCAGACACAGTCTTCTCTTCACCAAGCATCTGATCAAACTTCTTTTTCACATCTTCAACACACTGTAATGAACCAACGCTTTCTTCCATGCGTTTTTTCATATCCGCTATCTGAGCTTGCAATGTTGCGACTTGCTCTGATAGGTTTTTCTTTGCTTCCGCCTCCTCTTTTAATTGTTCCAGGAAGCCATTTTTCTCATCTTCCATTTGTTTGAGCTTTGTGCTAAAACTCAGCCTTTGACACCTCTCTTCCTGTAAGAGTTCCTGCGTGTCTTGCAGCTGCGATTCCAAGATAGAAAAATCTTCCGCAATTTCTCTAGATTTGCTGTCTGCTTGAGAAAGCTGATTTGTAACATTGTCCAACTCAACCTGCAGTCGGTTTGCCTTCTCTGACAGCTTAGCACACAATCGGTCACCTTCTGACACCTTGACTTGCGATTCCAGAAGCTGTGCCTCTACTTTTTCCCTCTTATGTTCACAATCTCCTTTTCCCTGCATAAGAGCCTTCACCTCATTGGCTAGCATCTGGGAATAAGAATGTAATTCTGCCACACAGGCTTCTTTCTCCTTTAACTGCTGCTGGACACGTTGGGCTTCCCCTTTCCAACTTTCACAGTCCGCACGCCATTCATCTACCACATTGCTCAAAGTAGTGAGCTCATACACAGTACTCAGTAATTTAGCCTCTCTTTCACTTTTCTCTTTGTCGCTGAGAGACAATGTCGCTTTCAGAGCAACATTCTGTTCCTGCGACTCCTGCAGGTCTATTTTTGTAACTTCCAAACACTGAAGACTTTTTTCCAGCTGATTACGCAACTCCAACATATCAGCCATACTTTGCTTCTGCAAAGTCTGAATTTCACTTTCCTTTTCCATGAGGATGGTATCTTTCTCCATTATAGTCTCTCTGCGTTTTTGCAACTCGACCAAAAGAAGAGCAGTGGATTCTTCCCACTGTAACACATGAGACTTGAGTAGTTCATTCATTTCCTGCAAGTTTCTATGCTCCATTTTAAGCAATTCCAAGGCTTGTTCCTTTTCTTCCATTTTCCGTTGCAAGGCATCCAACTTAGCCCTGCACACATACTCGGTTTCCTCCATACCGATGGCCTCCATTGGCTGCTGGCGTCTCTGTTTCCAGCCTGCCATGCTCTCTTGATGAGCCTTTTGTTGAGCTGCAAAGCTCTGCTGAAAATCCGCATTTGCCTGCTGTTGAGCTGCATTTGCTTGCTGTTGAGCTGCATTTGATATAATCAGATGTTTCAACATCTCCTCCATTTTGAGTTTACTTTTCATCTGAGCACACTGCGTCTCCATAGCGGTTTCATCAGTGTTGCTAGGGACAACAACCTTCCTCTTTAGTAGACTCTCTTTAGGCCTGGATGGGGCTGGTTCAGACGGTAACATCCCCTCCATCCATAGAATCCGGTCTCTCATTTCATCTATCTTTGCATTTTTCAGGCGTTTGGATCGCCCCATCTTCAATAACTCCACAAACAAATTTTTCACAGTCCAGCAAAAATTTTTCAGACCACTGTCTCTTTAACACATGTAGTTTTTCTCTCTCTCTTGCAAGATCTCTTTTCCTGCGCACACAGTTTGTGCAGTCACTTGCACCAGACACAACAAAGTTCATCAAAAAATTTTGAGACCGCTGTCTCTTTAAAACACTTTTTTTTTTCTGTCAGGATCTTCTCTCCTGCACACATAGATTGTGCAATCTCATGCACCAGATAAAGTTCATCAAACATTTGCACTTCCTTGCAGGGATCTCTGCTTATGCCCACTGCATACCTCCACCATATGTGAGGGATTAGCTCGGTGGTAGGCGTATGGGTGACCCCTTTGGGGGTGCGTTTTCACAGAGAGATAGCCGATTAGAGGTTGAAAACAAGACTGATTTATTCATGCAATTTACTTAACACAATTGCAAGCATCAAAACAGCCAAAATAAAATAAAAGACAAAATAAATCCTTGCCTCTGTGGGCGGCTACCTTCTCACAGCTGGAACCTACCTAAGAAGTCTTTCCAACCTACTGTTGGGCCGACACTGCTGATCCTACAGCAGACACTCAAATGTCCATTTGTTTGCTTTTCACACAGCACAAACATTGTCCATTGAACATGTCCCTTTGTTTTCTTTCACACAGCACATGTTCATTTATAACAGGATCCTTTACTCTTCAGATTCTTCACATTGAACACAGTTCATTTAACAGGTCCCTTTACTCTTCACACTCTTCACATGGAACACTTTGTCTTCTCACCTTTGAGACGTCTTCACTCGTGGTTACCCTCCTTAGCTTCACATCGCTTTAGGGGGTCTTCTCCCATGCTCACCAGCATGTCGGGAGGCACACATCCGACTGTCCCCCTCTCCCAGCCCACACGGCGACAGGCGGCAGCAGTCCTTCTCCCATGCCCACACGGCGTCGGGGAGGTACACGTATGTCTGTCCTCCTCTTCCCAGCTCACACAGCGACAGGAGGCAGCAAACAATAGGACTTTCTCTGAACAAATTATAGAGCCTTAACTCCCTCATTCTGAACAGGTGAAGGCCTTTCAACTTCCTGCTGGCTAGCTCTGTAGCCAACACCCTAAATTAATTAATGGACTTCTCAATCAGGTGGAAATGTATCTCCTTCCTGTGACTACATTCCCAGATTTAGCTGACTTCCTGTCACACAAGCTTATGCGCCAATTTGAAGATGAAGATTGGGCATGTTTGCAAAGGCAAAGGATAGTACAAGTGCAGGGGATGATAAACACTCTGCTAGCTTTAAGCAGGGCAGTAATAAAAACTGTATTTAATGAAAGCAGAGGTATTGGCTGTGGAGGATGGGGAATCATCATTCTTTTAAGTTCATTTATCTTAAAAAAGCAAACAAAAAAATGGTTTATTATTTTGTCTTGTTTAGGATTGTTGATCTTTGTACAGTAAGGAAGTAGAAATGCAACCTTTTTTTTCCCTTTCAGTTTAGGATACAGTGGGGCTTACAGACAGTATCGATTTGTGTTTCCCCATGGGAGATGTGCCCTCTCTCTCTGTCCTGTTGATGCCAAGACAAAAAGTGAGGGTAACTCTTCCAAACCTGAAGTTTGCAAACATCAATATACTAGAATTGAACATTAAATCGTTATTTGAGCTTACAAATGTGTATTGCTTTGCTTCTAGCACATCTGCTTCTTCAAGTGTTCTGAATCCCTGTAGGTCAGTGGTTCTCCACTCTGGTCCTCAGGACCCACTAACAGGCCAGGTTTGCAAGATAACTAAAATACATCACAGGTGATATACTGTAATTTGCTGCTCTGTGATTGCAGTACTCTAGACTGCATCTCCTCAAGGTAATACTTAACCGCTTGCCGACTGCCGCACGACTGTATACTGCGGCGGTCAGCCCCTCACAGGCAAAGCGACGTAGTACTACGTCCCCTAGCCTGTGAGGGTCTCAGGAGCGAGTGCGCGCCGCCGGAGGCGCGCTCCCGCGCGGTCACGGACCCCCCGCGCGTGTGATCGGTGGACCCGATAGTCCGCCGGTCACTTGCGATCGTCGGTGGAGAGGGAGAAAGGCAGGCGGCTAATGTAAACAAGCCGCCTGTCATTCTCCCCTATGTAGAAATAATGATCATACGGTTCTACTATGTAGGACCATTGATCACTGTTCCTACACCTCAAGCCACAGCCAATCACAGTTAGAATCACGCCCCTAGGGACACACATAGCCCCTCCCTCTCAAAAAGAGCTAACCCCTTCACTGCCAGTGTAATTTTACAGTAACAGTGCATATTTATAGCACTGATTACTGTAGTAATGTCACTGGTAACCCCAAAAGTGTCAAAAATGTCAGTCAAGGGTCCGATCTGTCCGCCGCAATGTCACAGTACCGCAAAAAGAAATCGCAGATCGCCGCCATTATGCGTTAAAAAAGAAAAACAACAAAACTGACTAAAATCTTTCCCTTTTTAGTAAACACGATAACTTTTGCGCAAACCAATCAAAATACACTTTTTGCAATTTTTTTTACCAAATATATGTAGCATAAAACAAATTGGTCGAAAATGTTAAAAAATTTTGATTTTTACATTTTTTTGGGGGGGGAATTTCATATAAAAAAATGTGAAAAATATTGTTATTTTTGCAAAATTGTCGCTCTTTTTTTGTATATAGCGCATGATCAAAAAATCGCACAGGTGAGGTGATCAAATACCACCAAAAAAAAGCTCTGTTTGTGCGAAAAAAAGGACGTCAAATTCGTTTAGGTACAGCGCCGCACAACCGTGCAATTGTCCGTTAAAGTCACGCAGTGCCGAATCGCAAAATAGGCCCTGGTCAGGAAGGGGGTAAAATCTTCCGGGGCTTAAGTGGTTAAAATCTGGCCTGTTAGTGGGTCCTGAGGACTGGAGTTGAGAACCACTGCTGTAGGTATATGCTCCCATCACATTTTAATATATTGGTCATCCTATGACCTGTACCATCTGGTTTCTTGAAGCCAATTGAAGAGCCTGTAAGTCCAGCAGACCAATAAAGCCGGCCTTACGCTTGTAGAATTTTATTCAAACATTTGGACGAGAAAAGATCAAAACCGTTTGTCCGCTCATTTGATGGTTCTTACAGGAGCTTGATTAATTAAAAAAAAAAACTTGTAAGCAGGTGTTCTTTTCCCTTTTAAGGGTTCCAAACATCTCAGAAAACGAACCACTGATCTTCTGTGGATGTAGGCTGTATTCCTTCTGTCTCTTCATGTAATCCCAGACAGACTCGGCGATGTTGAGATCAGGGCTTTGTTGGGGCCAAACCATCACTTCCAGGACTCATTGTCTTGCTGCAGAATAAATTTGGGACCAATCACATGCCTCCCTGATGGTATGGCATGATGAATAAGTATCTACCTGTATTTTCTCAGCATTGAGGACACCATTGATCCTGACCAAATCTCCAACTCCTTTTGCGAAATGCAGCCCCAAACTTGCATGGAACCTCCACGATGGTTCACTGTTGCCTGAAGACACTCATTATTATACTGCTCTCCAGCTCTTCGGCCAACAAACTATTACTACAGCCAAATATTTCACATTTTTACTCATCAGTCCAGAGCACCTGCTTCCATTTTTCTGCATACCAGTTCCTATGTTATTGTGCATAATTGAATCGCTTGGTCTTGTTTCCATCCATGTCGGAGGTACAGTTCTTCCATGAAGACCACTTTTGGCCAGACTTTTCTAGACAGTAGATAGCTCTACCTGGGTTCCACTGGTTTCTGCCAGTTCTCTGTTGATGGCACTGTTGGACATCTTTCAATGTCGAAGAGAATAAAGCATGATGTGTCTTTCATCTGCTGCATTAAGTTTCCTTGGCTGACCACTGCGTCTATGGTCCTCAACATTGCCTGTATCTTTGTTCTTCTTTAAAAGAGCTTGAACAACGTGTCCTGAAACCCCAGGCTGCTTTGAAATCTTTGCCTGGGAGAGACCTTGCTGATGCAATATAACTACCTTGTGTCTTGATGTTGTGCTTAGCCTTGCCAAAGTGTATGACCTGTGACATGAAACTGTCTTCCATAACCTCACCAGCCACTTAGAGCTCTTTCACACGGTCCGCATTCCATTGCGGACCGTGCTCTGCTCAGCGGGGATCGATCCGCCGATCCCCGCTGAGCCGGCGGATGACAGCTCCGTCTCCGCACTGTGTGCGGAGAGGGAGGTGTCAGAGCCCCGCTGCTCCCTATGGGGAATCGGATGAGAGCGGACCGCCCCCATCCGATCCGATTCCCAGGACGGATGGAAAATAGGGTTTCCATCCGTCCGGATTTCACGGACAGGATCGGATGCAGATGGCAGCGGGTGTCAGCGGACATGTCACCGCTGACATCCGCTGCTCTTTAGGGCTGAATGGGGCATCCGATCAGATCCCCCTAAAAAACTGACAGGCGGATCTGATCGGAACGCCCGTATGAAAGAGCCCTTACACAGCTGTTTCAGTTAAAAACTGTGTTTCAACATACATATAAAATAGATGATCATTAATTAGCACCTGCTTGGTATTTTTTGTTAAAGTGGTTGTAAAGGCTGAAGGTTTCATATCTTAAAGTGCCCCCTAACCAGTATAATAAAATGAATATTAAATCTAGTTTGTGTTTTGCACAATATTAAAGTTGTATTTTACCTAAACGTAATGAAAACTCCTTAGCATAGCTTTCATCTTTTTTTGTTTTTATGAGAGATAATGAAATCCTTATAAATTACTGTGTGTCTACCCACGGCTAAAGAGGTGAGTAAAATAAGGCTATAAATCAGCTTTAGGTCAGCACTAAGCTGTCATTGTTAAACCACAGGATTTTTTATTACTGAAAAAGACAGAAGCAAAGTTTTTCCTGAATTGTCCATAAATAGACTTTACATTTTCAGTATATTTAGTTATTAGGATTCCTATATATTTCTGTCTTGTTGTAGAAGTATTTGTGATTAGACTAAAAAAACCCCTGATGCTTTAACCTATAGGCCTATTAATGTTACTTGATTGTCTCCTGTTCCCACCAAGTGATCATTAACTCTTACTAGTTTTGAAGCAGATGCTACGGGGCCATCAGTTTGTTTGACTGATATCCCTTCAACAATGGTGATATTTGTAGGAAACATTCCCGGCCGCCATCTTTTCTCTCAAAGAAATGTTACCTGGTATAAACCCCGGTACACACCGCAAGTTTTTTTCCCCTTCAGCTCAGCGGGTTGAATGCAAAAAATGGATAAATCGCTGTACCAACACAAGCGATGTTAGTACAGTGATCTTTCCCTCTGTGCTATTGCGTTCTGACAGGGGGACTCCACACCCACCAGAAAACACTAATCAGCGATTGCAGCTATTGGCTGCAAGTTCTGATTGGATGCCGGTTTTCCAGCATGTCCCATCAACAAAAGTTGGTCGTTAGATTTTTGGACACTGTGTACCCACCTTTAGCTACACATTGTGACTTGGCTTATACAGCACTAAGGACTCTCCTTCCATCACCATGTGACTGTGCTTATTATCTATGTAACCAATCAACAAACACCTGCACTGTTATGTTGGGGGAAAGTCGCGTGCTCCCCATACCAAGAAGAAAGTATTTTTTTTTTTTGCTTCTAGGGTCCAAACAGCAGTGAAAAGGTATATGTGAATGTGAGGCTGGAGAAGGCGACAGCAACATGCACCTACATGGACTCATTGTTGTAAGGATGCTTTACTATCTTGTCTGTTTTGAAGCCTAGGTTGTTCTTAGTTGCTATGGGTGAATAGGCAGTATTAAATTCAAAAACAAAAATGTTGTCTATTGCAGCTTAGTAATTTTTTGATGTGGGGGCTACATTCGTTTTTTTTTTTTCGGCCTATTTTCCTTTATTTTCAACTGTTGATCCGGATAGTATGTCTGTCTGTTATTTTTCATCTTCATTTATTACACCAAAGCTATGTAGGAAAACTGGCAGTTAGGGGTGCTTATAATCCTCAGCTTTTATTCATTTGTCCGAAACCTTTATCCCAAAAGGAAATAAAACTGTTGCTGTAACTACTGTTAGCTGGAGTTTGGCTTTAATTTGTCAGTGAAGTCCATCTAAACCTGCTAGTATATCTAACACTGCTCTCCTCTCAGATTAAGAATTTTGTTGTCCAAAGGTGTCACTGGTGCTTTTCAAGTGTGGAGTGGAGCTTCCCCAAGACAGAAAGAGTCTTACTGACCAGATCACCAGGTGAAAACAAAGGGGGGGTGAAAAAAATCTTAAAAAAGGAAATGAATACAGCACCTGCATTTAAGAATTGGTAAGTTGCAATATGTTACCATTCTGTTTTTGTGTTTAACCATTTGTTGCCCACTGTCAAATGATGGCGGAGCATTGCTGCTCTCATTCTGGGCTGATGTTATATGACGTCAGCCCATTCAAGCAGGACATGCTTGCGATCTAGTGCGCGCAGCCCTGCATGGTCGGTGGCGTGTGGCGGTGTGTCCCTGAGACATAGCTCGTCCCTGACAGGGGGTAAACAGCCAATGAGCGCAGCTGTTTGGCCGTGATCCATTCACAAATATAAACACAGTGCGGTAACTGGCTGTAATCAGCTCTTCTCTCCTCACACACTGCTTCCAGTGTGAGGAGAGAAGAGCCAGGAGCAGTGAGTTACTGATCTGTGTTCTGTCAGTTTACTGCACAAGCACACAGTGAAGAGAACCTGTGCCCATACAGCACCCCCATTGCACCTGTCACCCAACAGTCACCACATCAGTGCCCATAAACTGCACCTGTCACCACCAGAGACTGCCATCAGTTCCTTCAGTGGTGCACCTGTCACCCATCAGTGCTGTCGCCTGTCACCCATCAGTGACCATCGCCTGTCAACCATCAGTGACTGTCATCAGTCACCCATCAATCACCCATCAGTGACCATTACCTGTCAACCATCAGTGACCGTCACCTGTCACCCATAATTAATTGTCACTTGTCCCCTATCAGTCACCCATCAGTGACCATCATCTGTCACCTATCAGTCACCTGTCACCCATCAGTGACCGTCAGCAGTCATCTGTCACCCATCGCGCAGCCCATCACCAAAGTACCCATCGCACAGCCACCATCAGCAGCATGTCCAAAAAAGATCCTCTCCATGACTGATGAGAGCAGCAGGGAGTTCTCATCAGATTCAAAGTCCGATTCTGAATCCAAATCAGAATTTGATCTGCTTGATAGCAGTGGATCGGCGTCAGAATCGGAGGAATCCTAAAAGGACATGGCGCTCTGGGAAACCAGGCAGCCACCAGAAATAGACCCCAGGATCAAATGCCCAGGCCCACTACTAGCACTGCCACCAGCGATAGACCCCAGAATCAAATGCCCAGGCCCAGTACCAGCACTGCCACCAGCGATACACCTCAGGATCAAATGCCCAGGCCCAGCACCAGCGCTGCAGTATCACCCCCAAGTACTAGCACAGGAGTTTCAAATCCTCCGACTACCAGCACTGGAGTGTCACATCCTCCAAGAGTCAGGGCCACTTCATACCTCCCAGATGCTCTTGCCAACCTAACATGGCTGCCTTCCATCTCGGGATCAGCAAGCATTCCCCCTTTTAATTGCACAGCCAGGTGTGAAGGCTGGGAATTTCTCAGAAATTGATTTTCTTTATTTATTTTAGCCCAACACTTTGCTGCAATTTATTGTGGACCAGACCAATCTCTATGCTCTAGTATATTGCAAACAACCCCCAATCATCCTTTGCCCATCTGTTTGAGTGGAGAGATTTGACTTTAGAGGGGTTCAAATTGTTTATGGGCCTCACTATAAACATGGGGCTTGCAAAAAAAATGAAGGACATGCCTATTGGTCAACCAACCCCATCTACCACATGCCCATTTATTCTGCCGTAATGTCCAGGTCCCGATATGTGATGATTATGGGCTTCCTTCACTTCAGGGATAACACCCAGCTCCCTCCCCAAAACCATCAAAATTATGACAAATTGTGTAAAATTCGCCTGTTCAAAAAAACTTTTTTCCCAAAGAGTTGCAGAACTTTATGTCCCTGATCAGAACATATGTGTGGGTGAGTCCCTGGTACACTTTACACACCAGCTAGGAAAAAAAACAATATATTCCTAGCAAAAGGGTCAAAATTTACAAGTTATGTGAAAGAGCCACAGGATATCTGTATGTGTTCCCCATATCATAGGGAAGAGATTCCCAGATCCAGCCCCCTGAGTGCCCAGTCTACATGAGCACAAGGGGAAAAATTGTATGGGACTCAGCATACCCACTGTTGAACAAAGGTTATCATATATACCTGGATAACTGCTATACTAGCCTGCCCCTTTTTAAACACCTACACCTTGCAAAATCCCTGGCCTGCGGAACCACCAGAAAGAAAAGAAAGGGATTTCCACAATCTTTGGTCAACAAAAAAATGCGAAGGGGGGGAAAAAGCAGCTTTGAGAAGCAATGAAGTGCTGGCCTTGAGGTAGAAGGATAGCTGGAATGCATATATGATGTTCCCCATCCATAATGACACCACAGTTGAGGTTCAAAGAAGACAAGGTCCCATTTAAAAGCCAACATGCATCCAAGAATATAATCTTTACATGGGGAGTGTAATGTTCCGGTACCTTTGGTACCCTAAATTACTCTTTTCACAAGTGTATGCGCCCCACCATTCTCTTTTGGAAAGGTGCGCATACACCTTTAAGACTGAAGCTGTCATCACTCAGCGCCGGACTAGATGGCTATTTAAATCGCCGGTTCTCACTCACATGTGTTCGTTCAAACACCCTTACCTGGATGCTAACTTGGCTTGAAGCTTTCGTGCTTGCAAGCATACCTCGCTGACGGAACCTCGCTGCGCTGATCCCTGCATCCCGCTTCCGGATCATCCGCTGCTCCTGAACCAACCTTCGGCTGTATTGCTATTAGTGCTAAGTACCCCGCAGGGGAACCCTCTATAAACTTATACTAAGCTTACACTATCTAGCTCTGCATAGTAAAGACTATTTATCACATCTGCATATCTAGATTGCTAGCTCTTAAGACTACTGCTACTTATTCCTGCACTGGGTTGATCTCTCTTGTATGTCCACCTGCTACCCTGTCATCTGCTACCATACATGATTGCTAAACCTACCTGCATCCATCTGCTACTGTCTTACCTTCAAGTGTCTGTCACCTACCACCTCCACTCAACCTGTCTCTTAAATCTTCATCACTGTGTTACTACATACATAAAGTCACTCTAGGAACCAGCTTGTTGAGTGTGTGTATTTACTAGCTGAATTAAGACCTTCCACACATGATGAGTCATTGAGGTTGGGAATGGTATCTCAGCATCTCTCTTACATGACTACTGAAGTGGAATATTTCTGCAGCTGAAAATCCACACCATACATGAAACGCAGGAATGTTACAGATTGAACGAACCCACAAATGGATTCAGCAGAAATAACCACTCAGGTGACACAATTAAAACAGCAAGTAACTGCGTTAATACATGCACTTGCTGAATTAAAAGAAGACAATCAGGCTCTGTCGCAGCAGGTAATTAGACTGACACAACTTACCTCTGCTCAGTCCCCTGAACCCAAGATAAATCCCCCTTTGGTATTTACAGGCGATCGCAAAAAATTTCGCGAATTTAAAAACGCATGTGAGTTACTTTTTTTGCTAAAACCTCGTACCTACCTTACTGATCACATTAAGGTTTGTACTATTATTTCTTACCTAACAGGCGATCCTCGAGCCTGGGCAGACTCTCTTTTTGAGAAAAACGACCAGCTTCTCAACTCCTATGCCTTGTTCCTAGCAGAACTCACTAGCCTATATGATGACCCCAATAGGCAGAGTACTGCCGATCTTCAATTAAGATCCTTGAAACAAGGAAGGAGGCCTGTAGAAGACTTTGTCGCGGAATTCAAGAGATGGACCCTTGATTCAGAATGGAATGATGCATCTCTGAAAACCCAATTTAGGCTTTGCCTATCAGAAGCCGTTAAGGACGAGCTCGCCCGAGCAGATCTACCAAAAACCCTGGATGCATTAATACAACTCAGTATTACCATAGATAGAAGACTACGAGAAAGAAAGGCTGAGAAAATGGGAATGCCATTATCCGTTTCCTCTCGGATTCCGGCCGTTAACCCCGTTCCTATGGAGGTAGGAACCATACGCTCACCGCTATCAACTATGGAAAAAGCCAAAAGACGATATGAAAATCTCTGCTTGTACTGTGCATCCCCGGATCACAAGATAAATGTCTGTCCCCTAGTCAACAAAAAGAAGGGTGAGTGTTCACATGTCCTCCTAGGGGGATTGACAACTTCATTCACTAACCCTTACATTTTTGTTTGTTTGACATTACAGTGGGACCAGAACAGGATTACTACTAAGGCCATGATTGACACAGGATCTTGTGGAAATTATATTGATATATGTTTTGCTGCTTCAAATAAAATTCCTATTATTTCTAAACTTAAACCTGTCTCAGTAAGTCTTATTACCGGTGTTCCGTTATCCTCTGGTCCGATCACCGATCAGACACAAGCACTTCTAGTCACTATTAACGAGTCTCATAGGGAGACTACTACCTTCGATTTAATACCTTCACCCCACTTTCCCATTGTGTTGGGACTTCCCTGGTTACACACACACCAACCAACCATAGATTGGAAGGAACGGTCCTTGGCCTTCCTCTCTTGCTATTGCGAGGATACGTGTAACCTCCCGTCTTCCGGGAAGATTCTGTCTATGGTGACAGATGAGATTGCACCACTATGTTATCAGGATCTTTCTGAGGTTTTTCTTGAGAAAAATGCTCAAGCATTACCTCCTCATCGAGACTATGATTGTAGCATTGATCTACTCCCAAATAGCAAATTGCCGTTCGGTCATGTTTATCCTCTTTCACAGGATGAACTTTCCCATCTCAAAACCTATTTGGATGAGAATTTGGAAAAAGGTTTTATTAGACCTTCCACTTCTTCCACAGCAGCAGGACTCTTTTTTGTTCACAATAAGGACTCAAGTCTCAGACCTATCATCGACTACAGGAAATTGAATGCTATCACAATAAAAGATCGCTATCCTCTACCGCTTATCCCTGAGCTCATTGAGCAGGTGCGTGGAGCTACCTATTTTTCAAAATTGGACCTGAAAGGAGCATACAATCTCATTCGAATCCGTGATGGACACGAGTGGAGGACTGCATTCAGAACCAGATACGGATTGTTCGAATATCTTGTGATGCCATTCGGGCTATGCAACGCCCCTGCAGTTTTCCAACGATTTATAAACAATATTTTTAAAGACTTACTAGATGTCTGTGTTGTGGTATATCTGGACGATATACTTATATATTCACGATCCCTGTCTGAACACATAAGACATGTAAGACTTGTACTATCGAGATTGCTTGCACATAACCTTTATGTGAAACTGAAGAAATGCTTGTTTCATAAAGACGAGGTACTCTTTCTAGGCTACATCATATCCAAAACAGGAATCGAGATGGACATGAGTAAAATATCCTGCATTCAGGATTGGCCTACACCAACCACACGCAAGGCGCTACAGCGATTCCTGGGATTTTCAAATTTCTACAGGAAGTTCATTAAAAACTTTTCTGCTATTGTGAGACCCCTCACACAGCTCACTAGCATAAAAAAAAACATTCAAATGGTCAGAAGAAGCCAATAAAGCTTTTCACTTGTTAAAGACAAGGTTTACTTCCGCTCCCATATTACGCCATCCAGACCCATCCCTCCAATACATTCTGGAGGTAGATGCGTCAAACATGGCAGTAGGAGCAATACTCTCCCAACGACCAACCCACACTTCACCACTTCATCCAGTCGCCTTTTTTTCTAAATCCCTAAGCAGTCCCGAGATAAATTACCCCGTGGGTGAAAAGTAACTGCTTGCTATAAAATTGGCTCTGGAGAATTGGCGACATTTACTCGAAGGCACCCAATTACCAATAATTATATACACGGACCATAAAAACCTCCAATATCTTCAGACTAGCAAAACTCTCTCGCACCGACAGGTACGATGGTCACTATTCTTTCTAAGGTTTAACTTCCTAGTGACTTACACACCTGCAGATAAGAACAAAAAGGCGGATGCACTATCACGACTAACTGAAGAAAACTACTTTGAAATCCCTTCCGTTCCTATAATACCTCACAAACGCATTATTGGAGTTGTCCGTTCCTTGAAGGAAGAGGTTTTGCATGGTATAAGTTTGGATTCACCCCCACCACAACTAAATACTGATGCAGAAGGCTTCCTCTACTACAACGACAAACTTTACATACCACCTACCCTACGCACCAAGATCTTGGAATTATCTCATGATGTGCCTATGGCAGGACATATGGGTATGACAAAGACTCTTAATTTGATTTCCCGGCAATTCTGGTGGCCTGACATAAAAACATCTATACAAAAATTTGTCTCTTCATGCAATGTCTGTGCCAGGTCCAAAATTGACACTACGAGACCATCCGGTCTACTATGCAGTCTACCAATACCCCAAACTCCATGGGAAGTTTTGTCCTTGGACTTCATCGTAGAATTGCCTCTTTCCAAAGGATTTAATACCATCTTGGTGTCAGTGGACCATCTGACAAAGATGGCACATTTCATTGCTATTCGCAGACTACCTTCGTCCAAACAAACGGCAGAACTCCTGATGAAACATGTCTTTAGATTACATGGTATCCCAAAAACTCTTCTGTCTGACCGTGGATCCCAATTTATTTCTAAGTTCTGGCAAGAACTATGTCACATACTACGGATCGAGCGGAAGCTCACTTCTCCTTACCATCCGCAGACCAACGGACAGACTGAAGGAGTCAACCAATGCATCGAGCAGTATTTACGTTGTTACACTTCTTACCAACAGGATGATTGGGTGGATCTTCTCCCTCTGGCAGAATTTGCCTACAACAACGCAACCCACAGTACAACCAAGCAGAGTCCGTTCTACTTGAACTATGGGTTTCATCCCTCTATTCTTCCACCACGCATCCTTCCTTCAAACAACCCAGTAGCCTCAGACTATCTTACCCAAATAAAGGATTCTCTGGGTTTATTAAATACTACCATTGCACACGCTCACAGTCAACAAAAGAAGTACTATGATCTTCGCAGAAGACCTTCTCCACAGTACACTATCGGGGACCTCGTTTGGCTCTCAACAAAAAATTTAAGACTGAAGATCCCTAGCAAAAAGCTTGGACCTCTGTTTTTGGGACCTTTCCCAATCAAAAAACTTATTGGAAAAGCTGCAGTACAGCTTACATTGCCAATAGACCTAAAAATCCATCCCATTTTCCATGTGTCGCTACTGAAGCCCCATGTTCCGGACCAAGGAATAAGGCCTAATATTCCACCTCCGCCTCCTGTACAAGTTGAAGGTGGAGAAGAATACGAGATAAAAGAGATTCTGGATTGTCGTATCTACAGAAGAAGACTTCAGTACTTGGTTAGATGGAAGAACTATGGGCCCCAAGACGACACCTGGCTAAACACCTCTGAAATACATGCCCCTAGATTAATCCGCAATTTTCATGCGAGATACCCAGACAAACCAGCTCCAGAGGCCTTCAGGAGCCGGCCTTAAGGGGGGGGTATTGTAATGTTTCGGTACCTTTGGTACCCTAAATTACTCTTTTCACAAGTGTATGCGCCCCACCATTCTCTTTTGGAAAGGTGCGCATACACCTTTAAGACTGAAGCTGTCATCACTCAGCGCCGGACTAGATGGCTATTTAAATCGCCGGTTCTCACTCACATGTGTTCGTTCAAACACCCTTACCTGGATGCTAACTTGGCTTGAAGCTTTCGTGCTTGCAAGCATACCTCGCTGACGGAACCTCGCTGCGCTGATCCCTGCATCCCGCTTCCGGATCATCTGCTCCTCCTGAACCAACCTTCGGCTGTATTGCTATTAGTGCTAAGTACCCCGCAGGGGAACCCTCTATAAACTTATACTAAGCTTACACTATCTAGCTCTGCATAGTAAAGACTATTTATCACATCTGCATATCTAGATTGCTAGCTCTTAAGACTACTGCTACTTATTCCTGCACTGGGTTGATCTCTCTTGTATGTCCACCTGCTACCCTGTCATCTGCTACCATACATGATTGCTAAACCTACCTGCATCCATCTGCTACTGTCTTACCTTCAAGTGTCTGTCACCTACCACCTCCACTCAACCTGTCTCTTAAATCTTCATCACTGTGTTACTACATACATAAAGTCACTCTAGGAACCAGCTTGTTGAGTGTGTGTATTTACTAGCTGAATTAAGACCTTCCACACATGATGAGTCATTGAGGTTGGGAATGGTATCTCAGCATCTCTCTTACATGACTACTGAAGTGGAATATTTCTGCAGCTGAAAATCCACACCATACATGAAACGCAGGAGCGTTACAGGGGGTTGGATTTCAATGACCAAATGCTTCAGCCCTATTTGGCAACAAGGAGGTCTCGTTTCTTTTATAAGAAAGTAGTGATTTATCTAATTAATTTGGCCATTTATAATCTATATTTATATTATCTACACCAAATCCACAGAAAGTCCCACCCCCTTCCTAAAATTCATTGAAGAAACTGTCACGTCCCTCATCTATCAACAAAGAACCCCCCCCCCCCTAGAAAAACTTTGCTCTGATGCTGTTAGTTGACTTCATGAGCGCCACTTCCTAGACAACATTGCACCATCTGAAGCAGGCCGAAGACACCAAAAAAGATGTTGCCTATGCAGCAAATGAGGATTTTGAAGAGATACCAGCTACCATTGTCCCCATTGTCCCTCCCAACCCTGCCTGTATATTGGAGAATGCTTCCAACTTTATCACACATACCTAAAATATTAGCCCATATTCTTAATCATTTCCCCATTTTCATCATCTGTGCTGACCATTTTCCATGTTTCCTCAAATAACCATGCCACTGCATTCTACATGAAATGACCATGGCCTGTTTTTTGACTATGCCTTTGCCTACCGTTTGGACTGCTTTCACGTGAACTGACCCTGGCCTGTTTTATCGATTACGCTTCTGCCTACCGTTTGGACTGCTTCAATGTGAACTGACCCTGGTCTGTTTTATCAACTACGCTTCTGCCTACTGCTTGGACTGATCTGTTGCCCTGCTACTGTGGTACACAGGGGTCTCACATATGTGAGGGGCTTAAGAATTGTTTTTCTGGATAGAGAAAACTAATTATTTGGTTCTCTCTGTGTTTCGTAATTTCGGGATTAGGGACTGGAGTCTGGAGGATTCAAAGAGATTTGGGAGGAGAAGCCTCTACCCCTGTGCCCAGTTCTTACCTGACCGATGCCCTCAGCCTGCTTCTAACTTGCCGTCATCATGCCTCTGCCTGCCGCATGAACTGATCACACCTCTGCCTGTTACCTGTACTATGGGAGTAATTTTCTGTAGCAAGAGGCAGTATGTTTATGAAGGTCTGGAGAGTGGTACAAGTCTGCAGGTAACAGTGTACCAGGACCAATATTATGGCTGTGCTGACCACGTCTCTGCCTGGACAATTCCTTTGGACAAATGCTTTGGCTGTGCTGACAATATCCCAGTACTGACTATAGACAATATTCCTGCCTGCTGCCTGGAAAATTACTATTTGTCACTAAGCATGTCCCTGCCTCCTGCCTGGACCAATGCTCTCCTCTGTGGACAACTGCACTACTAAAACCACAGGTAATACTTTTTTTTTTTTACCCTTAACTCAATAAAATTTACTTTGGAGTGTAATTCTTGGTATGTACATGCTATGGGTTAGAAATATAAGGGCCTTCAAAAATGATAGGTTGACAGGAAATTAGATGTGTATTTTATGTTTCTAGAACGCCTGACGGTGCTACTTGAATGTCGGGCCTCTGTATGTGGCTCGGCTGTGTAAAAGTCTCATGTGTGTATCACCATACTCAGGAGGAGTAGCAGAATGTATTTTGGGGTGCAATTTTTGCTATGTACATGCTATGTGTTCGAAATATTGTATAAATAGACAACAATGTGTAAAAAAAATGCGTTTTCGTTTTCCTTCCATTTTTCAAAAACTTGTAACAAAAAAATTACATGTTCAAAGACTCATTATGCTTGAAAAATTATATGTTGGGGTGTTTGCTTTCCAAAATGTTGTCATTTTGTGGGCGTTTCCATTGTCCTGGTGCTCCAGGGCCTTCAAAAGTGCAATAGGTTATCTGGAAATTATATGTTTAATTTATGGTCCTAGAATGGCTGATGATGCTACTTGGATCTTAGGCCTCTGTATGTGGCTAGGCTGTGTAAAAGTCTCACACATGGTATCGCCATACTCAGGAGGAGTAGCAGAATGTATTTTGGGGTGCAATTTTTGCTATGTACATGCTATGTGTTAGACATATTGTATAAATTAACAACTTTATGCAAAAAAATGCAATTTCATTTTCTTTCCAATTTTCCAAAAACTTGTGGAGAAAAATGACATGTTAAAAAGACTCATTATGCTTTAAAGATTATATGTTGGGGTGTCTGCTTTCCAAAACGGGATCACTTTATGGGCGTTTTCATTGTCCTGGTGCTCCAGGGCCTTAAAAAGTGTAATAGATCGTCATAACATTAAATGTATAATTTATGTCCCTAGTAGCAGAACGTGTTTTGGGGTGTAGCTGCAAGTATGCATATGCTGTGTGAGAAAAATAACCTGTTAATACGACAATTTTGTAAAAAAAAAAAAATCTTTATTTTGCAAAGAGATGTGGGAAAAAATTACAACTTCAAAAAACTCACAATGCAACTTACTAAATACCTTGGAATGTGTACTTTCCAAAAAGGGGTAACTTGGGGGATATTTGTACTTTCCTGGCTTGCGAGTGTCTCAAGAAATGAGATAGGACTTCAGTACATCAGGCGTGATCAATTTTCAAATGATTGGCACCATAGCTTGTAGACTCTATAACTTTCACAAAGACCAAATAATATACACTTTTTTGGGTTATTTTTACCAAAGATATGTAGCAGTATAAATTTTGGCCAAAATTTATGAAGAAAAATTACTAATTTGCAAAATTCTATGACAGAAACAAAGAAAAAGGATTTTTTTCACAAAATATTCAGCCTTTTTTTATTTATATCACAAAAAAAAAAAACCCAGTAGGGATTAACCACTTAAGCCCCGGAGGATTTGGCTGCTAAAGGACCAGGGGTTTTTTTGCGATTTTTTACTGCGTGACTTTAACGGACAATTGCGCGGTCGTGCGACGCTGTACCTAAACGAATTTGACGTCCTTTTTTTCCCACAAACAGAGCTTTCTTTTGGTGGTATTTGATCACCTGTGCGATTTTTTGATCACGCGCTATAAACAAAAAAAGAGCGTAAATTTTGCAAAAATAACAATATTTTTCACATTTTTTTATATGAAATTCCCCCAAAAAAAAAGTAAAAATCTAAATTTTTTAACATTTTTCGGGCCAATTTGTTTTATGCTACCTATGTTTGGTAAAAAAAATCGCAAAAAGCGTATTTTGATTGGTTTGCGCAAAAGTTATCGCGTTTACTAACAAAGGGAAAGATTTTTGTCATTTTTGGTGTTTTTTTTTTTAACGCGTAATGGCGGCGATCTGCGATTTTTTTTTCGGTACTGCGACATTGCGGCGGACAGATCGGACCCTTGACTGACATTTTTGACACTTTTGGGGGTACCAGTGACATTACTGCAGTAATCAGTGCTATACATATGCACTGTTACTGCAAAAATGACACTGGCAGGGAAGGGGTTAACTTTATTGGACAGGGAGGGGTTAAGTGTGTCCTAGGGGCGTGATTCTAACTGTGTAGGGACATTCCTATTGGTGTAAAAGCAAAGATCAACCGTTCTACATAGTAGAACGGACAGATCTTCACTTTTACACAGGGAGAACTGACAGGCAGCTTGTTTACACAAGCTGCTCAGTCTTTCTCCCTTCACAGGAGCGATCGCAGTGTGACTGGCGGACATCGAGTCCGCCGGTCACACGCACTGACTTGTCTGTGAACGAGCCGCAAGTCAGTGACAGGCGAGTGACGTACCGATACGTCACTCTGCCTGGCCGGGGCTGACCGCCGCAGTATATAGTCGTGCGGCGGTCGGCAACCGGTTAATTACTACCAAAAGAAAGCTCTATTTGTGTCAAAAAAAGGACACAAATTTAAATGGGTACAGTGTACCTGACTGAGTAATTGTCATTCAAAGTGTGAGAGCACTGAAAGCTAAAAAAATTAGTCTGAGCAAGAATGGGGTGAAAGAGCCCTGTATTGAAGTAGTTAATACCACTTTAAAAACCAAAGACAGAAGAATAAAGCCAGGACCATCCGTGGCCTACTTTTTATTAAATGTAAGCTTTTTTTTCCAATAATGTTCCTGTAAAGCAACCTATAATCTTGAAACACACTGTAAGCAAGAAGTAATTTGTGAGTGACAACTCATGGCTCAATCATGATTACAACTCATTTTCTGAAGATAGTATATGAATAGTGAAAGCAAAGGAGAGCTTTTCAAGAGCTGACAGGTGGAAAGTAGTGATGACTGATTCCACAGACATCTGCTTAGTTTCTTCAGCTGCGGTAGGATGCATGGCCTAGATATAGAAGAACTTACTTATTTTATTAAATTTCCAATTATTAAATGCATCCAATGAAAGGATGCCATGCTGAACCCAAGAACTATATGCTGCTAACCGTTCACGTATACATTTTTAAACACAAGTTTTTGTCATATACTTTCTCACTCTAGAGCAGTGGTCTCCAAGCTGCTTTGCTTGCCTTTATCTGGACCTTGAGGCATTATTCCTGCCACTGACACCAACAATGGGGCATAATTCCTGCCATTGACACCAACAATAGGACACTATTCCTTTCAGTGACACCAACTATAGGGCATAATTTCTTCCACTGACAACATCAATGGGGCACTATTTCTCCTCCTAATACCAAAGATCGGGCATTGTTTATTCTAAGTGGGCACAGTCTGCCCCCCCCCCTAAAGTAAACTGGCTCTTTCTTTAAAATGATTGGAGACCCCTGGTCTTGAGGGACGTTACCGGCTAACCCAAACACTTGTTTCATGGTCACTATTCTGTACTCTTACTCTTGGACCTCTCTGCTGCATTTAATATAGTTGCCATACCCCCTCCTCCTGAAAAATCCATTCAATTGGTCTCTCTGACTCTGCTCTTTGCTGGTTCTCCTCTTACCTATTCCACTGCACCTTCAGTGTCACTTATAACTCTACCGCCGCCTCTGCTTTTTCACTTTTTGTTGGGGTCCCCCAAGGTTTCATCCTTGGACCGCTTCTGTTCTCTATCTACACCTCCTCCCTGGGTCAGCTGATATCCTCCAACTGCTTCCAATACCATTTCAATTCTGATGACACCCAAATCTATGTTTCAGCCCCTCAGCTCACCCTGTCAGTCTCCAAGTGCATTACTAATTTTCTAATTAACATTTTGATATCAATATGGAAGTCACACCACTTGCTTAAACTCACTCAGTATTGTAACTGTAATGTCCATTTTGTAAAGTGCTAAATTAATTGTGTATAATAATAATAATGAAGGACAGCATACTAAAAACATTCTTCAGTGCTAGCATGGTTGTGCTCTGGTCCCTATTGGGTGCCAAATGCATTAGGCCTGCCTCTGGCCATAAGAAATGCAGTGGGCAGGGGGCAGAGGAAGCAGGGGAGGCGGGCTTGAGTGCCACAATGCCAGCTGTGGTCACCACTGGCACAATTAGAATGCCATGGGTTATTGGTTTTAAAGAACCTTGGAAAGCAATATGCAACTGCTTTCAGACACCCAGAGGTGCCTTTTCTTAGGACTTTGTGCCCTTATACCAGGTATGGTGAGCGTACTGGTTTACTTTAAAATCTGTAAATAATCTCCTGGTTATCTGTTTGTATTTTAAAGTCACTGCTGTCTACATGAGCTAACCTTATCATTAAATTTATATGTTTTATACTCTCTCTTTAAAATTAATTTTTTTAACATGAAACTTTACAGTATGACCATTTATAGTCAAACAAGTGTAAGTTGCTGCCATTTTACCTCCCTGCTCTTTTTATTTGTATGACCTATTGTAGTCACACAGTTGTGAGTTGCTGCCCTGTTCCCTGCCTGCCATTAACCCTGTTACTCTAGTAATCAGAATTAGGAGCTATAATTTTTCTTCGCCTGATCAGGTCTTTCATGGCTCCAGAGTCTAAACAAGCTAAGCTACAATGAATATCTACACTTTCCTTGCACTTTACAAGTAAGAGGAGGTGCAGCTACAGACAGACCCAATGTCTGTTTATGTTGGGGAAAAGTTTTACTGAATCCATTCAATGCCAGCCACAGTTGTCTGAAGCTGCCCATGGACAGTCTTCTAAATGTTGGCCAGATCAGGAGACTGTTTACCAATGGCTGTGGGCACCTTTTCTGAAAGGCTATCTTTGGAGATACCTGTAGTGGGGGACAGTGTGAGCCCATCTGCCCTTTGGTTCCTTGCCTAATATAGTTCTGTTACTGGCAGGAATTAGACATTGGTTTTTATTTTGACATTTGTCCAAACTGCATGTGGGGAAAACTGAAGTTGATGAGTTGTTTCTCAGAATGTCTTTTGCGGTCCTCAGATTGTCAGATATGTTGTACTTTCTTGGGAAGTGATTTTTGGTGACCCTAAACAATAGTACATTAGAACATTGACAGTGCTAGAACTTTTAAAAGTGCGCAATTACAGTAGATATGGAGTCTTCAGAGACAAAATGTAAAGTAACACAGCTGTAAGCTGTGCTCAACAAATCGATTTAAACTGAACTGGTGCCTCCTGTTGTACCTAACATAAATTGAAGGGAAGTTAAACCGTTTCCCAAAACCGTTACATGCAAGGCATTATGTGAATGATAACTGTCACAGTTGCTTTCCTCAAACTGTCAAGCCATCAAATGTTTAGCGTAAAAAAAAAAAAAGTCATAATTGAAACCATGCACAGCACCAAGCAGATCAAAGAGAGGTTAAGATGGCAGGTTCCATGGCTGTAAATGGTTAGGAGGGTTTGGTTCTGCTTTAATTACAGTTAAACTTCAGCTGTACCTCTGAAACCAGAAGATAATGTGTTCTATGGATAAACTTACACCCTTTTCACATGGGCACCCTATGTTCCACCTTAGCAGGGGGTCCTACACTGATCCCCTGTTGGGTAGGATCAAAACTAAAATGTGCATCCGCCTATATCCTCCCACATGTGGTGAGGTTCAAAAAAGCAGACCTGGATGTAAACTTATTGTGTTCAGTTTGACAAACCTGAACGGACGCAGAGGTGCATCCGTTTACATCTGGCTACCCATAGGGATACATTGCAGTCTCTTTTTGATCAGTCTAATTTTTCTATAAACAGAAACAGTGGTGCTTTTTTCAGAATGCAAATTCCCTAATGACATGCACTTCCAACCCCAACCCCATCTCTCCTGCACTACTACAGTCATTCCCTGTTAATATGCACCGCAACCTATCCCCTGTCACATTACAGCGCATGCAGGCTCTAAGAATCAAAACTAAGGCACTGGCGACTGAGACTTACTAAATTATATTTGGCAGCAGTTTGGAGGCTTCATACAATAGCAAGAGTTGTTTTAACATTATATTCTTTAGTCCTTTGCCTTTAAAAATATTTTGTCATAATACACCCCACCCTGAATGTTAGATGTATTTGTACAATGAGCTAATCATCTCAGAGGAACTGATACAAGGGGCATGCAATGCAATGATTCCTTACATATATCACATGTAAGCTTACATCCACAATGTGAGATGTCCCTGGGTGCCTACTGCACTAAATGTAAGTACTGCTTGGTGCACAGCCCAGCCACAGCAACTATTAGCATCTCATAGAGTTTGACAGGCTGCCAGCAGTGCGCCTGTACTTTCCACCCACACCTAAACACCAGAGCCTCATGCACCAGGGTTAAATGCTCAGTGTTTATCAGACCCAAAGTTTAAGTTCACCTTTTCATGGAAAATGAAAAGTTAAACTGAAACTTGCTATACAGATCCAGACAGCTTCTAAACAAGCTATCGCAAGAGCCTGGAAGACCTCAAGCCTCTGTAAAGTAAAAAACAAAAACAGAATTACTCAGGCAATGATCAACGGCACAATTGAGGCTACTCTAACCGATACAGTCTCTAAACACATTAAGGTCCGGCAGCCTCGGGTAGACAATTTCTTGCCACCTGGCTTTGACTCTTCCCTTTTTGAACCTTGACCTTTTATTTTCAGCCTACGTGGTGAGCATAACTTTGGCCGTTTGGATTCAGTTGACCTCCAACCACCACTTTTTCTTCCTCCCCTCTGCTCCCTTTTCTCTAACCCCTCTCTTCTTTCTCTTTCTCCTAATCTCCTCTATCCTTTTATTTTTCCTCTGTCTTTAGGTAAACTAACTTTAGATATCCTGGCCACCCCTCTAGACCCCGCTGCACTTTGCGGCTATGATGCCCCCCGTTTCAGGTATAGCATTCCATACACTGTACACCTCATGACTGTGCTAGCCAATGAGAAGAGCTTCTTTCTTCTGGGACACCTTACCAGAAGAAGATGTACCTTTCATTGGTCGGCATGGTCACATACAGTAGCTGCGCTGACCAATAACCGCTTGCTATTGCAAACATTATGATGGATATTTGCTTTGGGGCTTGGAAATTAATGTGTGCAGTTTACAGATCCCTACACCCACAGCACGGGTCACAGAAGTGGCCAGGATATTTGGTTATCTGTTATGTTTGATTTATTAAGTCACTAGACTTCCTGAAATGGGTAGGTCAGCCTGAACTTCCCAGTTTGTTGTTTATGTGATGTGAGGAGTCTTCCTTCCTGTCAAGGTCTTACCTTGCCTTCCTGTCTGCAGCCATATTGGACATGTGCTGACTGCTGTATTTTATAGACTCTAATTGCTTCATCACTTCCTGCTGCTTCCTGGGCATCACTAAGTGATGAGGTTGCACACAGGATATATATATCACCTGTTGGCTTGCAGTCCTTTGCTCGTGTGTTTGCGCTTCAAAGTCAATCTCTGCTTGCTATCTTCTGTTTTCCAAGTCCTCCGTGCATGACCTGGCTTTGGCTGACTACTTTCCTGGCTCTCGATTCCCCTTTTGGCTGACGATCTACCTGGCTCTTGATTCCCATTCATGTGACTACGCTTCCGTATAATTCCTATCGGTTCCTCCGCTCCCGAATCCGAACTCGCTCACCTCATGGTGGGGCGACCCTGAGGACCGCGACCTGGTGCCAACAAGCAGCAAAGTCCATCTCACCATCAGGAGCTCTGGTGAACACCGGATGGCGCTTAGACTCCGCACCTCAGATTAGCCTGCATCTTCCACCAGGGTAACCCCTTTACACATTCAGCTCCGCTACGGGAGGCGTGACACTTCCTCCTCCTTGGCCAAGCAGCGGCACATTTCTTTTTCTCAAATGACTTCAGAGGCAGTGAGCAAAAACTAAAACTAAAAGGTAAACAACAGCATATAATCTAAGAGCTTTAACAATTACCCTGACACAAACCATGGATCAGATGGTGGTAGGTAGCAGCCACGCTGGTATGTAATTATATGAAGCTGAAAAGGGATAATATTTATAGAGCATTTTGTGGTTGTAAAGTAAACCATAGGAAAATGTGTGCTTGCTTTTCTTTGATGTGGTCATCTTCCTTGAATAACAGGGTGCTATCAGAACTTCATCCATGGTGGTCATCATGCTTTCACCAATATGAAGGACAGCCTAAACCTTTGGGTTGATAGAACTCAGATATGAGAGGCAGACTTGTGAAATCAGTTTACACTGATTTACATCAGTGATACACTGTAAAGTATTTTATCATAAGAAACTATGCAGGCACCAGAACTCTAACCATACCTATCCATTACCCTCTCTGTACAAGTGCCTTTGGAATCAACACAGGTTAAATACAGAAGCAGGTGCAGAACTTTTTTTTACTAACATTCTGTAAATGAGCAGTTCCAAACGTTCAGCAGACTGATCTTTTTCTCAGATCCTTATTGCAGAAGCAGCACTGCACGTGACTGCAGCTGTATCCTACTGATTACTTATTAGTCCCAAACTGGAGAAGGACTATAGATTAGGTAACCGGCCCATCTCTTCTTTGATCCAACTCATACTGTGTTTTCTATGTACCACAGATGGAAAAAAGCACTTTCCAACCTTACTGAGAAAACACATTCGCCTTTTGAGTCTTTAGTCCACGTAAAAAATCGCTTTGAAAGAGCCAACCTTTTTAGAAAAATACAATGTCGCTTTCCCTGCCAGTTTCCCATTAATAGCAATCTCATACATAAATGCTTTTTAAAAAATGTTTTGTTTTATTTTGTTCTAAATAAATACTTACAATAACTGAGGTCCAGTAAACAGAAAAGGACCATAGTCTCATAGTAGAGAATGCTCATGTAAAAAAAAATGTTCTGTTAATGGTTACGATTTGGTTTCTTTCTACACAGCTGTCTAGTATAAATTATTTTCATTGTTTATTTTTATTTATTTTTTGTTATAAAATTTTATGAATTTTTTCATAAAACAAACATGCTTTTTGATCATTTCCATTTTTCTGATCTTCTTCTACCTCCATCTCTTTTTAAAACCCCAAGCACATTCAATTCCCTAAACTCCTATATACTTCATTTACCATTAATTTTAACTCACCATCTCATATCTCTCTTTGTATAGACATTTTTTTCGTAAATAGACAGCAGAAATGTAAAGAAACAGAAGAAGAGAAAAAAAAAATACAAGCACAAATCAGATTCTAGATTTACAACTTGTATAAACCCAATTAGGCCATAACATAGCTTTTTCCTGTGTTGTTAAAGATTTCTCTATGTATAGAGTCCCATGTGTGTTCTATTTAATTGATACATTTTATAAATAAAGCAAATTTTTTATATTATATTTTTATTAATTTCTGTGTTGAGTGAAGAAATCTGAGCTTAAAGTGTATGTACAGTAAACACTAACAATGAACTTATCTTATTTGCTACCTTTTGGTCTGTTAAATGTACCATTGAAAGCATATTGTTGTGTTTGTTCAATAAAAAAAATATCCGTGGCTCATGTCAGAAATTCAGATCTGTCCTTTGCACGCTTCCTGTGTTATCTCAGGGGCTCTAAGTACTTACTCCCAACTTATCCCAATGAAAAGTACTTACTCTGAATTTATCCCGATGGAGAAAGATCTGGGAGTCTTTGTAGATGATAGACTAAGCAATAGCATGCAATGTCAAGCGGCACCTGCCAAAGCCGGCAGAATATTAGCATGCATAAAGAAAGGGATATTAAAAACATGTTCAGGGTTTGCTCCCCCAATTTTTTGCTTGTTTATTATGTATTCGGTCTGACCAGACTTCTGAGGTTGAGCATCCCATCCCCCACACACACCTGTACTCTATTGGTGTCCACTATCAAGTAGATATAGGAGGAGTCCCCTGTAGTTCATTAGCACATCTATCCCAGCAAGGAGTGTTGTCTCCAAAGGTAAGAGAGGCTGGATTCACCCCTTTTTTATGGATAGTGTAGGACCCACTGATAATGGGGTACTTTGACGCAGTGGTGGGCTTGAGCACGATATGGCCATATGGTGGGACTAAATCCCCATTTTTATTTATTTATGGATTGTCTCCATATTTGATAGTCATTTCTTTTGCATGTGTGCGCTATTCTTTTTTAATATACATGTTGCTTGGTCCATAGCTGCACTGGCTTTAGATATACATGTTCAGGATTTGCTCCCCCAATTTTTTGCTTGTTTATAAAGAAAGGGATGTATTCCAGAGATAAAACTATAATCCTACCACTTTATAAAACTGTGGTCCGACCGCATCTGGAGTATTCTGTCCAGTTCTGGTCGCCAGTCCTCAGGAGGGATGTGTTGGAGCTGGAGAGAGTCCAGAGAAGGGCAACTAAACTAATTAGGGGATTGGAGGACCTTAATTAGGAAGAGCGTCTGCAATCGCTTGATTTATTCTCCCTGGAGAAGAGACGCCTGAGAGGGGACATAATAGCAATTTATAAATACCTCAATGGTGATCTCAGCATATAAAAAAAAAGCTGTTCAGTCAAAAGGATTGCATGAGGACTCGAGGGCATACAATGCGATTAGAGGAGAAGCGTTTTAATCTCAGTCAACACAGGGGGTTCTTTACTGTTAGGGCTACAGGATTGTGGAATTCTCTACCACAAGAGGTGGTTTCTGCGGGAAGTATGGCTACTTTCAAAAGACTCTTGGACGAACATCTCAAGGATCAGAACATTCAGGGGTATGAGAGATGATTACGGCCATACACACCTACACAGGTTGAACTGGATGGACTATTGTCTTTATTCAACCTCACCTACTATGTAACTATGTAAAATATGTGCAAATAAATATATACAGTATATGATAAATCCATCCAGTTGTCTGCATTGCAAATCCAAAGTCAATGTAATGCAACCAAATCAATAAATATAAATGTGTACCAAACCTAAGCCAATGAATATTACTGTACATAAGACCAATTAAAAAAAAAAAAAGTATTTTTTAATACAGAAATGATGGCTTACTGAAAAGTATGTCCATGTACAGTATAGTATGCACTCAGTACTTGGTCGGGGCTCCTTTTGCATGAATTACTGCATCAATGCGGTGCGGCATGGAGGCGATCAGCCTGTGGCACTGCTAAGGTGTTATGGAAGCCCAGGTTTCTTTGAGCATGACTTTCAGCTCATCTGCATTGTTGGGTCGGTTGTCTCTCAATTTCCTCTTGACAATACCCCTCTGATTCTCTATGGGATTTAGGTCAGGCCATTTTTGCTGGCCAATCAAGCACAGGGATACCATGATCATTAGATGCTGTGAAAACTTTACACTGGACCTCGGCGTATATTGTATATTGTCACTATTAGCTGTACACGTTTGCATTTTGTCAATTTCAGTTGTACACATTCACATTTGTAGCGCACCAGACTTTTTATTCAATGCAGTGGTTTGACAGTAAATTTACACTGTTATGCAAGCTGTACACTCACTACTTTACATTGTAGCAAAGTGTAATTTCTTCAGTGTTGTCACATGAAAAGATATAATAAAATATTTACAGAAATGTGAGGGGTGTACTCACTTTTGTGAGATACTATATATATATATATATATATATATATATATATATATATATATACATACACGCACCGATCACCCATAACATGACCACTGACAGATAAAGGGAATATCTTGTTACAATAGCATCTGAAAATTGGTGGGATATATAAGGCAGCAAGTGAACATGTTGTCCATGAAGTTAATGTGGTGCAAGCAGAAAATAAAATGGGCATTGCAGTTTATTGTGTATGGGGCTGTGAAACCCATGGTGACCCATGTCCACAGCCAAAAGCTTCTACAATGTTCACATGAACATCAGATCTGTACTACCGAGCCATGGAAAAAGGTGACCTGGTCTGATGAATCACGTTTACTTTTAAATCATGCGGATGGCCGGTCGTGTGTGGGTCACTTACCTGGGGAAGAGATGGCACCAGAATGCGATATAAGAAGGCAAGTCGGCAGAGGCAATGTGAGGCCTTGGGCAATGTTCTGCTGGGTAACCTTGGGTCCTGCCATTCACGTGGATGTTACTCTAGTGTCAATGTCTCAATGGGTCAGGGCTGTTTTAGCAAAAGAGGGCCATACTTAAAGCGGAGTTCCACCCAAAAGTGGAGCTTCTGCTCATTTGCTTCCTCCCCCCCTCTAGTGCCACATTTGGCACCTTTTAGGGGGGGAGGGGGAAACGGGTATCTGTTTTTGACAGGTACCCTTCCCCACTTCCGGGAGACGGCGCCGCTGTCCCTCGAAAGTTTGGCCCCCTCCTCCTTCCCCCACCGCCGAGCCAATCCAATTGCGCGCATGCACAGTAGGGACCCGCCCAGGAAGCTGTAAAGCTTCACAGCCGGGTTCCCTTACTGGCAATGGCGGCGTCAGCACCTGACAGCTGATGGAACATCGGCTACGGTGCTGACATCGCTGGACTCCAGGACAGGTAAGTGTCCTAATATTAAAAGTCAGCAGCTACAGTATGTGTAGCTGCTGACTTTTAATTTTTGGAGGGGGAGGCCATTGCCATCCTAAGAGCAATAAAGGGCCCCGGGCAATGCAGTGCACTGGGGCCCCGCCTACAAAATCACTAAATACATGGAGGTTTTGATGACTAAGTTGTTATGCGGTTCAAATGGTAATGTGTCCAGCGCGTCAGAAAAGCCCGGAATTTTCCCCCATCTATGGGTTAACATTTGTTTGTGCTTTTATGATCTACCTTACTAATACCTTTCAATATGTTCTTCACCAGGTAAGCCCTGAGGAAAGGAGAAAGGTTTGGGTTGGTTGACAAGACGTGGTGTTGTATGCCGGACAGGTAAAGTTTGATTGTATTACATGAAAGACTGAGCTGAAGGTGGCAAAACGCAGCGAATGCGACCATGGTTTAAACTGAATGATCATGTAAGTTGAATTCTACTTAGAACCTTTGGAAGATGGTCACGGTTCTGTCAAATGGCCTCCTGGTGTTCACGGACAAGGCTGCCCGAGCCAATTCGTGACTGTGCGCCAAAATTCGGGCTAGTCCAGGACTAACTTGTCGAAATCCAGGGTCCGGGTGGGGCATTCGTCGGCAGACGGGTGGAGGTTGAAGAAGACCTGTAATTTATAACGGGACAAAGCGTCAGCGGTGGAGTTAGAGTAGCCTGGGACGTGTTCGCAAAAGAGGAAGAACTAGCCTCAAAGACGATGAACAGCCGTTATTGATTATATCGCAGGCTGCCTTGTTGTCACTGTAACACTTCACAGCCATACCTGTCCAGGATTTGCCCCATGCGAAAGCCGCCGCCACTATCGGTTAAATCTCGAATAAGGCCGAAGTCTCACGGAAGGCAGGCAAACCAAGAGCCTCTACCGGCCAATAATCTATTAACCAAAAGTTTTTATATATCACTGCAAACCCGTTATTGGCAGCTCCGTCTGTCCAAAAAACTGGGGATTGGGCGGAAATTGGTGGGATGAACATGGAGATCCCATTCCAGTGTTCTAGGAATTCCATCCACATAGCCAGGTCTGCCCTAGCCAGGGCGATGTAAGTGACCAATACGTTCCTCTGGAAGACCAGGTAATAATCACAATAACCTGGAAATAAATGATCTACCTTGGGGAATAATGCGCATCGCGAAGTTCAAAGAACCTACCAAAGATTGTAGATCTTTACGAGTAAAAGTTCCAAATTGTAGGAACTTGACTACGTCCTTGCGTATGCGCCTGAGCTTATCTTAGGGGAGACTAGACTGCATGGTGTCGGAATCAAGTGTGATACCCAGGAAGTCTAGTCTGGTGGTGGGTCCAGTTGTTTTGTCTGGTGACAGGGGGACGCCTAACGTAGAAAACAGAGCTACGGTGCTCTTTAGACCGTGGGGCACCTAGCGACATTGAGGAGGAGCCAGCAGAGAGTCTCCGCGAATGTGTCGAAAATTCTCGGGCTACTCTTGGACCCAAACGTTAGTCTAACAGCAAAGTAATATTCCCCTCTCCACTTGACACTGTGAATATACCATAAAGAGGGATGAATGGGTAATAGTTTAAAGGCGTTGGATATATCGGTCTTACTGAGCCTTACAGGCCCTACCTGCCATTAAGATTGCTTGAATGGGATTATCCATGGTGGTATAGTGAAGAGAGAATTCGGAAGATGGAATGAGGGAATTTGGGCTTGGGTTGGTGGATGAATGAGGAGCAGACAGATCAATGATAAGACGTTTTTTATTAGAATATTTGCTAGTGGCTATTCCAATTGGGTTCGTGCGCCAGAAGGTGAAGGGAGGGGAGGAAAAGGGGCCTATCATGAGCCCTTTCTGGGTCTCCTTGCTGAGCAGACCGTCCACTGACTGTGGATCGTTCCTAGCTGAAAGTAGGTTGGGACACTCTAGAGTCCCTGTAGGCAGTGATACCAACCCAGTGTGGAAACCTACCGAAAACCCATGTAATAAGTATTCCACCTGGTAAGGAGATGGGTGTGACTTCAAATAGTATGCCAGAATATCTATCTTTACCTCGGTTAGTCATTGTTTGGGATTTAACCTGGAAGGACACATGCATTTGGCATGGGCCCTAAAGCAAATGGAACAGATGTGTAGCAATCTACAGGCGCTAAAGCTACAGGCCCCACCATTGAAATGATTGCATATCTGAACTTTGCCCAAATAAACGATGGGACGGCCGAGCTTGTCCCTTAGGCCACGTTGGTCAGGCTTAGTAGCTCCCCCCGAGAACCCGGAAAAGGAGGGATCGGTCTCCGAGGAGCACAGATTGGCGGTATGAGAGGTGGAAGAGCAGACTGTACAAGCCGGTGGTACTAAGTCTGCAAAAGAGTTCCATGTCCAAGAGGCTCCAGTCAGAACAGATGTTAAACTGGTAGGGTGGAGTAGGGAAAAAGGTATGAAGCAGGGCCGTGGCCTGGTGAGGCAAGGCAGAAGTCAAGCCCCCTCCCAAAGAAGCCCCCCAGTTCTACCTGACGCCCGGCGGCCGGATGAATGAACGGGCCGCTCGAGCTGAGGATGCGAGTACAGGGGAGGCAGGCTGGAGGCAGACTGGAGGGATAGTTCGACTGTCCGGGTGACAGCGTGCGATGCAGTGGGCCGAGGGAGGGGAGGAGCAGCGTCTTATAGCCCGCTAGCTCATCCCACAAATACAGGCCTGCGGCCTAACACTTATTGATAAGGCGATATTTATTGGTACAACAGTGCCAGGCTAACGACAGCTTCCAAGTTTGGCAGCTGGGTCCGGTGAACACACACACGAACGGGAGTTAGACTCTAGACTGTCCTGTGTGTGCCTGTTCCCGTGGAGGCAGACAGGCATTCCTGCAGTTGTGGGCTCCCCCTCCATGGCCCAAGTGGCGCTTGCTACATGCTACGTTTGGCAGCAGGATACACATGGGAATCAGGAATAATGTTTGGCTGGGGCCATGGTCGCTGGGCAGGTGGGGCCCCCCGGGCAAGTGGGGCTCCTGGGCAACTGCCCAGCGTGCCCATTCGGTAAGATGGCCCTGGGAAAGGCTGGAAAACCGCTTTAATATTAGGTGGGTGGTCAAAATGTTATGGCTGATCGGTGTAGATAAATATATATATATATATATATATATATATATATATATATATATATATATATATATATATATATATATATATATATAAATCATTTATTGCACCCTTATTTTTATTGGGATAAACTTGGGGCACATTTATGTTTTTGATTTGGTTGCTTTACATTGATTTGGGGTTTGCAATGCTCAGTATTATTTGTGATTTATAACATATATTTATATGTTTATTTTCGTACATTTTGAGATGCATTTATACTTTGAGGCATTTTTATATTTACTGTACATTTTAAGCAGTGCAGTGTTCTGTATAATAATCTATTTGGAGTATGATAGGAAAAGGGGAAGGCAGTTTTTACGCCCCCTTTTCCTCGTGGGAGAAGTGGCGGGAAGGGAGGTTTCAAGTTCTCCCTTTGGTGCAGTAAGGCGGGCTTTATCCCTTACTCTTCCCTCAGAGAAAAAGGGCGGGAAGAGCTGCCTGAGGTAGTATAGTGTAGGCTGAGTAGGTCACGTGTATTGGAAGGTGACTGGGCTCACCTGCAGGGACACGTAACCTCTGGGGAAGATTCTAGAATAGCCTGGGGGGGCCTATATAAGAGGGCTACGATTTCTGCGGGGCTCATTCGCCTCAGAAGGCACAAGCTGTGGTGTTCCCCACCCCTTCCTCCCTGCATGTCGTGGCTGTTATTATGTGGTGGGTTACCTTTGTAAGTTATGCAAAGGGGGACAATTAATATGTTTTTCTCTAGCGCTCATCGACAGACGTAGTCCTCGGTGATACACCACCTTCGGGTTATGTTACCTCCGCAGGAGCAGGACTAGACAGGAAATTAAAAAGCTCTGGCCACACCCTAGGGGCAGTCCCAGAGGGTATATCCTCTCTCTCTCTGCCTCAGCAAATCAGTTATTTTCTGTCTAGTTAGGAGTAAGGACCTAGACACCTTGCTGGGATCTTAGGTCCTGGCAAGAATTTTTTCTTAAAAGATTTTTTTAGACAGCTTTTTCTCCAGTGTTCCTGTGAGATCTTCAAGCAAGAAAGCTGAACTGGGCGACGGGCTGGATGTTGAGATCCGGTGGTCACCCCAGTTCAGCCTACGAGCGCGTGCAGGCCATAGCTCCGCGCTGGGTCGGCCGCGACAAAGTCCCATTAAAAGGACTGAACCCGCGAGTTAAACGTCTCGCTGAAACGCCAAAGACCATGAGTCACGGCGTTCGTATCGGTCGACAGCCCTCCCGCCCCGGTGGAGAGGGGTACTGTCAGGAGTTGGTGCCCGCCTGGTTCCGGTATGGTGAGTAGTATGTTCCCCCTTTCCCCCTGACGGATTTTGTGGTGAACGCGGGCCCCTCTCTGTATGGTAAGAAAGAGTCCTTTCTATCCTATAACATGTCACAGATCCTCCTACTTTGAGTGTGATTTTTTGTGTACAAAAAGCCAGGAGGCTTGGTTTGGGAGCTAACAATCTATTGTATACATGTTTAAAAGATGTAATCTGTGGCATTCTGGGAATCTTATGGGTTAAGTATAAGCTACCTACCAGTCAGAAGCCACGGACATGTAGACTGCCTTCCAAATCAGATCTCCAGCTATTAGCAGGCCTCCCGAATGGCCATGCGGTCCGCCAGGGGCCGATACCGCCAACCACGCCATATCCCCAGGCAGAGACAGTGTTGTGTGCCCTGCAGCACACCGCCATTCAGCAGGCCGCCGCCATTTTCTCTTGCAGGATCGCACAAGCCGCCATTTTGGCGTAGCCTCGTGTCTCCAGCATGGGGGCGGCCATGTTTGAGGTGATCCTACACCTCGTGGAGCTTGGGGGAGGCGCCGGAAGGCGTGCAGAGGGGCGGAGCCGCCTCCTTTCTTCCTGGGCAGCCAGCCAAAAGACTTCCTGTTTGTCAAGACAGCGCTGTAAGCTGTTGCAGTTTAACTCTGAGCATCAAGTGGTGAGCCTGGGGGTCTATCTCTCTCTCTCTCGATCGATAGCTAGCAGGTAACACTAAGGGGCTTTTTTGTGGCGCTGGGGGTCAGAAAAGAAAAAAAAAAAAAAAAAAAAAAGTTTTTTTCTTTACTTTTGAATTATATTATCCAGGAAGTAACTGGAGTTATCATGGACCCTGCCACACATATTCCCCCACCTGTTTCCCTCGAGGGGGCTTTGGGACCCGCCGGTGCACAGAGTATAGAGTCATTTACAGCAATTTTGGAGTCTATGGTGGCTCGGGTGGAGGCGGCCTGTCAGGGACGGGGGTCAAGGAAGCGACCCCCGCCTACCCCTATACTATCTGACACCTCTGACTCAGATTCAGAGATGGTCACGGCAGTTGCAGGTTCCTCTGCAAGGGTTGCTATCCCAGGTAAAGCCCCCTCAGAAAGTGAGGAGGACGCTTCTTCTCTTGCTATTATTCAGGAAGAAGCATTGGTGGACGCACTAGTTGTGGCAGTGCAAGAAACCTTAAAACTTGAGGCTTTACCGGCAGAGGCAACTGAAACAGAGATGCCTTTTGGTACTAATAAGCCCATCAAGACGGCGAAGGCTTTTCCTGTACCTAAATGTTTTGGTAATCAGATTAAAGGAGAATGGGAACATTCTAAGCGTACCTTTACTATTTCCAAGCGTATTGCTAGACGCTATCCGTTAGAGGAATCCATCATTAAGAAATGGACGGTACCACCAATCGTGGATCCGCCTATTTCCAGGCTGAATAAAGCCACGGTTATTCCAGTGGAGGACACTTCGTCCTTTAAGGATCCGGTGGATCGAAAGATAGAAGCAGAGTCCCGCACTATCTTTTCTCTGATAGGGTCAGCATTTAGACCAGTAATCGTTATTGGTCTAGTTTCCCAGACACTTACGGAATGGGCGAAAATGGTACGCCAAGATCTTAGGGGGAAAGATATTCCCCAGGAGACATCTGATTTGATGGAACAGATCATACAAGGGCTACGGTTTATCTGTGACGCAGCCTTGGACACTACTCCCCTATTAGGGCATGCATCTAAGTTAGCAGTGATCCTCAGACGTGTGCTGTGGTTAAAATGCTGGTCAGCTGACCTAGGTTCCAAAAAGACCTTGACCAATCTCCCTTTTCAGGGGAATCGTCTATTTGGAGCCAACCTAGATGAAATCATTAAGGATGCCACTGGGGGCAAGAGCACTTTTTTGCCACAGGCTGCAAAAGCTAAGGGACCTCGCAACAAGCGAGGACCTTTCTTTACCGCCCATAAAGGGCGCCCGGCTGGTACTAGCGGGAAAGGCAAAACTCCTCCAGGAGGGTTCAAGAAGGGCTGGTCGGACAAGCAGAGGACCAACCCAGCCAAACCCGAAGTAAAGGAGTACACAGCCTGAAGGTGCGCCCCCACCCGGTTTCAGGGTGGGGGGACGTTTTCACCGGTATTCAGGACATTAGATCGAGCATCTACCACTACTACCGGTGCGATTCTTCCCTTCCAACATTTAAGTACCACAGGAAGCGGTAGTTACCGTTCCCTGAAAAGATCTTTTCCTTTACCTTTTCCTAAGATTAATCCCGATACCTCACAGGAATCGGATCTGGTTGACCAGATAGGCCAAGTAGCCTCTAGTCGGGTGACTTCGGTCCCTGAGGTTCAACCAGAAAAGATCACCTTTCCTGATAACTATCAGGTATCTGATAAATGTGTGGGAACAGAAAACGACCAGACTTTCTCGGATGGTCGGGGCCAGATAGCTCTAGGGACGCCTGGTTCAGATCCAATCAGCGCCAGTGGTCCTAGAAATTCTAGGCTGGCCTCCTCAAGCCGGCCTGGCCGACTTGGACATGTTAGTCGCAGACGTTCCGTGGGAACTTCGTCTCAGGGAGTGTCTGTAGTCTCAAGGACCAATTTACCTTCGTGCTTTACAGTCGCTGGTTTTAATGGCCTGGCCATTGAGACCCAAGTACTGAAGGATAGAGGTTTGTCTACTTCAGTCATTCCTACCCTTATTAAAGCAAGGAAAGCGACTTCCAGCAAAGTCTATTATCACACATGGAAGACTTATATTGCGTGGTGCGAATCTTTAGGATTTCCTCCACGTACCTATTCGGTGACTCGTATATTGGCCTTTTTGCAACAAGGGGTTGAGCAGAAGCTAGCCTTGAGCACCATCAAGGGTCAAGTTTCAGCATTAGCAATCTTCTTTCAGAAGCCTTTAGCTACCAAATCCTTGGTGCGGAATTTCATCCAGGGGGTGCGGCACCTGGCTCCTCCAGTCCGCGCGCCCTTACCGCCCTGGGATCTTAATTTGGTTTTGTCGGTTCTACAGAAACCTCCCTTTGAAAACATCAGGGAGATTCCCTTGCTTACTTTATCCCAGAAGGTGGCCTTCTTGGTGGCTATTACTTCTGCTCGCAGGGTGTCAGAACTGGCTGCATTATCATGCCAGTCACCATACCTAGTGATTCATAGGGATAAGGTAGTACTTCATCCTAAGCCATCTTTTCTTCCCAAGGTGGTTTCAGATTTTCATCTGAATGAAGATATTGTACTACCTTCCTTGTGTCCTCAGCCCAAGCATCATCGGGAACATGCGTTGCATTCCTTAGATGTGGTTCGGGCAATCAGGGTATACCTGAAATCTACGGAATCATTCCGTAAGACGGATTCACTTTTTGTGATCACGGATGGCCCCAGAAAGGGTTTGCCTGCATCTGCCGCGACCATTGCCAAATGGATTAGACAAACGGTGGTACAGGCTTATTCTATTAAGGGTCAGAGTCCTCCGTTCCCTGTTAGGGCGCACTCCACTCGAGCGCTCAGTACTTCCTGGGCCTTTCGCCATCAGGCGTCAGTGGTCCAGGTATGTAAGGCGGCCACCTGGTCGTCGGTACATACCTTTACAAAATTCTATAAAATTGATGTGACGGCATCGGCGGATGCCTCATTTGGCCGCAAGGTTTTGCAGGCCGCAATTTGAGGAGACCGGTGGTCTACCTCGAGGGTTTTTTTCTGTTTGAAAAAAAAAAAAAAAAAATTGTTTTCTCCTTTTTTGTTGAGTCTCATCATTAAGGATGAGCATTGTAAACTTCTAGTTGGCACCGGTTGGGCCTTCTAGATTGGGATTTGATTTCCATTTTCCCACCCCTCAGTTGTGATACTGCTCTGGGACGTCCCGAAGGTGGTGTATCACCGAGGACTACGTCTGTCGATGAGCGCTAGAGAAAAATGGATTTTTGTAAAATCTTACCGTAAAATCCTTTTCTCTTAGCTCATCGACAGACGTAGTCCCCGCCCCTCTGTTTTGGAGTTGGGTTGGGTTAAATTCTCTAAGCACTGCTTTTTCACATAACTGATTTGCTGAGGCAGAGAGAGAGAGGATATACCCTCTGGGACTGCCCCTAGGGTGTGGCCAGAGCTTTTTAATTTCCTGTCTAGTCCTGCTCCTGCGGAGGTAACATAACCCGAAGGTGGTGTATCACCGAGGACTACGTCTGTCGATGAGCTAAGAGAAAAGGATTTTACGGTAAGATTTTACAAAAATCCATTTATTCTAGTTGGGAGTTATAAAATCCGCTAATTTATTTATTGATACAGCCTGAGCTGTAGTGGCTGGGTTGTTTTAAGTGTTTAAGTGCCGGTTCACATTTGTGCGATGCGGGAACGCTGCGAATATACAGCGTGTTCCCGCATCGCATCCGCACCCCTGACAGTTCACGCTGCCATATGCGATACGCTGGGGTTGTCAATTTAACCACTTGCCTACAGTGCACTTTCACCCCCTTCCTGCCCAGACCGATTTTCAGCTTTCAGCGCTCTCACACTTTGACTGAGAATTACTCAGTCATGCAACACTGTACCCATACAAAAATTGTGTCCTTTTTTTCACACAAATAGAGCTTTCTTTTGATGGTATTTGATCAATACTGGGTTTTTTATTTTTTGTGCTATAAATAAAAAAAGACTGAAAATATCGTGAAAAAATGAATTTTTCTTTGTTTCTGTCATAAAATTTTGCAAATTAGTCATTTTTCTTCACAAATTTTGGCCAAAATTTATACTGCTACTTATCTTTGGTAAAAATATCCTAAGTAAGTGTACATTATTTGGTCTTTGTGAAAGTTATAGAGTCCACAAGCTATAGTGCGAATCATTGAAAATTGATCACACTTGCTCACACCTGATGTACTGAAGGCCTATCTCATTTCTTGAGACACTAAAAAGTCAGGAAAGTACAAATACCCCCCAAATGACCCCTTTTTGGAAAGTAGACATTCCAAGGTATTTAATAAGGGGCATGGAGAGTTTTTTGAAGTTGTCATTTTTTCCCACAACTCTTTGCAAAATGAAGATTTTTTTTTTTTTTTTTTTTTTTACAAATTGCCATATTAACAGGTTATTTCTCTCACACAGCACATGTATACTTGCAACTACACCCCAAAACACATTCTACTACTCCTCCTGAGTATGGCGATACCACATGTGTGAGACTTTTTCACAGCCTGGCCACATACAGAGGCCTAACATTCAAGTAGCCCCGTCCGGCATTCTAGGAGCACAAATTACACATATAATTTCCTGACAACCTATCGCACTTTTGAAGGCCCTGGAGCACCAGGACAATGGAAACCCCCATAAAATGACCCCATTTTGGAAAGCAAACAGCCCAACGTATAATTTTTGAGGCATAATGAGTCTTTTGAATATGTCATTTTTTTCCACAAGTTTTTGGAAAATGTGGAAAGAAAATGAAAACACATTTTTTTTACACAAAGCTGTCCATTTATGCAATATTTATAACACATAGGATGTACATAGCAAAAATTGCACCCCAAAATACATTCTGCTATTCCTCCTGAGTATGGCGATACCACATGTGTAACACTTTTTCACAGCCTGGCCACACACATAGGCCTAACATCCAAGTAGCGCTTTACACAAAGTTGTCCATTTATCCACTTTAAGACTGGGCCTATTTTTGACGCTTGGTGTTTACAAGCTAAAATCATTTTTTTTGCTAGAAAATTACTTGGAACCCCCAAACATTATATATTTTTTTTTAGCAGAGACCCTAGAGAATAAAATGGAGATCGTTGCAATATTTTTTATCACACCATATTTGCGCAGCAGTCTTCCAGATGCGATTTTTTTGAAAAAAATTAACTCTTTTTGAACTAAAAAATAAGAAAACAGTAAATTTAGCACAATTTTTTTCCATAATGTGAAAGATAATATTGCGCCGAGTAATTAGATACCCAACATGTCATGCTTCAAAATTGCGCATGCTCACAGAATGGCGCCAAACATTGGTACTTAAAAATCCCCATAGGCAACATTTTAAAAATTTCTGCAGGTTACTAGCTTAGAGTTACAGAGGAGGTCTAGGGCTCAAATTATTGCTCTCGCTCTAACGATCGCGGCGATACCTCACATGTATGGTTTGAACACCGTTTACATATGTGGGCGGGAATTGCGTATGCGTTTGCTTCTGCGCGCGAGCTAACGGGGACAGGGCGCTTTAATTTTTTTTTTTTTTTTTTTTCCTATTTATTTTATTTATTATTTTTTTATTTTTACACAGTTTAAAAAAAAAAATGTTTTGATCATTTTTATTCCTATTACAAGGAATGTAAACATCCCTTGTAATAGAAATAGGCATGACAGGTCCTCTTTATTGTGAGATCTGGGGTCAAAAAGACCTCACACCTCACAACTACACTAAAAAAGAAAAGAAAAAAAAAAATTGTTGAAAGAGGAAAAAAAAAAAAAAGAAAAAAAAAAAGCGGCCCTTTAAACCGGTTGCTAGGCAACGTCTTTTGACGTAGCTCCGGTCCTCCAAGACCATAGAGTTGAGTGAGGGCCACCTTCCCTCACTCGACTTCCTGTCTCTGAGGATCCGGGACCGGATAGTTTTCCCCGCTGCCGGCGGGTCCGGTAAGCTGGGAAAACGTCTGGGACGCGGCAGGAGGGGGGGGGGTTCACCTCTTCCCCTGCACCGTAAGGGTAATTCCGCGGCGAATCCGCCACTGGGACCACCCTTATCTGAAAGCCGACCGCCCGCCGTTTCAAAAAATACTGGGGTTATGGGGGGCTATCTGCTGCCATAACCCCAGTATTTAGCTTTTAATGGCCGACGCATATAGTCGTTAGGCGGTCAGTAAGTGATTGCATGTATATGACAAACAGGTGACGATGACTGATGGGGTGACAGGTGACGATGACTGATGGGGTGACAGGTGACAATGACTGGGGTGACAGGTGACAATGACTGATGGGGTGACAGGTGACGATGACTGATGGGGTGACAGGTGACGATGACTGATGAGGTGACAGGTGACGATGATTGATGAGGTGACAAGTGACGATGATTGATGGGGTGACAGATGACAATCACTGACGGGGTGACATGTGACGATGATTGATGGGGTGACAAGTGAGGATCACTGATGGGGTGTCAAGTGATGATGATTGATAGGGTGACAGATGACGGTGACTGATGGGGTGACAGGTGACGATGACTGATGGGGTGACAAGTGACGGTGATTGATGGGGTGACAGGTGACGGGCGATGGTCACTGATGGGTGACAGGTGACGGGCGATGGTGCACGGCGGTACTGATGGCAGTCTCTGGTGACCGGTGAACTTTAGGCTACATTCACATGTGAGCGTAGCGATCGCGGGCAGAATCAGTGCGATTCTGCCCGTGATCCAGAAATCATTGCAAATTGCGGGACGCCTGTGCGTTGCCCGTGATTTGCAATAGCACCCCAAACGCTGTGCGATGTTGCTGCGATTTCCGCCTGCCGAATCGCGGTAACATCACGCAAACAACGCATGACGCCCCAAAGAAACTCTTGTACCTTTTTTGGGCGTCATGCGTTGTTTGCGCGATGTTACCGCGATTCGGCAGGCGGAAATGGTGGCAACATCGCACAGCATTTGGGGTGCTATTGCAAAAAATGGGCAACGCACAGGCGTCCCGCAATTTGCAATGATTTCCGGATTGCGGGCAGAATCGCGGTGATTCTGCCTGCGATCGCTGCGCTCACATGTGAACGTTATGGGTGTCAATTTCTGGGCACTGATGAGGTGACTGTTGGGTGACAGGTGACATTGGGGGGGGGGGGCTGAGGACTGTGTGGGGGGACCTTTATTAGTGTGATTTTACTTTTACATGTGTACAGAGCAGTAACTCACTATTTCTAGCTCTTCTCTCCTCATACTGGAAACTGTATGAGGAGAGAAGAGCTAGTAACACTGAGTTACTGCTCTTTGTTTACATTTTCTGATCGGCTGTGAATGGATTCACAGCCGATCACATAGTAAACAGTCACTGTCAGTGACTGTTTACTACTGCAGGTGACAGCTGTGTTCCTACGGAACACAGTGCCACCGACATGACCGCGCTGCGCGCTCCCGATCGCGCATGCGCGGTCATCTCCCGGCCGCCTCCATTGTGATCGGCTGTGTCATTGGAACACAGCCGATCACGTGGGAAACAGCCACGCCCAGTGGCTGTTTCCCCCCTGCCGGTGACGGGGGGTGTCCCGGGGACACCCCGACACCGGCAGTGCACGGCGGCGCGCCCGCGATCGCGCGCCTGCCGTGCATTTCCTGGGTCACGTCATATGACGTCCGCCCAGGATAATAGCCGCACCGTCCCGCCGTCATATGACGGCGGGCGGGCGGTAAGTGGTTAAAGTTAACGACACCCCCAGATCAGATCGCATATTGCAGTGCGATCTGAAAGTTCGTACAGAATTGGATCCTACTAATGTGAACCACCATGCGATCAGATTCTGCTGCGGACCAAAAAAAAGGGTCCTGTGCGTCTTTTAGTGCGATTGCGGTGCAAATTCAGCCATACAAACTGTATGGCTGAATTTGCACCGCACAGACATCGCATGTAATTTTAGGAGCAGTGCGCTCCGAATTACATGCGATCTCTGTGATCGCACAAACTGCCGGTTCACACTAATGCGATCATAGACATTGCATATGATTCAGAGCGTACTCACATGCGATGTCTTTGCGGTGCGAGTTCAGCCATACAGTTTGTGTGGCTGAATTCGCACCGCAATCGCAGTGAAAACGCACAGGACCCTTTTTTTGGTCTGCAGCAGAATCGGATCGCATGGTGGTTCCGATCCGATTCCTGTGCGAACTGTCAGATCGCACTGCGATATGCGATCTGATCTGGGGGTGTCGTTAACTTTAAATTGACACCCCCAGCGTATTGCATATGGCAGTGTGAACTGCCTGTGCTGCGGATGCGATGCAATGCGGGAACACGCTGTATATTCGCAGTGTTCCCGCATCGCAATAGTGTGAGCCGGCACTCAATGTGGTTATTTTGATGATTAAAAAGATTTAACCGCTAGCCGACCGCCGCAAGTACATATACTGCGGTGGTCAGCCCCGGCCAGGCAAAATGACGTACCGGTACATCACTAGCCTTTGAGCCAATAGGGGGTGAGCACGCGCTCCCGCCCCGGCTCGTTCACGGACACCTCCGTGCGTGTGACCGGCGGACCTGCGATCATCCGCTGTGAAGGGAGAAAGGCAGGCGGCTGATGTAAACAAAGCCACCTGTCATTCTTCCCTGTGTAAAAGCACTGATCTAACGGTCCTGCTATGTAGGACCGTTGATCTGTGCTGTTACACACACACAGCCACATCCCTGCACAGTTAGAATCACGCCCCTAGGGACACACTTAACCCCACCCTCTCCAATAAAGTTAACCCCTTCCCTGCCAGTGTCATTTTTACAGTAACAGTGCATATTTATAGCACTGATTACTGTAGTAATGTCACTGGTACCCCCAAAAGTGTCAAAAATGTCAGTCAAGGGTCCGATCTGTCCGCCACAATGTCGCAGTCCCGCAAAAAAAAAAATCGCAGATCGCCGCCATTAGTCGTTAAAAAAAAAACAACAAAATGACAAAAATCTTTCCCTTAGCAAACGCAATAACTTTTGCGCAAACCAATCAAAATACGCTTATTGTGATTTTTTTCACCAAACATATGTAGCAGAAAACAAATTGGCCAAAAATGTTAAAAAATTTGGATTTTTACATTTTTTTTGGGGGGAATTTCATATAAAAAAATGTGAAAAATATTGTTATTTTTGCAAAATTGTCGCTATTTTTTTGTTTATAGCGCATGATCAAAAAATCGCACAGGTGATCAAATACCACCAAAAGAAAGCTCTGTTTGTGGTAAAAAAAAAGGACGTCAAATTCGTTTAGGTACAGCGTCGCACGACCGCGCAATTGTCCGTTAAAGTCACGCGGTGCCGAATCACAAAATACCCCTTGGTCAGGAAGGGGGTAAAATCTTCCGGGGCTTAAGTGGTTAATTTCCAAATATTGTGTGTCTGCTTTATTTATCTATTTATTTGGTTCACGTTTTTGTTAAATTGTGAAGGTAAAGGTAATTGTAGGAACTCCTGCCTACTATCCCATGCACAGAATAGTAATATTTCTAGGACCACTAGATGGCGTAGCTAGTCCTTGCGCTGTCCTTGATGCAGAGCCTGTGTCCATCCATACACACAGCAGTAGTAGAGTAGAGTGAGAGTTGCCTTGAATGAAGCCCCTCCTCCGGGAAGAGCCAGGCTGCTGCCCCCTTCTTTCCTCTCCCAAGCTTTGAGTGTCCCAGAGCCGGAGATGTATGAAACTTCAGCCCAGTGGGAACTGAAAACAAGCATTAGCTCATCAGCGTCACCCTGAGAGCTCTGGGTAAGTCTGTCACTGTCAGATGCCACTTAGCACTGATCCCTGACTCCAGCGTGGCTTTAAGGGCATGTCCAAACATCTGGCTTCATTCTTCTTATGACTGCTCTGCATCTGCTTGGAGTGTTTATCCTGATCACACTGCTGTTGTCTTGTGGGTTGCTGTGATTTTTTTTTTTGCACGCTCTCTCCTGACAATCTGCAAATGTTTCTGTGCCCAGTGTGATCCCCTTGTGCCCGATGTGATCCCCAGGCAGTGTCACTTCCTTTGCTGTCCAATCTGGATTTGTGTAAGTGCTTGTATTCCGCTCTATCCTGCAAGGAATTGGGGGTGGGATATGTCAGCAGGATGTTTTCATCAAGCCGCACATTCATACTTTTCTTCTCTTTCCCTTCTCAGGCTGGACAAGGATCTGCTGGATACAAACAAATAACGGAGATCTGACAAACTGGGGGAACTGGTCAGCGGAGTGTGGAAGCTTCGGAAGAAGAAGAAGATCCTGCAAGGATAACATGATGATGTTCCTGAGCGCTTGTCTTCTGTTCCTCATACACTTGGCATCTACAGGTAAAGTCAACTGTCATCTACCTGCTGTCATTGCAAAGCCATGTGCTTGTGTCCCTCGTGCAGCGTGTTCCACCTTGCCTCACCTGCTTGTGATATCCCTGCTATGTATATCAGTGCAGCGACCGAAATGCAGCTGACAATTAACCCCTGCTAATCACTCATTGCAAAGATGTCCAAAAAAAGATGGCATTTGCATTTGCAATGAGAGGTTAGCAGTGTTTGATTATGAGCTGAATTTCAGCTGCTACCTAATATACGTGAACAAGCACGCTATTGATCGTGTGAAATGCGTCTACCATTTCCATTCTGTTATACCTTGTATCCAGATTGGTACTAATAAATCTTTGCTACTATCAAGTTATCGTTTTGGTGTGCGGCCACTTTCTCTTCATGTACCTAATATACGTACCAGGATATCCGTGAGTGAGCAAGGTATAGAAAACAATTGTTTTCTATGTGCCCTATTCACACTATAAAGCTGCTTTCACATTGATGCGCTTTTCCTGCGTTTTTACCTTGCTAAAAATGCAAGGAAAACTCCAAAATATATTTTCCTTTAAATTCTATGCAGGGAAAACTCCAAAAATATATTTCCCTTTAAATCCTATGCAAGGAAAACTAAAAAAAAAAAATATTTTCCTTTAAATCCTATGCAGGGAAAACTCCAAAATATATTTTCCTTTAAATTCTATGCAGGGAAAACTCCAAAAATATATTTTCCTTTAAATCCTATGCAGGGAAAACTCCAAAAATATATTTTCCTTTAAATCCTATGCAAGGAAAACTCCAAAAATATATTTCCCTTTAAATCCAATGCGAGGAAATGCAAGGAAAACTCCAAAAATATATTTACCTTTAAATCCTATGCAAAGGAAATGGAAGGAAAACTACAAAAATATATTTCCCTTTAAATCCATTGCAAGGAAATGCAAGGAAAACTCCAAAAATATATTTTCCTTTAAATCCTATGCAAGGAAAACTGCTAAAAATTGTTTTCCTTTAAATCCTATGGGACTCTTCACACCACTATGCTGAGGGTGAGGTGCGTTTTAAAAAATCCTGCATGCTGTATTTTGGGTGCGCTTTACAAAACTGCACCAAAAACGCAGCACCCCATTGAAATGATAGGAAAAAGCATCAAAAGTGCATGAAAACGCACTGCGGATGCGTTTTTGGTGTACATTTGAGTCATATGTCCATGTTTCACAGGTGCATGCTGGAAATCAGGCACCTGGAAAATGAAATGCAGTAGAAATTTTTAATGCAATTTTTTTCAACAGAGCAGTGTAAAAGTAGCCTATATGTGCGGTGGTATACAGAAAAAAACGCAGCTCAATGTGGTGAGTGAGCAAGGTATAGAAAGCAATTGATTTCTATGTGCCCTATTCACACTATAAAGCTGCTTTCACACTGATGCGCTTTTCCTGCGGTTTTACCTTGCTAAAAATGCAAGGAAAACTCCAAAAATATATTTCCCTTTAAATCCTATGGAAGGAAATGCAAGGAAAACTCCAAAAATATATTTTCCTTTAAATCCTATGGGACTCTTCACACCACTATGCTGAGGGTGAGGTGCGTTTTTAAAAATCCTGCATGCTGTATTTTGGGTGCGCTTTACAAAACTGCACCAAAAACGCAGCACCCCATTGAAATGATAGGAAAAAGCATCAAAAGTGCATGAAAACGCACTGCGGATGCGTTTTTGGTGTACATTTGAGTCATATGTTCATGTTTCACAGGTGCATGCTGGAAATCAGACACCTGGAAAATGAAATGCAGTAGAAATTTTTAATGCATTTTTTTCAACAGAGCAGTGTAAAAGTAGCCTTTATGTGCGGTGGTGTACAGAAAAAAACGCAGCTCAATGTGGTGAGTGAGCAAGGTATAGAAAACAATTGTTTTCTATGTGCCCTATTCACACTATAAAGCTGCTTTCACACTGATGTGCTTTTCCTGCATTTTTACCTTGCTAAAAATGAAAGGAAAACTCAAAAAAATATATTTCCCTTTAAATCCTATGGGACTCTTCACACCACTATGCTGAGGGTGAGGTGCGTTTTAGAAAATCCTGCATGCTGTATTTTGGGTGTGCTTTTCAAAACTGCACCAAAAATGCAGCAGCCCATTGAAATGGTAGGAAAAAGCATCAAAAGTGCACGAAAACACACTGCGGATGCGTTTTTGGTGTATATTTAAAAATCCTGCATGCTGTATTTTTGATGCACTTTTCAAAACTGCACCAAAAACGCAGCACCCCATTGAAATTATGGGAAAAAGCATCAAAAGTGCAGGAACAATGCACTGCGGATGCGTTTTTGGTGTATATTTGTGTATATTTGAGTCATATATCCATGTTTCACAGTTGCATGCTGGAAATCAGGCACCTGGAAAATGAAATGTTCTAGAAATTTTTAAAAGAGCAGTGTAAAAGCAGCCTATATGTGCGGTGGTGTACAGAAAAAAACGCAGCTCAATGTGGTGCGAACAAGCACATCAAGTATAATATCAGAAAATGCATTTGATGTCTGACGATGAATTAGTTGTTTGCTCTCCCTGATTGGCAGGGATAGTTCCTAGCATTTGGCAAAAGCCTTCGAATTTTGAAAGCGCGCCTAATTTTCGGTACTGATTAACGTCACAGCATAATTTGTTTTTACGCATTGTGTTTGCACTTTATATTCTTTTTCTCCTGAGTGAATAGGCTTCAGTATTAAGCTGGATACATACTATACAACGTGTGTGTCCGGTCACACTATATGCATTGGGATGCACTGCCTAAAATTTAGCAGAAAAAGCATGAGATTAAATTAGAGTTCTTCACACCATTGCATTGAATAAGTATAGCACGCTACTTTACCATGTAACATGTGTGAACACAAAGCATGACTGGGAACCAGGAATTTTATTCAAGTGAAAAGAAAATATGCAATAAAATTCATGAAAAAAGTGCATCGCAGTACAATGCAGTACAAAATCGCATGTCAGTGCAAGCCAATGCACTTGCGTTAATGCTAGCCTTGTGATGTGAACAGCTCCCAAGTGTCCCTGATTTAACTTTTTGTGATTTAACTTTTTTTGCAATTATAAACTATTGATGTATTGAGTATGCCTGGTGCAGGTCAAGCTGCAACTTGTAGTTCTATGACAGCCAGGGGGAAGGTCGCATTTTGCTTGCTTGGTTCATCCTGGAAGTGTCAATAGCTGATGGTGTGAACAAGCAGCTATATCCAGTCCTCCATCACCTGCAAGCAGTGCGGGGACAAGGTCATCTAGAGCCCAGGGCAAACATGCCAAATTGTGTCCCCCACCCCCAGATGTATGAATATTATGTGCCCCCCTGCTAAAATTCCCCCTTCCAGCACAAATCTCTGCCCTCCACCCAGGGCCGTCTTTAACACAGGGCAAAAGGGGGAGCTGCCCCGGGCCCAGTCATTGTTGTGGCTGCCTCTTGAGCCCGCACTGGCTGCAAATAGTTGATAAGTGCATTTGGGAGGGCCCAAGAAAATGTTTGCCCAGGGTCCAATCAATATTAAAGATGGCCCTGCCCCCACCCCCAACTCAAATCCCCTCTCTACCCATATGCCCCCAGCACAAATCCCCCCCCCCCCCAAAAAAAAACTCTTCCTCCAAGCACAAATCCTCTCTCCCTACTCCAAATCCCTCCCCTCCCCCAATCCCCCATCCTAGCAAAAATACCTCCTAGTCACAAATCCCCTCCCCAAAATTATTTTCCCCTCTACCATATTACTTTTATAGCACAAATCCTCCCCCCCCCCCCCTAACATAAATCGCCCGAAATCACCACTCCTAGCACACCTTCTCAAATGTACCCTCCTAGAAAAATTCATACCCCCTGACACAACCAAATTCCCCTTCTCAACACAAATCTCCCCCCCACATCACATGATACCACAGTGCCCAGGGTAGCCGCCCATCTTGGCCACCCCTTGTCCCGGCCCTGCCTGCAAGATCACACTTTACCCCTGTCATGTGTAATAAGGCTGGATCATTGATTTCTGCAGGTGTTTTGGGAAAATGTCAGGGCATGCTGAGAGGTGTAGTTCTACAAACTGGAAGCCTCCTATCTTACCCCTTAGCACATTGCAGCTTAGGACTGCCAAAGGTGAATTGCAACACATCTGACAAGTACCTGGAGTTTGTTATTACTTTCAAGTGATTAAACACTGTGGAATGGCGTAGCGCAGTTTATATTAATTACAGTATACCGCAATACACATAAAGCGCACTATAACATCCCAGCGGGAATGCTCTTTTTTCTTTACTAGCTAATAGCTCATCTATGCTGGCCGCGTTCTCCTTTAAGCGCTTTCTCCCAATAAAGTAATTGTGAAACTGGATATTATTCTATAAATAGTGTTACTTCTTGGTTCCAACGTCATTTACGATTTCATAAATCCAGAATGCCTGCAATGCGTGTTTCACCTGTTTCATATAAAACGCGTGTGCATCCTGTACAGTGTAATACGCAGCTTACTCCATCTCTCTCCGCTCTTTACCAGCACCGGTCACAGCTGTTTCTAATAGCCCCCCGTCTCCCTGAACGTCACTTTTGCCTTCTATCTCATTGAATTACATTGCAAGGATCTCTTTTTGTTATCCCCACCATCCAAGAATTTATGTTAGGCTCTGGGCTGCAAATTTCCCCGTGATTCAGATTATGGTGGATTTCAAGTTGTGAATTGAATTGTTAAGGTTTAGCGGACAGAACAGATTGTTCACCGATAATGTCAAATGATCCGATAGTTGCCTGTTGTGGGAATGATCTTGTATCTAACAATACTACGGGATTTATATTCTAATATTTTTAGTAGTTTCTTATACTTTAGCATGTTTCCTTTGGTTGACAGCTGCTCAATTTTCTAAATAATCATGTAGTTGGATATTTGTATTTTTCCAATGTGGAAGGTTTGCGGGACCAATGTAGATTTCATTGCTTCTCACTTGGATAGTAACATACTGTATATGCTTGATTGCCTAAGAAGGTTTATGCATTTATGATGATAGAGGACATAGATGTGCATTTTATTATTATTATGTTTTGATCACACTTTTTTGGTAGTTAAAAGAAAAAAAAACTATTTTAGACAATGCACTAAAATCAAAGGTTGGCTCTCACCAAACCATCAAGAGCTGACTGTGTCTTTGAATTGCGTTTTTTAGTGTATTTTGCGTATTCCAGAAACGCACTACAATCTATATGTGGCTGTCGCACCTCTCCTGTAGATGCAAGAGAGCTGCAGCCCTCCACTGGTCCTCCTCCAGACCCTGTACTTTCTGCTTTGATTGTAAAGTGCTAGTAAAGTCTTGTTTTCTTTTTTTCAATAAAAGTAACAAATATGTTTTACCTCCTCTGTGCAGTTGGTTTTGATGAATGACAGCTACAGCGCGGACCTAAATTGGGGTGTACTGTACATTGACGTCCTCCTGGCAACGAGCGTCCTGCGCACTCCCTGCGGAGCACGCCCGGCTCGCTCTGTGGTTGACGAGTTCATAAGACTTGCCTGATCAAAGATCGATCCCACCCCCTTACCACGTGATCAGCTGTCAGCCAATGACAGCTGATCATGTAAAGTAAACAGCAGCCGGCGATCAGCTGTTTTTTTCTCCTCCCACTGACAGTGTGAGGAGAACAAAAAAAACGATCGCTGGCTGCTGTCAGAGGGACATCGGTCCTGAAGAGGAGAGGGATTATTTGTGCCACCTACCAGTGCCCACCAGTGTCACCCACGGGTGCCCACCAGTGCTCACCAGCACTGCCTACCAGTGCCCACCAGTACCATCTGCCAGTGCCCACTACTGCCACCTACCAGTGCCCACTAGCGCCACCTACCAGTTCCACCTATCAGTGCCCCATCATAAGTGTCACCTACTAGTGCCTATCATTGCCCAGCAGTGCCACCTATTAGTGCCCATGAGTGCCGCCAATTAGTGCCCTTCAGCGCCACCTACCAGTGCCCATCGTTGCCACCATCAGTGCCTCCCATCTGTGCTGCCGTATCAGTGCCGCCTTATCAGTGCTGCCGTATCAGTGCCACCTTATCAGTGCCCATCAGTGTCGCCTATCAGTGCCCACCAGTGCAGCCCATCAGTGTAGCCTATCAGTGCCCAACAGTGCAGCCTATCAGTGCCCATCAGTGCAGCCTATCAGTGCCCATCAGTGTCGCCCATCAGTGCCCAACAGCGCAGCCCATCAGTGCAGCCTATCAGTGCCCAACAGCGCAGCCTATCAGTGCCCAACAGTGCAGCCTATCAGTGCCCATCAGTGCAGCCTACCAGTGCCTATCAGGGCCTATCAGTGGCGCCTCATCAGCGCACATCAACGGAGAAAAATTACCTGTTTGCAAAATTTTAAAACAAACTATAAAAACAGTTTTTTGTTTTTTTCAACATTTTCTGTCTTTTTTTTGTTTGTTCAGCAAAAAATAAAAACCCCAGTAGTGACTAAATACTACCAAAAGTAAGCTTTATTTGTTTGAAAAAAATGATAAAAATGTAATTTGGGTACAGTGTTGCATGACCGCGCAATTGTCATTCAAAGTGCGACAGCGCTGAAAGCTGAACATTTACCTGGGCAGGAGGGGGGGGGGGGGGTTAAGTGCCCTGTAGGCAAGTGGTTAAACTGGTCACACACAGGTGACTCTGGAAGAGAACAATCGCCTTCATCAGATGAGGTGTTCCCCCAATATTTACATCCCCGTATTTGGTGGATGACACTCTCTCCATAGGAGCCAATGATTTAATTATAAGAAGCAGAAGTGTATCTCTATTTATCACTGTAGTAGAGTTCATCGATATCAAAATGTGCAGAATATTGTTCAAAACTTCACAACCAGAACATTTTTTATCATTGCTAGCAGTCCTCTTCCTCAGGCCCGGTTCATATCTGGGCATTCTAGAACTGCTAGCAGAATCAGGCAATTCTGTCTGTGAAATTGGCATTTTTTTGCACGACAAAACGCGTGCTTAACGCTTAAAAACCCGCTTTCCAAAAACACGCCAAAAAAGGTACAGGAGTTACTTTGGCAATGTTTTTGGAGCAGAGAGCAGCCCATTCAACTGATTGGTGCTGCACCAAAACATGTTTTACAAATGAGTTAAAACTGCGACGCTGTGCCGTTGTTAATTGTTAACGGGCCTTAGTGATTCAAAGTAATTGTTTGTGCTGTATACACAAGGTGAGCATTCATTCTGTGTGATGATTTCTACAAGTGTGTGGTAGGATTTAGGATCAAAACTGAATGCATATAAAGTCCCATGCACATGGCTGCAGGGGGCCATAGAGCGTGCATGAGCGTCCAGAACCCCGGGATCCACAGCTGTTATGTACAGCCAGTGTCGGGACATGGTCATCCAGCGCCCAGGGCAAGGATGCCAAAGTGCGTTAGGGTCAAGGCGCCCCCCATCCCTGCAATAAACCATTGCGCCCAAGGCAACCACCCTCTGCCCACCCCTTGTCCCGGTCCTGTGTACAGCTGACTATTGGCAGAACTAACAAGACGTGGCTATATGCAGGTATGGGCCAGTACTTGTGTAAAGCACACACATGGGCATATGCACACTGTCTGCGTTCAGGGTAAACATCCCTGCACATGCTTTATGCAAGTACCAGTGCAGACCCGCATTAAGTCTCATCTTGTAGTTGCTGTACACAAGAGCTGTGGGTCCTAGGAAAGTTTTTATGGGGGTTCTGGGTGCTCACCTGTGCTGTATGACCCCCTTGTGGCCATGTGCATGAGCCCTTATAAAAGAGTTGGTTTTAATAAAAGCATTAAAGAGTATTAAATATGTTGTGTTAGGGCTCATTCAGATTTGCAGCCAGTGGGCAGTAAAAGCAGGCAGTTGAGCTGCAAGAACATAAACAAGGACCTGCAGCCACGCAAGCCTGTACACATTATTATTATTATTATTATTATTATTTCAGGTACTTATATAGCGCTGTCAATTTATGCAGCGCTTTACATATACATTGTACATTCACATCAGTCCCTGCCCTCAAGGAGCTTACAATCTAAGGTCCCTAACTCACATACATACACAGTAGGGCCAATTTTTTTTTTTATACAGGATCCAAAAAACCTACCAGCATGTCTCTGGAGTGTGGGAGGAAACCGGAGTACCCGGAGGAAACCCACGCAGGCACAGGGAGAACATGCAAACTCCAGGCAGGAAGTGTCGTGGTTGGGATTTGAACCAGTGAACCTCTTGTTGCTAGGTGAAAGTGCTAACCACTACACCACTGTGCCGCCCCCATGTCATCGCCGCGTTTGTTTCCTGTCTGCATCAAAAATGAAACTGCATGCTACATTAGGTAGGCAGTACTGCTAAAGAATACTATCCATTTTACACCTATACATGTGCAGTTGATGCGATTTTGCATCACGTCTTATTTAGGCACGTTTCATGCGTTTTTTGTTTTGGCCAATGGAGGGCTACATGTTGATGTTGCTTAGAAGAAGGTTTCTGTTGTCGTATAGGAAAACATATCACCAACGCTTTAAAAAGGCTTGTATGTGTTTTTGACGCAATTACGTTGAAGTCTATGGAGCCAAAAACACGCTGGTAGAAATGTCCCTGCACCTTTCCAAAAAACGCATTGCAGGAAACGACATAGATGTGAATGGGACCCCTAGGAAATAAGGATAAATGCATTGTGGTGTTTTTTTGCAGAGCCGCAAATGCACTAAAAACAGCATAGATGTGAATCTAGCCTTAAGTGTATAGGGGGTGCTGCCCTGCAACCATGTGCAATGGACACGATTGCAGCATTTTCAAGGTTCAAACAGACAGTGAGAAGGCAGCAGATATCCCCTCCTAAGGCCGGGTTCACATATGGCACTTTTCCACTGCAAGTACCGGCTCGGCTCTACTCGGCCCTGCTTGGCCCTGCTTGGCCCGGTTTGCTTTTCCACTGCTGGTACCGCATGGTACGGTGTTGGAACAGTTCGGTACGGTTTGGTATGGTTTGCTTTTCCACAAAAGTAGTACTAAAGTTAAGTGGGTGGGATAACAACGATTCTCTGACCAATCAGTGGCTAGCAGTGACTGCATGCAAAGGATTGTGGGATATGGTACCGGTATGGTACCTCTTGGAACCACAATCGAGGTGGTACTGTTTTAGAGAGTCGTACCGGTTGGTTTCATGTAGTGGAAAAGCGCCGCCGTACCGAACCGTTCCTACACCGTACCATGCGGTACCAGCAGTGGAAAAGCACAAAAGCGAGCCGAACCGTTCAGTTCCATGCAGTGGAAAAGCGTCAATATATGTTGCCACGGTTCCCAGCTTGGTCTAAATTTTTGCCTGTATTCGAACCTAAACCAAACCCAAAGACGCACCAGTCCCTTTTGGAATGTGACACCGGCCGACCCGGACCTGTGTGCTCCATTGCGAACCGGCCACACTCGCATATCATATGAATTGGAGGCGGGGAAACCTGCCACCAGTTCACACATATGTGATCCCAGCCTCACCGCCTGTTAAATTCCTTCGGAAAAGCCATCCACCACGGATCACTTTTCACAGGGAAGTCAAGGGCTGTTGCACACGAGAGCGAGGCCTCTTATGCGTTGTTTCATATATGTACATTATGACCTCATAGTAAAGTGATACAGCACTTAATTCATTTATGCTTAGTTTACTGGTATTGTTTCTACTTCCTAATTCAGGGGTCTCCAAACTATGGCCTTCCAGTTGTTGCAGAACTACAATTCCCATCATGCCTAGTTATGTCTGTGAATGTCCGAGTTTTACAATGCCTCATGGGACGTGTAGTTCCACAACAACTGGATGGCCGTAGTTTGGAGATCCCTGTCCTAATTTAAAGGTCAGCTCCACCAAAAAATGATTTCATTTTCGGGTGAGCACATGCATGTTGAGACCCGTGCTGATTTTTTATGCCTCTCAGAGACTCTGATGGTGAAATTTCCCCTAAATAGCATGTATTTCTGCTTCAAAGACCATACCATAGATAACCGTTTTTCACAGCTGTATCCTTGAACTGTTTGTTTTTGCAATAATGAATTGGAGTGGCACTTAATTAACACTAAGTGAGGGGCACTTAATAAGTCAGATCCTCAGAGATCAGAGGGTCAGAGTGAGGAACCCTTCACAGCTGTTGTATGCGGAGATCTGGTTGCAAGCACTGCGCTTTTTAACCCCAGATGCCCATATCCGTCCCTAGATAGACTATAGTAGTCATAACGGAACCTTGGATCCTCTAATTCCTCCAGATGGACAGACTTTATTGGTTTCATGAACTGTTCAGATATTACAGACAGATAAATATCCTATTACCAATGAGCATGTCTTAGGGAAGCGTTCCATGGCATATAAAATGGTAGTTGGCTCGGGATGTTTTATCTGTCTGAAATCTTAATATGATTCACTTCATCTCTTCATCTGGAAGAATATAGGATCCAAGCTTCTTTTCTGCATCCAATGTTTTGTTTATTTTGAAAGAAAGAAGATGTTTTGGGGGAGTTTGACACCTACCTTTGGTTTTGTGTTAAGCCCCGTACACACGTACCGATTGTCGACCGTAAATATTCGGCTGCCGACCGATCGGCCGATTGTAGGCTTGTCAGTATGATGCTTCCGACAGCCGTGCATTTTCGGCCGAACAGAATCTGTCGTGCAGACTTTAAAATATTTGTTGGCCGTCACCAGAATGGCCGATTGTTCGCCAGTCAGTACAGATTTTGGCCGACAGACAGCAGATTAGCAAGACTGGGCATGCTCAGAAAAGAAAAAAGACAAGGAAAGTTAACCATCACTTGACATCACTTCTGCAGTCGGCTGTTGTTGGCCGACAAAATTCGTGTGCAGTCTTTTGCAGTTTTCAACAGACAGGACAGCCCTGGACAAAAGACGGACGATCAGTACATGTGTACGGGCTTTAGTTGCATTAGTTGGGTAAAACAGGAATTATGGTGTGAAAAAAATAGAAGAAAAAGGAACCATTCGAGGTGGAGCTCAAAGTACCGTACATACTATCCCCAATTTTTTCACTATGTTCTGCATTATGCCTCAAAGTAGCATATAGTTTCAAAGTTTCTTACCTGGAGATCCAGCCAGTAACAGCACTTCTTGTTGCAGGTTGACAATGCTAAGCCACTGTCTAACAATTATCAGCATTGCTGTCATCCTGTCGTGTGTGCTCTTTTAATTGATTGAACCTAATAGGCCAAATAGACGGCCCAAAACCCAACTGAAGAAGAGCAGAAAGCAGGCTGACCCCGTTCACACTATGTCGGATCTGACTTCGGGGCGACCTGTGAAGTCGCGTGCAGCGCGACTTCGGTGCGACTTGCACGGACTTCATAAAATTAATGTCTATGCAAGTCGCTCCAGGTCGCCCCAAAGTAGTACAGGACCCTTTTTCTAAGTCGGAGCGACTTGTGTCGCTCCTATTAGAACCGTTCCTGTACTACACAATGGACCGCGACGGTTCACGACTTGCCAGGCTGACCAAGTCGCCTGACAAGTCGTACTAGTGTGAACCGGCACTAACTGGCAAGACCTCCAGGTAAGAAACTTTGCAACCGATTCACAGAAAGCTAAATTTGCTTAACCCCTTTCCAACGCCTCCAGGTGGCCCTTTAAGTGGGTTTTAACACCAGGAGGTGGAGCAGCTTCCAGATCATGTATTTGGCTCTCAGGTGCTCATCCTTGAGGGGCCCAGCCAGAGCCCAGACTTGAACCCGATTGAACATCTCTCGAGAGATCTGAAAATGGTTGTGCACTGATGCTCCCCATCCAACCTGATGGAGCTTAAAGGCTCGTACACACGCACCGATTGTTGGCCGTGAATTTTCGGCCAACGTCTGATCGGCCGATTGTCGGCTTGTTAGTATGATGCTTCCGACAACCGACTGCGACTTTTCGGCCGAACAAAATCTGGTGTGCAGGCTATAAAATTTTTGTTGGCCGTCAACAGAACGGGTGATTGTTCGTCAGTCAGTACAGATTTCGGCAGACAAAAATCAGATGAGCAAGACTGGGCATGCTCAGAGAAGAAAAAACACAGGGAAAGTAAACCAGAACATGACATCACTTCTGAAGTTGGTTGTTGTTGGCCGAAAAAATTTGTGTGCAGTCTAGAGCACATTTCAAACAACACTGGACAAAAGACGGCCGATCGGTCGGCCAACAATCGGTGCGTGTGTACGAGGCATTAGAGGTCCTTCAAAGAAGAATGGGAGAAACTGCCCAAAAATCGGTGTGCCAAGCTTGTAGCATCATACGCAAAGAGACTTGAGGCTGTAATTGGTGCCAAAGGTGATTCAACAAAGTATTGAGCAAAGGCTGTGAATACTTAGGCTCCGTTCACATCTAGGCGTTTTGGGGCGTTTTTGGGGCGTTTTTCTGCTCTAGGATCAGCTCTCAAAACGCCCAACAAGACAAATCCTATTCATTTCAATGGCCCCTGTTCACATCTGAGCGTTTTGACGCTGTATACAAAACGCCCAACGCTCAAAAAAGTACATGAGCTTCTTTTTGGGCAGATTACAGGCGTTTTCCATTGATCTCTATTCAATCTAAAAACGCCTGCCCAAAAATCGCGGTAAAAATCGCGGTAAAAAACGCCGCAAAAATCGCGGTAAAATCGCGGTAAAAAACGCGCGAAAAACGCTACGCTCAGGTGTGAATGTAGCCTTATGTAAATGGAATTTATTTTTGTTTTTTATTTTTAATAAATTTGCAAAGATTTCAAACAAAAGTCTTTCACGTTGTCATTATGGGATATTGTTTTTAGAATTTTGAGGGAAGTAATGAATTTAATCAATTTTGGAATAAAGCTATAACAACAAAATGTGGAAAAAGTGAAGCGCTGTGAATACTTTCCTGATGCACTGTAAATCTAAGATTGCAAAACCCTCTCAAACTAGGTCATCCGAAGGCCTGATGTATCTGTCAATAAATTCTGATTAAACTCAGAAGCATATCAGTGACAATGACAATGTGTCCATATAAGGGCATTGACGTCACCAGCATCCCGCCCCTTTTGATTTATGTGTGCTATCAGGTCAGGAATGACCAGCCCGCAACTGATTGGAATAAAAAGAAGTGCAATTTTGATGTTTAAATAAAAATGTGTTCATATGACGCCCGAGCTCATCTCTAAATGCCAGACATACTAAATGACAGCTGTGTCTGTGCAACCCCTGCATCCCAATAGGCCCCTTTCACACAGGCGGACCGTTCAGATCCGCCTGTCCGTTTTTTTGGCGGATCTGAACGGTCCCCCCATGCATTCCTATGGGGCATCGGATGGCAACGGAGACATGTCCGCTGACATCCGACCCGATCCGATCTGTCAAATCTGGACGGATGGAAACCCTATTTCCCATCAGTCCAGCGGATCGGATCGGATGAGAACAGACCGACGGTCCGTTCCCATCCGATTTCCCCCATAGAGATGCATGGGGAACTGACAGCTGTGTCTCCACACACAGCGCAGAGACACAGCTGTCATCCTCCTGCTCAGCGGGGGATCGGCGGATTGATCCCCTGCTGAGAAAAACAGATAGTGTGAAAGGAGCCATAAACATGAATAGAACTTGGTGGACATAAATGAAACACCTGTGCATCTCGTACGGACAAAGACAACCCTTTACACAGGTGTATGGATAGGTATGTACATCCTTGTGAATGAGGCTTACTTTTTTAAAAAGTCTATAGATTCACTTTAACGTACCTACACAGTTGAGTACTGTCTATTGATACTTTTTTTTATTTGCAAATAAAAAAAAAAAAAAAGTCAGCTATGTTGTTGCACTAATATAATTACAATCAGCTTTAATGTATCTGTATTCTAATTTTCATGTTGGTGTGATTGCCTGGAAATTTATTTATTTGTTTTTTTACTTTTTTTGCATGGCCAAACAATAAAAATATGATTTAAGTGATAGTCAATGAAGGAACTTTCTTCAACGGCATAGCCTTGGCTTGTTGATCTAAGCTCTGTTGAAGGCCATTTGCTTTTTTGGTAACAATACTTTGGTTTTGTTTTGGTTTGCAAGTGTTTATGTGTTATTTCAGGAACTTACAACCTGTTACACTATAGCTGCTGTCAACCTCAAAAGCACTAATGATTCATCAGTAGTCATTGACAAGAAGTGGTCTGTCCTGCGGGAAAGCTTTTCCACTGACGGCTGAAAAGGTCATTGTTGTGGACGCTTTACTATCTTGTCAACTTTGACCAGTAATGAGTTATATCTGCTTTAAATATTTACAAGTATTTCTAGATTTATCTCATTATTATCAATTATGTGACAGTGAATATGCCAATTATACTCACCAGGTTTCATATTTTTTAGCATGGAATTCATGTTTGGAGTTGGATTCCATTTTTTTTCTTTTCCTCGCAGTTTTCTTCACATTTGGGGTGGGTTTTCCTTTTTTTTTTTTTTCACTGGGGGGAGAGGGTTTATATGGTGAGATTGGGCGGACCCCTAAATACAGTCAGGAGAAGAACATTGGTAAAGGTATTCAAGCTTCAAAGCTTAATCCCATCCCGTCGACGTAACGCAAATATGTGGCCTCGGCTTCAAGGGGTTGTACTGGGGTGATGCCTCTAGCTGCAGGCATCACCCCGGTACTGTTAGAGGCGAATGTAGGCCTTCTTGTTATAAGAACCAATGCGGCTAAGGAGCTGCTCGGCTCTTATTACAAGCAGTGGGAGGGGACTCCACCCTCCCGCTGCCTTCTGCGGCTCACCCAGGTCTCCTGTCCCACCGGAAGGCTCGTGCGACCAGCCGGCACGTCCGCTGGCGGGCTGAAGACCTGAACAAAGCCATAATCGGCTTTGATCGGGTCTCGGATCTAGTAACCCGGAAGCAATGTCATGACATCACCTTAAAGAGGTTGTAAACCCCAAAAACATTTTTTTTTTCTTTTTGCAACCTGAAAGACAAACACATAATGAGCTAGTATGCACCGCATACTAGCTCATTATGAAATACTTACCTTAGAACGAGCCCCCGCCGTGCCATCCGCTTACCTGTATGACAGGCGACATGTCCAGTCGCCCGTCTTCCCGGGATCGCGGCATGCGGCCATCTGATTGGCCGGAGCCGCGGTGACGTCACTCCCGCGCACGCACGCGGGAGCCGACGGTCACGGCACGGGGCTCTGAAGAAACAGCACCAGCGGCCGTTCCTTCAGAGCGCATGCGCCAGTGACGTCACTGGCTGCAGTTAAGGTAAATATCTCCTAAACTGTACATGTTTAGGAGATATTTACAGTACCTATAGGTAAGCCTTATCATAGGCTTACCTATAGGTACAACTTGCAGAGGAGGGTTTACTTCCGCTTTAAAGGCGCCAGATTTAAAAAAAATGACAGTATTCAAAACAGCCAAACTTGCTGTTTTGAAAGCTTTTAAGTGCAAAGGAGGGATTTGGGGTCTTGTTAGACCCCAAATCCCTCCATAAAGAGTACTATGTCACAAGGGATTTTTACATTTCTTGTGACAGCAATAAAAGTGATCAAAATTTTTTTTTTTAAAGGGACAGTGTAAAAAAAAAAAAAAAAAACCTAAATAAAATTTAAAGCACCCTGTCCCTCTGTGCTCGTGGGCATAAACAAACACATACGTAAGTCACACCCGCTTATGTAAACGGTGTTCAAACCACACATGTGAGGTATCGCTGCGATCGCTAGAGCAAGAGCAATAATTCTAGCACAAGACCTCCTCTGTAATTCTAAACAGGTAACCGTCAAAATGTTTTAAAGATTCGTCTATGGCGATTTACCGTATTTTGTCACCATTCCAAAAAGTGTGCGCAATTTTAAACCATGACATGTTGGGTATCTATTAACTTGGCATAAAATCATCTTTCACATTAAAAAATAAATAAATAATTGGGCTAACTTTACTGTTTTTTTTTTTTTTTTTTTAATATCTTGAAAGTGTATTTCTTCCAAACAAAATTGCAATTGAAAGACCGCTGCGCAAATACTGTGTGACATAAAATATTGAAATGATCACCATTTTATTCTCTAGAGTCTCTGCTAATGTGTATATATATATATATATATATATATATATATATATATATATATATATATAATGTTTGGGGGGTTTTACGAAATTTTCTGGCAAAAAATACTTATCTTGGCATATTAATCACTGGATAATAAATGTCACTAAACACTCACATTCCCTCCTCCTTAACTTTCATAGCATCCAGTCCACCGACCTTTCGGTCAAAGATCATGCTCTTTGAATGTAATAAATAAAATGTACCATTAATGGGACCACATGTTCCATCATACGTATTGACAATGCACATATGCACCAGCATTATGACATAATTTTTTCCACTGGACGGGTTCAGGCAGCAGTGGCTGGTATTCTGTGAGGATGCACATAAGGGTGGTTCTGACAGGGCACAATAGCAATTCTGTGAGCCCCCCTAAAAAGGAAAACAAGGTCCCCGGGTGGGGGTTTTGGTGGGCCCCCTTGCCGGCCAAGTGGTAGATGCCGGCAGGGATTCCTATCCCCCTCCACTCGGGTGGGTGTCGCGGGACTTTCCTCCACATGGACTCTTGTATACAGCAATGCTGCACGGGAATGAATAAGTATGGAAGATAAGACAACTTACAATTCCAGGTTATGCTATATGTTTATGCTTTGTGATAGTATGTTTTACATGAGGTTGTTCCCTGTACTATGTAGCCCACATTTCTATTACCATCATGCAAATGTTTGCAGCATTGTTGTTCCTGATTGTTCATAGCATACCTTTAAATAAAGAATTTAAAAAAAAAAAAAAAAGGAAAACAAGACCAGCAATCAGGGACCGGGTGAAATAAAAAGACAGAAATTATTGGTTAGCAAACAATTCTAATATGATATTATCAGTGATATTTAGTTGCTTGGTCACAGTTCTAAATTAAGTTCTAGATAGACTTATGATGTACTTGAGCCCCTTTTTGTGGGTTATTTTTGCACAGGTATTTGTTACACAGTAAAGTACACAATGCAAACCTAATTCAAACCTAGTGATCAGTTGTGTATTGAATATACATAGTTGTGAAACATGAATTTTGTGTTTTGTAATACTGCTTACTGAACACAGGGCGCTTATTTTGGAAAATGGTTTGGTCTTATGACAATGGTAGAGTAAGTGTTAAATCAAATTACTTTGTACTGGTTGATGTGATTATTCTCAGGCTTGCCTGTAATGTGTGTTACTGGTCTATAGCTTAAATCATTTCTCAGTTTTGACTTTATACCATTTTATTATGATTTTACAATTGGGAATGTAAAAAGGTAGTTAAATTTCCTTATTTTGAAATGATAAATGCTTTGACTTAAAACAAGTCATTAGGACCCATTGTACCTTTGGAGTGTTGGATAATCATCATTTTATTAGGAAAGTGGCTTTCTGGAACATACATGATTTAGCTTTTATGCTATTGTTTGCAGTTTTCCAATTCATCATGCTCTGATGGTTATTGGAATACGATTACATTGGATGCCCTCAAAAGTAGAAACCCCCCCAAACGTCCCCAAACGTCTTTGTTGGGACTGGTGCCTGAGATGATTGCTTGTAGGTAGTTTCCCAATATTTGAAAAAAAAAAAAAGATAGATATTTAATGCACCTCAGCAGTATCGCCAGTGTGAACAGCCCCGAGGCTGGATTGACAGCTTTGAACGGATAGAGATCAATGGATATGCATCAAAATTTATGTCAATGCACTTCCAAATGTTTAAACAGAAGATACATTAAGCAAAAATGCAGGGGTGTGAATCCAGCCTACAGATGATCTTTATTAATATGCCTTTCAGCATGGTCAGACACTAGCTGTGCCCCTGATAACGTCAGATGTGACGAAACGCGTAAATCAACAACAGAATGGCTTAAACAGAAGAAAATACACCTTCTGAAGTGGCCCAGTCAGAGTCCTGACCTCAACCCAATTGAGATGCTGTGGCATGACCTCAAGAAAGCGATTCACACCAGACATCCCAAAAATATTGCTGAACTGAAACAGTTCTGTAAAGAGGAATGGTCAAGAATTACTCCTGACCGTTGTGCACGTCTGATCTGCAACTACAGGAAAGGTTTGGTTGAAGTTATTGCTGCCAAAGGAGGTTCAACCAGTTATTAAATCCAAGGGTTCACATACTTTTTTCACCTGCACTGTGAATGTTTACATGGTGTGTTCAATAAAAACATGGCAACATTTCATTCTTTGTGTGTTATTAGTTTAAGCAGACTGTGATTGTCTATTGTTGTGACTTAGATGATGATCAGATCACATTTTATGACCAATTTGTGCAGAAATCCATATCGTTCCAAAGGGTTCACATACTTTTTCTTGCAGCTGTATATTGAAGTTTATTAGTCCTTAGATGTAGTGGCTGCATTTGTCTTTTTCTTTTTTTTTTAAGCTTTTATTCTTTATTTATACCTGGCGATCCTGCCAGAAAGACACCTCTTGTCCCAGGGTGACAATGCTCAATCATCCTACTCTATTTCTAAGACAGCCCTCAGATGAGTTATTGTTTTTTTAATTCAACAAGCATGCACAAATTTGATGTAAATGAGGAAATCCACCCTGATGAACTACTGTATTCTGACCATGAAGAGACTTCCCTGCTGTCATAATACCCTCATCAGCATTGCAGGTTATAGCTGGCAGCACTGATTAGGCAGGGAAGATCCAACAGGGTGGTTGAACAGAAGTCGATCGGGAAAACGACTTTTGTACAACCTCCTGGTTCATGCAGGGGATGAAATTCGGTCAGTCCTTGCTGAACCAGCCAACATTTCGCTCCATGTATGGCTGACTTTAGTCTACAGAGATAGAATATGCATTACCTTTAATAATTGCTCTCCTATCAGACCTCGTTTACTGTAAAGGGAAAGTTGCTGAGAAAATTGGAACTCGGCCTGAAGCCACAAATGCCCTGGATCTGCTTCTGCATTCAGCATCTGTGTGTTAAAACCCCAAATGGGTTTTTGAACACATGTTTCACTGGTCAGGTAAAAGACTTACTTCTCTGAAAAATATGACCCCCATTTTTTGTATGTGCTCTTATTCTAACCAGGTAATTCATGTTAAAAAAAAATGCCTTTGATTCCTCTTAATTAAGGTGATTGCAGCTGGAAAAATAAGCAGGAAAATCAGTGGTGGATTACTGTCATATTCTGGAACGAATTCAGATAGGAAGGTAGTAAAAAGGCATCACTGTCAAATTCAAGGGGACGGAGACAAGGAAAACTTCAGAGTCTGTTCGCTGAATGCATACCGTCTGCCTAATGTTGCAAATCTGTGTTTGCTCCGAGCATCAGTATTAGAAGATTTGAAGAGTTTGTTATATGTTTGGGGAACACTCTTGGGAGGCAGACATAGATCCAGTGAGCTAGCTCAGAAGGTTTACTTTACTAAGCCTCAATTTGAAAGTAAATAGGAAAGTGAAAAGTTACATAAAGAAGTTCCTATTTAGAAAAATAGTCCTAGATGTTTGTAATAGTCCTTCAAATATCATCACCAGTTGAAAAACAGAAGACGTGGGAATGCCAACATAAAACATACGTACTGATAAAAAAATAAAATAAGGCAAAACATTTTTTTTTTAAAGCTTATGGTTCCAGGTCTACCATGCAATGCATCAGGTGATCAGTGCTTGAAGAAACACTGGCTATCTGGTAGGGTCAGAACATTTACCATTGGTTGCTTACACCAATATACAATGGTTGTCAGCTTCGTGAGGATTTTTAGGTTAAAAAAATTACTGGCATAAGAAGCTTTTCTTTGAAATCAGTGTCTATACCACTTAGGATTGACATTACTTGAGGTATGATATGTCCAATCTCTAACCATTTGTTCTATAGACATGGTCTTGACCTTATAGTAACCATTTTGGTAGAAATTTGGTCCCAGGAATTGAGATAGGATTTTAGATCCAAATGCAGGAGGCAGCTCTCTGTCAGCTTGGGGTATCAGAAGGGGTCCTTAGAGTGGTCTGGAGAATGTATAAAGGATGACAGCATCATCTTATGTACAAAAAGACCTACTGGACTCATGACAGTTTTGTGGCACTTTTGGAACCCTTTATCTATACCTTTGAGGATTCACATCTCTTGATGTGACTTGAGTTGTCCAATGCCTAACGATTTGTCCAAAGACATGGTGTTAAACCTACAGGAACGGTAGTTCCTGGTCCCAGGAATTGAAAAGGGATAAATCCAAAAACAAGAGGCAGCACTCTCTCAATCGTAGAATCACATGGCGTCCTCAGAGTTGTCTGGAGAATGTAGAAAGAATGAAAGCAACAGAAGACTATTATAAGTCCTTTAAGTCTTGAACAATAAGGACCCACTGGACTCAAAGACAGTCTTGCGATGCTCTTTTTCCTTTCTTTATTCTCCATGGTGTTGAATCTAACAGGTCCACACATTTGGTAAGCCTATTTTACTAAATATACATCTTACATGTTAGAAATCAAACATTTACCATGAAGATATACTCCAGCAGTAAAATTGCATTTCCATGTCTTTTAAATCCCTCAGCTGCCATTTGGGAGCTCAGCTGAGTAGTTCTTTATAATACTACAGGAGACCATGGATAAGTCAGACAAAGGGTGTCAATTTATATTAACTATATTCATTTACATTAACATTAAAATAAAGTGTAAAAAAAATGAATTAGGCCTCTGGGTATGACTTCAGTCACGTGATACTGTTATGTGCATGTTTGCTATTATGCTACAGCCAAGAGTGAAATTGGGATTTGAACCAATGAACACACTAGCATGCTTTTTAAAAGTGTCTAATAGAGGGCCAATCAGAAGAGGGGTGAAGGTGACTAGGTGCCGTAGACGGATGAAAACTGGATGCAAAACTTGCTGAGCAAAACAAGACTAAAACTTTTTGTGATCAATAGAATAGTGAAGGGTTTGAACCCGAACACAAGACCAAATGGGGCTTAGGATTTAGTCACTGAAATAGTAACTGGGCAGATTGTCACATTGTTTGTTTAGCAGCACTCCACAAAATGGGGACACTCCCTAGAAACAGGAAAAGAACACAGAGTTGAGAATCCACATACATACTGTTCAATGAGAGCGCCAAATAATGTCCAAGAGTCTAAGGTTTACCATGTAAAAACCGATTCATAGCAAAATAAAAATCCAATCCGTTACAGGTGTCAAACACACTCTCCCTTTATCAAGGGTTAGGAATTTTGACTGTGCATAAAAGGACAAGAGTAAGAAGGTACCAAATAGATCTGCCCCGTGATTTACTGTTTGGAACAGTTTCAGGAGAACAGGCTAAGTCAATGTTAGTGAATGCAGCATTTACTAACACGGATTTAACCTGCCTTCCTAAAACTGTTCCAAGCAGTAAGTCTGTCACGATCAGGGGTCAGGTTCGAAGACCAGTTGCTATAGCAGTTTTGCAACTACCACCGACCAGCAGAATAGGTACACAGGCAGTCACCCTGGCGGATGACGTGTTTTCACCTGAGGTGCAGAGTCTAAATACTAACTGGTGTTCACCAGAGCTCCTGATGGTGGAGATGGATTTTGCTGCGTGCTAGTACCAGGTCGCAAACCTCAGGATCACTCCACCAGGAGGTTAGCAAGCCAGGGTGCAGTAGCAGATAAGCAGGTAAGGATCAAACAGAAGCATAGTCAGTAAACAAGCCAAAGGTCAGTACCGAGTAGTTGCAGGTCGGGATCAGGCAGAAGTGTAGTAGAAAAAGAAGCCAAGGGTCGGTAGCAAAATATGGACGGCAGCAGAGAAGGCAAAAGAGAGATACTGGCTGAAGAGAGCACATTAATCAGGCAAACAGGAAGTGCAGAGACCTGGCTTAAATCAGGAAGTTAATGGGCGGAGCAAAGAGTTCAAGGTTCAGCAGAAGTTAACGCACAAGACAGGGTTGTCCAATGGTTTAGACAGGGTGCTGTCCAGTATCAGCTCATTGAGAAGAGCCACTGCCAGACACAGCAGAGGTCCTGGGTTCAAGTCCAGGCCCTAACAAAATCAATGTGCAGATCTATTTGGTATCTCTTACCCTAGTTCATTTAAGCAGTCAAAAATCCTAGGCCCAGAAGAAGGGGTGGTGTGTTTGGCCCCCAAAGCACATTGTCTTTTTTTCCTATTAATCAACTTTACCATTAAAAACATTGGACCCATTGGGGGGCAACTCTTCCAGTGACAACTGTCCAAGAGGGCTATACCTCTCATATTGTACAGATTTCCTCCCACTTCCCGTTGTGTATCCCAGACAGTAGGTAAAAGGAAATCTCTAATAAGGCAGGGAAAGCAAAAAAAAAAAATGACGGAGGTTTTTTTATCGCTTTCCGAGCTCCAAAAATAAAATAAATAATTTGACTGTTACGCTTTGAATCCAAAGTAATCATATTTGTCTTGGGTGTCTCCTGCTATAGTAAACACTTTTACCTGATTTCTATGCTGTTGTTTTCATACTTATTTAGAAAAACGGCCTGATTACTTTTAAATGACCAGTTTTATGTGTTCTTGTTTATTAGACATCAGCGGCCATCTTTCCAAATTTCATGTCTGGTCTTCAGTCCATCAGAGGGCCACTGTATTCAGGAAAGGTGGTAGACAGTGTGTATGTGTTTAAATAGACTTTAAGAGTTTCCTCTCTGTGCTGCTCCTCTTGCCAATGCGTGTGCCGTGTTCCTGGCAGCTGGCATGAGTCTCCTGTCAAAGTAATGCATTTCCTAGCAGTACTTATTCATGTTTGCCATTTATCTTGTGGAATAAAATGATTATTTAAACGCATAAAGATTTTTTATTTTCATCTCAATGCAGCCAAACAAAGTCATTGTTTTGGTTACCTCTGGTCCAAAGCCCCATTTTTCAGCTTTCATTAAAATGACATAGAAGCTGTAATTGTAGAATTTGACAGGTTGAAGTGAGACAGAAATTACGCAATAGACAACATGCATTCCGGGCATCATTTGCAGGGGTGAGTCACACCAGAAGACGGGCCAAAGGTGCAGCAACCCACACGGCCAGACTGCGAGAATCTGAGAGCAGATAACAAGCAACTGGCTCGTCCAAGCCTGCCTGTTTTCCTATCTATTTCTAAAAGTCCACATGCGGACATGAGAACAAGATGTCAGGTGACTTATCACTTACATTTTAGTTTAATTCAGCATGTTTTTTTTATTTTATTTTTTTATTTTGGCGTTTGCCTGCCCTGTCTGCAGTTTTAATACCCAGACATTTGGCATCGCACTAATGTAGACACAGACAGTCATTCTGAGCGGCCCCTTCTGGATGATCTGAAATGTTTTTTATATTTAAAGGCATAATCCTGCTATTGAAAAAAAAAAATCAATAATGAATTGAAAAATGAAGAATTGTGCATTTATTAATTTCTAAATAGGAGCCTGCAAAGGGTTGGAACTAGTGATCGACCAATATCAGTTTTTCGTTGCCGATACCTATATTTTGGCCAATGCATATCGGTATCGGCCGATATGCGCCGATATTTTCGTACATTTACAAAAAAACATTTTTTTACATTTTTTTTCTTGACAGGTACTCTTGTGGAGGAATATGGGGGTCTAAAAGACCCCAAACCCCTCCTCTGCACTTAAAAGCATTCAAAACGCCAAGTTTGGCTGTTTTAAATGCTGTAATTTTTTTTAATCTGGCGTCAGTACCCAGAAGTGATGTCATGACATCACTTCCGGGTTTTTGCATGGAGACCCGATCAGAGCCGAATGTGGCTTTGATCGGGTCTTCGGTGGCCGTGCAGGCTGGTTGCCCTGGTCTCCCGGTGGGATGGGAGACCCGGACGAGCCGCGTAAGGCGGCGGGAGGGGGGGGACGTCCTCTCCCACTCCTTGTAATGACAGCTGAGTGGTTTCTCACCCGCATTGGTTGTCATTACAAGACAGCCGACCCTCGGCTATGGACGCCGATACCGGGGTGATGCCTCTAGCTGCAGGCATCACTCCGGTACAAGCACTTTCCCGAAATATTGGCGATATCGGTAACCTCTGTGGTTGATTCCGATATATCGGGAAAAATGCACATTGGCCCACGATATATCGGCTTTGCCGATAATCGGTCGATCCCTAGTTGGAACTGCAATCAGTGGATTGCTGGTGCAATGCACAGGCTCTTCCTAGCCTGTACAGAGTTACAGTCCTTAAGTTACGGACCCGGAAGGAGTAAACAAATCCCCCCCCTCCCCCCATTTTGAGAAAAAAAGAGAAATTGGGCATTCATAAATGTTTGCATAGCAGCCTGCAAAGCATTGGCACTGCGATCAGTGGATAGTGGGTGCAATACACAGGAGGTGCAGCCCTTCAGTTATGGTGCTGGGGGAAGTAAACAATAAGGCAACAGATGAGGTGACATCACTGTACTTGTGCTTCACTAAGAACTAGTCCTTGCCACAGTGGAAGATGGGACTTGTAGTCTCTCCATTCCCAGGTCCACGTGATCCAAATGAAAAAATTAAACAAAAGTGTGTGGGGAGAAGCAGCTCCGTTTGGGAGCAGGAGCTGGCAGGTAGGAAAATTCAGCCACAGTGACCCCTGTGGTGGGATGACTATTGCACAACATAACTGATCCAGAACTTGCAGCAGACTTGCAGAATGTTTGCAAAGAATGTTGACCTGGAGTCATGCAATGCGCAGTTGCTGCAATTGTGCAAAAAACTTGCAGCACAATTGCTTGCTATCTGGGTGAAATAAATACTGTATATGTGAACACTTTACCTACCAAGGGAATCTGGTTAGCCAGTGTTTTGATCCAAGCATCCCTGCCAGACAGCAAAGCTCTGTTGTAGACTTGTTGCAAGTCAAGCTCTGTTGCAACTCCACTGCAGTTGAACCAGTCACTCTGGTCCAGGACTTACCCAATCCTATCCTGGATAATCAGGGAACAGCAGAAAATCTTTCCTCTTTTGAGCGCATTCACTGTAAGCTAAAGAGCACAGAATGGCCCAGAGTGCTTCTCAATCTAACCATTGCTGTGCTAGTAATTACAAGTGGCTGAAATCAAGTTAGATCCAGATACATATGCACGTTGTATGTAAAAATGCATTTATAATATTTTTTTTAAATAAAAATGTAATTAAATTATGTTTTTTTTTAAAAAAAATCTGCCTGGAAAATAGCTGTCCTGCCCTGCGGTACACTGGTTTTGCTTAGAAAACAACCCCACCGGGTCCTCTTCCTACTGCTCACAGACGCCCCAGTCATATTTATTCTTATGAATGAGCGGTACTAATAGCAACCTTCCACCATCCAGGGGAGTATAGCTTACCCTTACAAAATAAATGGGGGGCTAATTAAAGGACAAATGTACAAATGTACTAAAAGTTATATGCCTTCACTGTTGATGTCCTTTTAGGGTGGATTTGATTTAAATCAAGTCGATTTAAATAATTTCGATTTAAATCATGATTCAAACCACTAATAAAAAGGCTTGAATTAAACCAACTTGTTTTCAATCATAATTTTTAAAGAGCAACTGTCATCTCTGTCCCGCAGTGGCTCCTCCTCTGACCCGCTGTTGTCTTACCGACAGTCCCATTCTTTTTAATGGGTCGGCTGGTGATGCGGCAGTAACACAGCAGGTGAGTGGATGCCTGCTAACATGCCATGGTGGATCAAAAAGGACAGGTGCTCTTTAAATGTAAGGACATATTCTTGCTGGTAGTTAGAATCATTATTATTTGCAAACAAAATTAAGGTTTAGCCCCCGTTCACACTAAGGCGACCTGTGAGGCGACCTGGTCGCCTCACAGGTCGCCGCAGGTCGCCTCCCATAGGGAAGCTGCGGACCCGTTCTAATAGGAGCGACACAAGCTGCTCGCACCGCAATCTCGGAGGTCGCCCCGGGAAGTAGCATCGCGTGTATGTGAACCGGCGCTTAGAATAATAAGCTGTCAGGTTAGTAAAATAGCGATATCAGAACCGATTCAATCATACAGTTTGTAGTGTACATAGATTTGTTAAACAGTGGGATAAAGGCATATTCCTGAACTTTGTTTTTTCTCATGGTTACTGTGGAATTGTAAGAATGCACCAATGCAGTCATTATATGTTATCTCAACTTGCAGAGCTTGGATTCATTGAATGAGTTTACCAAAAACATACAGTAGATATTGCAGAATATACAGCCTCAGGCTACATCACTAAGCTCCATTTCATGCTGAATAAACTAAATTATTAATGTATCTTAAATAGAAAATTATCTGTAAATAGATTTTTACTCCAAAAGCATTTTTTTAAAATAAATTTAAAAAAATCTGATTTAAATAAAAACAATCTAATTTAAATTAAATTTTTAAACAAATAAAATTTTTTGGATTAGAAAAAAGAAAATCATTGATTTTTATCAACCCAGTGTCCTTCTGAAAATGCCACTTACCTGGCTTCAGTGATTTGTTAGTCATTGAGCCAGAACACGTATACAGGTCATTGACTTGAACATCACTCCTTCTCTGACCCGCTGTTGTTCCAGGCAATCAGATTTGGAGGGGGAGTCGGGCAGCTTTCAGAGGCTGGTTTTCAATGGCACTCCAAGACACTAAGGCAAAGCAACTCAAATGCATATGCTTTGCAGCACAGGGGTACACAAGGTAACATATGACCATGTGTTGTCATGGGCTGTTTCTAAAAAAATGACGCATGCCTGATTTTTGGTTCGTTGTGGTCAAATAAATGGGCTGACTTGTGCATCGCTGGTTGATGCGCAACATAACCCGCATTTGTTATTACACCCTTGTGGAAAGTGTCCCTACACAAAAAATTGGATGTTTTACTTTCCCAGCTGATTTTAGATTTGTTGTTTTTCCATTGCAAATTAAGTGCAGAGATTTACATGCTGACCCTTTATTTCTTTAAATAGGAATGCCAAATATATCTTTATTACAGTGATCCATTACTAATTTTATTCTAGTCTTCCCGCACAGAACAGAGAGAACATTTACATGCAGTTCAAAATTCACTCAATAAAAGGTAAACCTGTAAAATGTCCTGAAATGGAGAATCATGATTAGAAAGAAAAAAAAACGTCTAGCAAACAGAGGCTGAACTGATGGGCTCAAACTATCCACAGGATCACTTTTACATTTACAGCAAAATTATCATTTTAATCTAATCTTGTTTCCCATCCGCGTCTACCAGGGAGCATAGCCAGGGCCTCAGCCTCCACTGCAGCAATAGAAACACTCCCGGATCAAGACTACAGCCTTGTCTGCTGATCAGTGAAAAATAATTTGTACATTGGTACATTGGTGATATCATCCCTCATTCTGCTTTCTCCACGTACAAGCATCCCCCATTTTACATGTACTGCGGCAGAGCCTGATTGGCCAGTGCTAGCCATACCTCTCCCAGTGCTGCTGTATAAGGCTACATTCACACCTGAGCGTAGCGTTTTCGCGCGTTTTTTACTGCGATTCACAGGCGTTTTTTGTGCAGGCGTTTTTAGATTGAATAGAGAGACCAATGGAAAACGCCTGTAATCTGCCCAAAAAGAAGCTCATGTACTTTTTTGAGCGTTGGGCGTTTTGCTCACAGGGTCAAAACACTCCGATGTGAACAGGGGCCATTGAAATGAATAGGATTTGTCTTGTTGGGCGTTTTGAGAGCTGATCCTAGAGCAGAAAAACTCCCCAAAAACGCCCCAAAACGCCTACATGTGAACGGAGCCTAAGGGATTACATGAAGCTTTTGTAGAAAAGAAAGCCGCACATCCAGGGATTCCAAATAAAGTTCAAATATCTTTTAATTCCAAAAATGTTGCAAGTGATGACACCAAAAGACACGCACAGCGCTGGAACAGGTAAGTGTTTATTAAAGTGTTAATAAACCCACAACAGTAAAATCAGTCTATATGCAGTAAAGCATGCTTGTTATGCTCACTGTGGAGTCTAAGGGGTTAATCCTCTGCATTGTGTAAAAAGGCTGTCTTCTCTGATCCTCCCCTTCTTCCACTGTCCCCATACTGCACATACTCAGTTTGGTGGTTATTGCTAGAGAGTTATTTTTCTTCTTTGGAGGGTGCATGTGATCAGCACAGGGCCAATCAACACTGTCCAGATAGAGGGTCAGGGGTCCCTTGGTCCTGGAACCAATGGGACAGTGCATGGAAACTCCTGCAAGCTTTAACCAGACACTGATAGATGTCACAAGACTTTATATACTGCTGATGAAAAAAAGGTATTTAGCAGTTCATATTTACTAAAATAATTGCATTTCCATGTTGTGTGTGTGTATTGTGGGAGACCAAATCTAGTGAATACAGCAGTGGTTTAGTAACACTTCAGGCCTCTTTCACAATTGTGCGACCTAAAAGTAGTGCAATTTTACAGCAGTTTTGTTGCCGCGATTATGATGTAATTTTGACTGGACTTGAAGCAATGCCTATGTCTTTAGATCTCAAAGCGCATTAAAATCGGCCCAAAGTAGTGCAGGCACTACTTTGAAGTCGTTGCTACTTGAAGTCGTGCAGATACAGTCAGGTCCATAAATATTGGGACATCGACACAATTCTAATCTTTTTGGCTCTATACACCACCACAATGGATTTGAAATGAAAAAAAGATGTGCTTTAACTGCAGACTTTCAGCTTTAATCTGAGGGTATTTACATCCAAATCAGGTGAACGGTGTAGGAATTACAACAGTTTGTATATGTGCCTCCCACTTTTTAAGAGACCAAAAGTAATGGGACAGATTAACAATCGTAAATCAAACTTTCACTCTTTAATTCTTGGTTGCAAATCCTTTGCAGTCAATTACAGCCTGAAGTCTGGAAAGCATAGACATCACCAGAGGCTGGGTTTCATCCCTGGTGATGCTCTGCCAGGCCTCTACTGCAACTGTCTTCAGTTCCTGCTTGTTCTTGGGGCATTTTCCCTTCAGTTTTGTCTTCAGCAAGTGTAATGCATGCTCATTCGGATTCAGGTCAGGTGATGGACTTGGCCATTGCATAACATTCCACTGCTTTCCCTTAAAAACTCTTTGGTTGCTTTTGCAGTATGCTTCGGGTTCGGGTCATTGTCCATCTGCACTGTGAAGCCGTCCAATGAGTTCTGAAGCATTTGGCTGAATATGAGCAGATAATATTGCCTGAAACACTTCAGAATTCATCCTGCTGCTTTTATCAGCAGTCACATCATCAATAAATACAAGAGAACCAGTTCCACTGGCAGCCATACATGCCCACGCCATGACACTACCACCACCATGCTTCACTGATGAGGTGGTATGCTTTGGATCATGAGCAGTTCCTTTCCTTCTCCATACTCTTCTCTTCCCATCACTCTGGTACAAGTTGATCTTGGCCTCATCTGTCCATAGGATGTTGTTCCAAAACTTTGAAGGCTTTTTTAGATGTTGTTTGACAAACTCTAATCTGGCCTTCCTGTTTTTGAGGCTCACCAATGGTTTACATCTTGTGGTGAACCCTCTGTATTCACTCTGGTGATGTCTTCTATTGATTGTTGACTTTGACACACATACACCTACCTCCTGGAGAGTGTTCTTGATCTGGCCAACTGTTGTGAAGGGCGTTTTCTTCACCAGGGAAAGAATTCTTCGGTCATCCACCACAGTTGTTTTCCGTGGTCTTTCAGGTCTTTTGGTTTTGCTGAGCTCACCGGTGCATTCTTTCTTTTTAAGGATGTTCTAAACAGTTGATTTGGCCACACCTAATGTTTTTGCTATCTCTCTGATGGGTTTGTTTTGTTTTTTCAGCCTAATGATGGCTTGCTTCACTGACAGTGACAGCTCTTTGGATCTCATACTGAGATTTGACAGCTCAGATTCCAAATGCAAATAGCACACTTGAAAGGAACTCTGGACCTTTTATCTGCTCCTTGTAAATGGGATAATGGGGGAATAACACACACCTGGCCATGGAACAGCTGAGCAGCCAATTGTCCCTTTACTTTTGGTCCCTTAAAAAGTGGGAGGCACATATACAAATTGTTTTAATTCCTACACCTTTCACCTGATTTGGATGTAAATACCCTCAAATTAAAGCTGAAAGTTTGCAGTTAAAGCACATCTTGTTTGCTTCATTTCAAATCCATTGTGGTGGTGTATAGAGCCAAAAAGATTAGAATTGTGTTGATGTCCCAATATTTATGGACCTGACTGTATGAACGGAAATCATGGGGTACGACTTGTCATGCTACTTTGCAGTCCCAAATCGCAGGACAAGTCGCATGTGCGAAAGGGGCTTTAAAAGTCAGTAACTACAGTTTTTGTTTTAGCTGCTGACTTTTAATTTTCATAAATATGACTGGAGTTCCTCTTTAGACATGACACATTATCCTGATACATTCTTACTGTAAATGAACACTGTATATATGGGTGTCTTATATAGGGTATACTTTACATAAGGCTCATGTCAAGATTAAATAAAAATGCATTAAAAGACATATTTGCTGTCATAGAACATGATGGTCTGTTAATATGTGTTACTCTATGAGTGTTTCTGTAAACATGTCATTGCTTTTATTGGTTTTGTTTAAACCCCAATAAATATGCAGCTGTTGGATGGATGTCACAAGCAGTTTGTAATAAACATATAACACTTGCTGTTTTATTACTATATTAGGAGGTGGATGGCTATTTTTTTGTACTGTGATCTGTCAGAATCTTAGGCTGTTAGTTTAATGCTTACCATACACGGACAAATCATAGTTTCATGAGAGAACAAGATCTGATCATTTCCTAAAGCGGTAGTAAACTGCAAAAAGAAAAAAATCTTCTCCCTACTAATTAATATCTTAACTTAACCACTCCTGGACCGGAAAGGATTTGCCCCCTTAATGACCAGGCCTTATTTTGCGATTCGGCACTGCGTTATTTTAACGGACAATTGCGCAATCGTGCGACGCTGTACCCAAATGAAATAAAATAGATATCCTTTCTTTCCACCAAATAGAGCTTGCTTTTGGCGGTATTTGATCACCTGTGTGATTTTTATTTTTTGCGCTATACACAAAAAATGAGCGACAATTCTGAAAAAAAAAACCCCAATAATTTTAACATTCCCCCAAAAAATTTAAAAAACCACATTTTTAACATTTTAGGCCAATTTGTTTTCTGCTACATATTTTTGGTAAAAAATCGCAATAAGCGCATTTTGATTGGTTTGCGCAAAAGTTATTGCATCTACTAACTACGGGAAAGATTTCTGTAATTTTTATTGTTGTTTTTTTTTTTTTTTACTAGTAATTGTGGCGAGCTGAGATTTTTAGCGGGACTGCGACATTGCGGCGGACAGATCGGACCCCTTACTGACATTTTTACACTTTGGGGGGGGGACCAGTGACATTACTATAGTAATCAGTGCTAAAAATATGCACTGTTACTGTAATAATGACACTGGCAGGGAAGGGGTTAACACTGTGGGTGATCAAGGGGTTAAATGTGAGCCTAGGGGAGTGATTCTAACTGTATGGGGCGGGGCTTATGAAATGACCATAGAGTCCTGTGATCCTATATAGCATGATCACAGGGGCTCTGTGATCATTTCAGGGAGAAGAAAAGTGAGCTGTGTTTACAACAGCTGACTGTTCTACTCTCTCAGCTGGGAGCAATTGCGGGTGCGAGGCGGCAATCAGAGCCGCCTGCCCTGTGCATCAGAGTTCCCACTGCCAAACCATGCTCGCCCCCTAGCTGCAGGCACGAGACTGACGTAGCCCTACGTCAGTTTGCGCAGGAGGAGCTACCTGCCGCAGTATGTCTGCGGCGGGTGGTCCGGAAGCAGTTAAGGACCAGCAGTTGAGGACCAGGCCTATTTCTGACACTTGTTGTTTACAAGTTAAAGTCAGTATTTTTAGCTAGAAAATTACTTAGAACATTATATATATTTTTTTTTAGCAAAGACTCTGGAGAATAAAATGGCGGTCGTTGCAATATTTTTTGTCATGCGGTATTTGAGCAGCAGTCTTTCAAACGCAATTTTTTTGAACAAAAATATTTCACTGCATTTAAAAAAACGAAACAGTAAAGTTAGCCCAATTTTTTTGTATATTGCGAAAGATGATGTCATGCCGAGTAAATGGATACTTAACATGTTACGGTTTAAAATTGTGCACACTCGTGGAATGGTGACAAACTATGGTACTTAAAAATCTCCATAGGCAACGCTTTAACATTTTTTAACAGTTACCAGTTTAGTGTTACAGAGTAGGTCTGTTTCCAAAATTATTGCTCTCAATTAAGCGATCACGGTGATACCTCACATGTGTGGTTTGAACATCGTTCTCATTTGCAGGCGCGGCTTACATATGCGTTTTTCTTTCGTGCATGAGCTCATGGCGGTGGGATCGCTTTAACATTTTTTTATTTTTTTTCCCTATTTATTTTATTCAATTGGTTTTTTGGCACTGTTTTAAAAGAAATAAATAAAAAATCTGATCACTTTTATTGATGTCACAAGGAACGTAAACATCCCTTGTGACAGTAATAGGCAGTTACAGGTACTCTTTATGGAGGGATTGGGGTCTAAAAGACCCCCGATCCCTCCACTGCACATCAAAGTATTCAAAATGCCATTTTTTGAATACTGAAAGTTTTTAAAATTTGGCGCCATTAGCAGCCGAGTAAACCGGAAGTGGCGTCATGGTTAATAGAACGGAGATGAATCCGGCTTTGTTTGGAAATCCATCCAGCCGGTGGACATGCTGGCTAGTTGCTTGGGTCTCCTGGTGGGATGAGAGACCAGGACAGAGCCATGGGTGGGGGGGAGGGGAACATCCCCTTCTGCTTGCTGGAATAACGACCAAGCGGCTCTTCTGAAAGCCGACCGCCTGCTCTAAAGAACGGTACCGGGTTAATGCGGAGAGCTGAAATTTCAACCTGCAGAGCTCAGTGAGCTGATTGGAGGGAAGGGACACTCCCCACTTTGTACCGCACATAGGAACAGAGCTGAGGCTGTCAATCACAGGCTGTGCCTCCTGTCTCCTTTTTACCTCCTGGTGTCAGGAAAACTTGTCAGAAGCGACTTGTGCTGATAGCAGAGGAATGAGGCAGCAGACAGAAATGATACTTAGTGCTCTGGATTGAGACAAGCACACATTATAGAGGGATATGCTTTGTTCATAATTCATGTCTGAGGTTTATAACCACTTTAAGGTAAAAAATATTTAGACTTTAGAACTGCTTTAATCTTCAAATCAGTGTTAGAGTCTTCTATGATGTTACAGTGGCTAAGTCAGGTTAATAAAGTTTCAGTCTTTCAGGACTCCTTTCATCTCCTTCTCCAACTTTTTTTACCATCCTTGTATGTCTCATTCCATCACATATCCCAAAATAAAAGAATTATTCTTCATTGCAGGACTGTGGGTGGAGCCATGAAAATGTATTCTTTTGCACCCCAAACAGCCAAGTGCTCATAGAACCAGCGGTGTTTAGTACAAATATAGCTTATTGAGCCAGTTGTGTTCCAAACTGCTTACAGCTGTTTCAGGCTATTTTGTCATCATCAGTGCAGTGTATGGAATCCATGGATCCTGTGGAGTACTGCTTGGGACCCAATGAGACAGTATAACCATACAGGTTATGGTGAGAAGGGGGTTAAAGCAATCCTAACATTCATGGTTATACTGTTTCTTGGTAGACTGAGTGTTGTCAATCCTGCCCCATTGTCTTTTGATAAAGTACTCTACATAGAGGCTAATCTTTGTGTAGTCCAAGATAAGAACTAGAAGGGCTCTTTAGATAACACAGGAAGTCTGCACAGGACACAGGGCAGCTCTGAATTTCTGACAAAATCAACATTTTTTTTTTTTTTCACTTTCGAGCAGATATACCAAAACGCTTCAATGGTAAATTAAACAGAACAAAACAAGCAAATGAGAGAAGTTTGTTTGCATACAATTTAAAGCATATTTCCACTTTTGCAGAATTTGAGAAACCCCCCTATATGTTTATGTGTTCCCATTCACACAGCATACCTAAAAATAATAAATAAATATATATATATATATATATATATATATATATATATATATATACAGTGGGTACGGAAAGTATTCAGACCCCCTTAAATTTTTCACTCTTTGTTATATTGCAGCCATTTGCTAAAATCATTTAGGTTCATTCTTCTTCCTCATGAATGTACACATAGCACCCCATACTGACAGAAAAACACAGAATTGTTGACATTGTTGCAGATTTATTAAAAAAGAAAAACTGAAATATCACATGGTCCTAAGTATTCAGACCCTTTGCTGTGACACTCATATATTTAACTCAGGTGCTTTCCATTTCTTCTGATCATCCTTGAGATGGTTCTACACCTTCATTTGAGTCCAGCTGTGTTTGATTATACTGATTGGACTTGATTAGGAAAGCCACACACCTGTCTATAATAAGACCTTCCAGATCACAATGCATGTCAGAGCAAATGAGAATCATGAGGTCAAAGGAACTGCCTGAAGAGCTCAGAGACAGAATTGTGGCAAGGCACAGATCTGGCCAAGGTTACAAAAAGATTTCTGCTGCACTTAAGGTTCCTAAGAGCACAGTAGCCTCCATAATCCTCAAATGGAAGACGTTTGGGACGACCAGAACCCTTCCTAGAGCTGGCCGTCCGGCCAAACTGAGCTATCGGGGGAGAAGAGCCTTGGTGAGAGAGGTAAAGAAGAACCCAAAGATCACTGTGGCTGAGCTCCAGAGATGCAGTCAGGAGATGGGAGAAAGTTGTAGAAAGTCAACCATCACTGCAGCCCTCCACCAGTCGGGGCTTTATGGCAGAGTGGCCCGACGGAAGCCTCTCCTCAGTGTAAGACACATGAAAGCCCGCATGGAGTTTGCTAAAAAACACCTGAAGGACTCCAAGATGGTGAGAAATAAGATTCTCTGGTCTGATGAGACCAAAATAGAACTTTTTGGCCTTAATTCTAAGCGGTATGTGTGGAGAAAACCAGGCACTGCTCATCACCTGTCCAATACAGTCCCAACAGTGAAGCATGGTGGTGGCAGCATCATGCTGTGGGGGTGTTTTTCAGCTGCAGGGACAGGACGACTGGTTGCAATCGAGGGAAAGATGAATGCGGCCAAGTACAGGGATATCCTGGACAAAAACCTTCTCCAGAGTGCTTTGGACCTCAGACTGGGCCGAAGACAATGACAACAAGACAATGACCCTAAGCACACAGCTAAAATAACGAAGGAGTGGTTTCACAACAACTCCGTGACTGTTCTTGAATGGCCCAGCCAGAGCCCTGACTTAAACCCAATTGAGCATCTCTGGAGAGACCTAAAAATGGCTGTCCACCAACCTTTACCATCCAACCTGACAGAACTGGAGAGGATCTGCAAGGAGGAATGGCAGAGAATCCCCAAATCCAGGTGTGAAAGACTTGTTGCGTCTTTCCCAAAAAGACTCCTGGCTGTATTAGATCAAAAGGGGGCTTCTACTAAATACTGAGCAAAGGGTCTGAATACTTAGGACCATGTGATATTTCAGTTTTTCTTTTTTAATAAATCTGCAACAATGTCAACAATTCTGTGTTTTTCTGTCAGTATGGGGTGCTATGTGTACATTCATGAGGAAGAAGAATGAACTTAAATGATTTTAGCAAATGGCTGCAATATAACAAAGGGTGAAAAATTTAAGGGGGTCTGAATACTTTCCGTACCCACTGTATATATTGTTACCTTTCTAGCTTTTTTTGTGGCAGGTTTATACATATGACTCTGTAGGCAGCATATTTTATTTAGAATAGCTTCCAATGTGCAGGTAAGGCTCAATTCACACTTGTGCGACTTGTCAAGCAATGTTGGACATCAACGTTGCATGACAAGTCATTCCTCATGTTTTCCAATGATACCCATTGATATATGCGCGACTTAAAGTTGCAGCAACTTCGAAGTAGTTCATGCACTACTTTGGTCCATCTTTCATGCAACTTGAGGGCCAAAGACTTCAATGGTAACCTTCAGATATTGCATGAAAGTTATACCTAAATGTTATACAATGCAACTTGTGTGCAACAGTTGTCCATTATCACTGGTCAAAGCCAAAGTCGTATCCAAGTTGCACCCATCCAAAGTTGCATCAAAGTTGCACTCCAACGTCAGTGCATTTTTAGTGCCGGCTCACACTAGTACGACTTGTCAGGCGACTTGGTCAGCCTGACAAGTCGTGCACCATCGCTCCCATAGTGTAGTACAGGAACGGTTCTAATAGGAGCGACACAAGTCGCTCCGACTTAGAAAAAGGGTCCTGTAGGTATGTCCAATTATCTCCTACTCTGTTCACATTTAGACGATCCCTGAAAACCCTTCTCTTCAAAGAAGCATGTTCTACCCCCACTTAACAATTGTACTTTTATTTTCTCCATCAGTTCACACCCTACAGCTAATACCTTTGTATCACTTGACCCTCCCCTTGATTGTAAGCTTTAACAAGCAGGGCCCTCTGATTAATTTGTATTGTAACTGTACTGTCTGCCCTAATGTTGTAAAAGACCTGCGCATGTTGTTGGCGCCAGTGCCAGGACAAGGTCATCCAGCTCCCAGGGCAAAGATGCCAAACTGCACCCCCCTTCCCTTAGGGTTAGGGTCGGGTGCCCCCCTATCCCTTCAATAAACCATTGTGACCAGGGCAGCCGTCCCTCCTGCCCACCCCTTGTCCCAGCCCTGGTTGGCACTATATAAATCCAGTATAATAATAATAATAATGTAATAGAGATGAAGAAATACATGACGTATTTGGAGTCCATGCCGAAAAGGCAGCCTAAAGTGACGAGTATTGCTCCCTCAATAGATACAGTGGAGGAGTGATATAGCCACCTGGGGACAGGAACTGTGTTTGCAGGTTTACAAGGTGAAAATAAAGCAAAAGAAGGTTAAAAAAAAAAAAAAAAAACTAAAGCATTCATCAAATCTAAGAACAAGTAATCTGTAACGTTTTGTATTTGGGGTTTTGTGTTTAGATTAGCAGTATGGAATTTAATTATATATATTTTTTTATTCCCTGTATGTAAGATGCAAGAAGAGAATCCTGGTTCACGTCATCTCCAATCAAATGTTGGCAAAACTGTCCCATTGTGTAAAACAATCATACAGTTGACTTTTACTTAACTTCTTCCCATCTCTTTAATGGCTGTTAAAATAGAGTAATTTTCTGTGACATGCATGAGAAGCTCCACTGTATTGTTTCACTCCAGTTAATGATTGACACAATGAGCTGCTGGCAATCTTCACTTTGTTTAATCAACCAATTCAGCCTCCCCTGCTATTACCAGCCAGTATACTGTGAACTTGGCATCAAAGGACTTTATCAAAAGTGTTAACCATTAGAGTGTAAAAGCAATGTTTACTCTTCAGAGCAGAAGGTTACATATGGTGATGAATGGCTAGACGATCAATGACCAGTTTTGTGGCTTAAAGGTTGGAAGGAAATTTCAAACATTTGAATGGCTGAGAAAGCTTTTTGAAGACTTTGGGAAAGGAGTACACATTCAGCATTGGTAGTTTCTGCTAAGAACGAGGGTTGTATTGTAACATGCAAACTGCAGGAGGACATGGTTTCTCTGCTTGTTTTCCTGATGGTTATAAAAGTGGGAAATGACAATACAAGAAAATGAAATTCTGGGATAAAATTGTTACAAATATCAATGAAAAACTGTAAGAGCAGGCAAAACAGAAAAGTTAATTATTCCACCTCCAGTACAGCGGAACAACTGTAGGTGGGATAAAGGAACCAAAAAAGGCCCCACCTAACGTGAGAAGCGTTCTAGAGCCCTCCAAAAATAGAAGGTATTTGCATGTTTCAGTTTGCCTATGGCTTGGCCTATTGAAGATTTTTGTATAGTGAAGCAGATTATTTCCTTATGCCTTTATAATAGAGATTAATATTATAGAACCATTTATTGCATACAGCTGTTTAAGGCTAGTTTGCCATCATCATTCCAGTGTAGGGAAACCATGGCTTCTATGTAGTAGGGCTTATGGACTAATACATTGAAACAACAAGATAAGTTATCTTTAGGTGGGCTAAAAGGAACCAAGCTTTTTTCTACACCATGCTTTATGGACTAGACATTTTGGCTGAGACCAAGCAATTTTTTTACCAGACCACAAGACCTAGACTCTGCACCTGCATTGGCACCATTTTTTTTTATTTCTTATATTTATTTTTATCATGTGTATTTCATTTATGTGTGTTTTTTTTAACTTGGATTGTAGGGTGTGAGTCTTCTTGCCTTCCCTGAAATCTTCCTCCTCTGCCTAGGGAGGGTCCCTCTTCGAAAGAACCCCTTACCTAGAAGACCTTTTGGCTGGGTAGACCTAAGTGTGGCTTGCCCCCCTCAGGAGTCTTGTGCCTAGGAGGGTCAGGAAAGGGTCTTTCCTCTTCGGGAGGAAAGCACACCCTAAGGGTCCTCCTTTCACACAGGCGGTCAGCTCGGCAGACTCCACTTTGCTCAGCAGGGGATCGCCCCGTTAATCCCCGCTGAACAGGAAGATGACAGGCCTGTCTCCGCTCACTGTTCAGAGTGGAGACGGACAGGGTCCTGCTCTCCCCTATGGGGAGATTGGGTGAAAACAGACCGCCTGCTCTGTGTTCACCCGATCCAATCCGATCCTATCATCTAGACAGACGGAAGATAGGATCACCATCCGTCTGGATTTGGTGGACAGGATCAGGTCGGATAGAGGCAGGTGTTAGCTGACATGTCATCGCTGACATCTGCCGCTCCATAGGGGTGAATAGAGGGGCCGATCAGGTCCGCCTGAAAAACTGATAGGTGGACCTGTACGGACCGCCCGTGTAAAAGGACCCTAAGGGTCCTTTCACATGGGCGATCCAATCTGCCTTTTCAGGTGGACCTGATAGGATGCTACATGCATCCCTATGGGGCAGTGGATGTCAGAGGTGACATGTCCGCTGACACCTGCTACTCTCCAATCCGATCCTGTCTGTGAAATCCGGACGGATGGAAACATTATATCAGTAATGTGGGGACTCAAACACGCTCGAGTCCATCTCTAGTATCCAATGTTGTCCTCTTCCTCCAGACCTCCAGCCTGTGGGTGATACCTCAACATTATCAAATGTAACGGACAGTTTATATCTGTGCAATGCTTTTTAGATGTGTTATTATGTACGCTTGTATGAAAGTTGCAGCAAGCAGGATTTTTTCAAAACACTGCACCTAAAAATGGGGCCTTAATATTTAATTTTATTTATTACAGTGTCATGAACCATGAATCAGAATGAGACAGAAAATGCTGTAAAAATCACACCTTTAATGTGATAGTAAAAATAGTACAGATCAGGAGAGGTGTCCAAACATAAGCCAGGGTTCGGAAGCCAAAACGGAAAATCAGGGAGCCAGAAATCAGCATAGTTGGAAGTAGAAGGTCAGGATCAGGAACCAGAAGGGACATCAACTGCACAAAGTCTTTACCAGGAACGCAGCAAAGACACTCAGGATATCTTGACCAGGGGAAGGCAGTAAAGGAATGAACAAGGCAGCTTAAATAGCCAGAAGGGGCTGGCTGTAGGCGGGACTGACGAGCAGATAATGATAACCAGGTGAGCCACTGAGGAAACAATGAGTGCTGACAATTATCCGACAGCTGAGCAGCCTGAGCACAGAGAAGAGAGATGCTGCGAGCCCAGCCCTGACATACAGGTACTTTTATAGCGCCGTCAATATTATGCATTGCTTCACATATCTATTGTACATTCAAATCGGTCCCTATGCTCATGGAGCTTACAATTTAACATCCCTAACTCACATTCATACATACACATACTAGGGCCAATTTAGACAGGAGTCAATGTCTTTGCCAATTAACCTACCAGCATGTCTTTGGAGTGGGGGAGGAAACCAGAGTACCTGGAGAAACCCAAGCAGGCACAGGGAGAACTTGCAAACTCCAGGCAGGTAGTGTCGTGGTTGGGATTGCAACCTGTGACCCTAGTGCTGCTAGGCAGAAGTGCTAACTAGTGTACGATATGCGCTGCATTCAGGCAACCCAATTATTCTGATGGGCTGGCAGTGCACCTTAATGAGTATTACCATGCCATGTCCTGTAGTGACATAGGGGACTAAGGCTGGCCATACATTATACAATTTTCTTGTTCAATTTTCCTTTAGATTTACCAAACCATATAATATGAGGTCAAGCCTAAACACTTTCAGTTTGCATTTAATCAGGCAGACCCTTGCACTACATAGTTGAAGGTAAATCTAAAGGAAATTGAATAAGAAAATTGTATAATGTATGGCCAGCCTTAGGCATTGAACCACCGAGCGCAGCGAGGGGCCAGGAAGCGTCCGATTTGAACATTTTTTTCAGGCAGCATTTTCTTACAGCAGAGATTTGCAGTTTAGGAAGCTAAAGAGGTATTAGGTAACTTATTTGTGGATGACTCTTTTTATGCCATGTTATTTTTAGCAAGAGTTACTTTAAATAAAAATGTATGCACTTTTGGAGTTAATTGTAGAAACTGAAGTTTGCGCTTTGACAACAGACAGACTATTACACAGAATATTTATACAGAATATTATACAGAATATTTATATAATAATAAGTGAAATGTCCACAAGGCTATTTTTTAGCCTATTTTTAATAATGTGGTGTGTCCTTGCTAACCTCCAGCTTCTAGGAATCATTTAAAAGAGCATGCCATTTATCCTGCAGGAGGAAAAAATAAACATGGCTGCCAAAATAATTTAGAACATAGGAAGCTGTAAGGTTTGGTAGTAAAATCCAGAATCCAGGATATCCTGTCACAACACAGGGGTTTCAGGCGGAAATGTGTTCCTCCAAAGTGTAAACTTTAGTGCAAGTGTGTACACTGGTAAATAGATCTTTGTGTTTTGGCACTCTCCCAGGAACCTCACTATCAGTTCCATACTGTATATGATATTGTTTTTATTTGCTCAAAAGTTGAACTCCAGGTATGGTTATTTTTGCATAGTTACATTGTTCCAGCTTTGATCAATGTAAGTATGTATGTGCCATAATTTGGGCTCCTCGTGGAAGCTGGCAATCATTGTAGAAGGCACCACTACTACAGTCATTGCGGCTAGCTTTCAGGTCACATGCTGAGCGGCTGTCCTGCTGCATAGTGAACACAGGAGGTTGCACGCTCTGCATAGGCACCATTCAAAGAGAACACTTTTTATCAATGAATTCAAAGCATTCTGTAAATTGGACAAGGTGGAGATGTGATGTCATTGCCTTGTCTCTCCACCTCGTACAGTTTTTAGAATTCTTTGCATTCATTGTGAAAGATTCTCTGAATGGTACCCATGCTGAGCAGGTAACCCTCTGTGTTCACTAAGCAACAGGGCAGCCTTTTAGCGCACCTGTGCCTGAGCATGCATGGGACCTAAAAGCTAGTGGCGATCACTGTAAAAGCAATGTCTTCCAGCGATTTTCAGCTTCCATGGGTTTCAGCTATGTGTAGCACTAGGTGCTAGGAAAACCATAAGGGAGGTCCTGTCTGCTTATCACGGGGGCCTGATTGTTCAGCTAGGCTGTCATGTGTTTCCAGGTGTGCCTGTTGAGCTTGGGGAGTCTCCCCACTATATCCAATGAGGGCTCTTATTGTACAGTGGAGGAAACCTGACCAATAGCACATCAGGGCTTGTATCTATCCCAGAGGGCAGAATCTGCCGCAAGGCATCCTGGGATGGGGTATAAGTCTGAGGAGAGCACATGACAGGGCGGTCTTTGGCGGGAAGCAGAGTCCCAGGAGAAGGGTGATGTCTGTCTCTCCTCCGGTCAGCGTGAGGAAAGTGTCCTGGGCAGTCGGCCTGGAGGACGGAACGTTGAGCTGAGCTGCAGAGAGGGATCCAGTGTGCTGTGGACCGAGTAGAGCTGCTGAGCAGAGTTTTCCAGGAAAGCAGTGTTGTAAGTACTGAAAACTGCCCAGGGGTCTGCCTAGGATAGGGGACAACTTCAGAAGGTCAGAGGGATATGGGAGCCAGCTAACCAGTAAAGAAGGCTTAGAAAAAGGGGGTGCCAGTGTCTAAACCCTAAAGATAAGTGTGTGAGAGAGGGTGCCGGTGCAGGCCCTGAAGCGTACCAGCAGTGATAAAGTAGCTACCTCAGCAAGGAGCGCCAAAGGGAGCTTCAAAAGGACTTTGAGTCACAAGGAGGTGATCAAGAAGTCAGTTCAGTGTTAGCAGGCAGCAGGCCAGCGTTAACCAGCGTTAACCAGCGTTGACCGGCATCAAGTCAGCGCCAACAGGCATTTTTTCAGTTGTCCCCAGCAAATTGTGCATAGTTGAGCCAAAAGAGTATCCCACTCATCCCTTCTCCCATTCAAGTTCTCAATAAATATAAAAACCCAAAGATACTGGACTGGTCATTGTCTCAGTGCTCACACTTGGAGAACATGCTTAAATATGCTGTTGTTGTTAGCGGTAACCCAGGCGGACCCACATCCAGCACATGGGCTGAGAATTCTGCTACATATGATATATAAAAGAAAGGAATATTCCATGCTATGGACCAAATATAGTATGTGGATCTAAATTTGGATATGATGTTTTTTAGGTGACAACTATAATGTTTTGACTAACAAACGTGATGCTCTTTGAATGAACTAAAAGTGAGCTGCAGCCCCCAAAAAAGGCTACTACATAAATAGTGCCTGGTATTTTTATAGAATTGGGTATGGTGCTGCTCCGCATAAATTTATTAGTGCTATATTGTACAAATACTGCTCAAATGTGCCTCCCAAAAACAAAAAAAGGAAATTTGATATAATTAATAAATAAAACAACATACAATACTGTGCAAAAAACATTTGTGCAATCACTACAAAAAAAGTGCAAGTGCAAAATATAAACAAATGAGTCATTCTATAGGGATATCAAAATGCTGACCCATTAGCTTAGTTTTTCATCCAATTGGAGCAGCTATGTTAGGTGTCACTTTTTGATTGACAGCCCGATGGCAGATACTATATCAGCTGTGGAAATGAAGTGGGAGGTGACTGATTCCCAAAGTGCTTGTCAAAGGGACGATTAGCTTGTCCAGTAGATGATGTCTACGGACCAAAGAGGTGAAAGAGTGGGTTAGCATGTAACTAATCTTGGGTGTCAGGGGAAAAAGAAAGAATAGGGGAGGTTGAGTGTGGGAAAGAAAGAAATGGAACCGGCTTGGATCACACTCAATGAAAACAACATCTGTGCTGATCTTGGATTGGCGTTGGGAATGGGGAAGTTCCATGATCCGGGGAGTCAAGAGTACACAGACAGAGGAAAAAAGAGCATGAGGAGCTAAAAGTCCCAACATGTCAAAGGCACAGGTTGCAAAGCAAGTGTATTTCGACATGGATCCAAAGACGTGCTGGTAGGTTAAATGGCTCCTCTCTAAATTTGCCCTAGTAGGTGTATGTATGAGTGTGAGTTAGGGACCTTAGATTGTAAGCTCCGATGTTCAGATGTAAAGTAAAGTCTTCAACAGTCTATAATGACAGTCTATAGTTCAGATGTACAGTAAAGTCTTCAACAGTCTATAATGAATCAATGTGAGATAATATTAACAGAAGTCCAGATGCAACAAAAGTGTCCAATGGTGGATAGGTGATCTGGTACCTGTACACTGGTGGTTGCTGGTGGTGACGAGAGAAGCTGCTAAAGAAAAAGCATGTTATGACAGGAGGTGGTCCTTCACTTCCACAAACAAGGGGGGGTCCTTGGGGACCACCTCCTTTCACTACATGCCTTTTCTTTACCCATGTTTGAGTAATTTTTAATCTGTATTTTATTAACCACTTGCCGACCGCCGCACGAATATTTACTGCGGCAGTCAGCCCCTCACAGGCAAAGCGACGTAGGTCTACGTCGCTAGCCTGTGAGGCTTCTAGGGAGCGAGTGCGTGCCGCCGGAGGCGTGCTCCAGCGCGGTCACGGACCCCCCCGCGCGTGTGGCACTCGCGATCGTCCGTGACACCGGAAGAAAGGCAGGCGGCTGATGTAAACAAAGCCGCCTGTCATTCTTCCCTGTGTAAGAATGGAGATCAGACGGTTCTACTATGTAGGACCGTTGATCTCTGTTCTTACACCAGTAGCCATGTCCAATCACAGTTAGAAGCATGCCCCTAGGACACACTTAACCCCTCCCTCTCCAGTACAGTTAACCCCTTCACTGCCAGTGTCATTTTTACAGTAACAGTGCATATGTATAGCACTGATTATTGCAGTAATGTCACTGGTAACCCCAAAAGTGTCAAAAATGTCAGTCAAGGGTCCGATTTGTCCGCCGCAATGTCGCAGTCCCGCAAAAAAAAAAAATCGCAGATTGCCGCCATTACTCGTTAAAAAAAAAACAATAAAAATGACAAAAATCTTTCCCTTTGTTAGTAAACGCGATAACTTTTGCGCAAACCAATCAAAATACGCTGTTTGCATTTTTTTTTACCAAACATATGTAGCATAAAACAAATTGGCCGAAAATGTTAAAAAATTTTGATTTTTACTTTTTTTTTGGGGGAATTTCATATAAAAAAATATGAAAAATATTGTTATTTTTGCAAAATTGACACTATTTTTTTTGTTTACAGCGCATGATCAAATAATCGCACAGGTGATCAAATACCACCAAAAGAAAGCTCTGTTTGTGGGAAAAAATGGACGTCAATTTCGTTTAGGTACAGCGTCGCACGACCGCGCAATTGTCCGTTAAAGTCACGCAGTGCCGGATCGCAAAATAGGCCCTAGTCAGGAAGGGGGTAAAATCTTCCAGGGCTTAAGTGGTTAAAGTAGTTTTTACTGCTACACTTAGTAGGTGCTTGTGGTCTTCTCTCCATTTCCTTGAGGGCAGGGACTGGTGTGAATGTATAATATAAATGTAAAGAGCTGTGTAAATTGACGGTGCTATATAAGTACCTGAAATAAATAAATAAATATGTGTTACCTATCACTCTGTATGGCAGGGCCAACATGCAGAAATCATGGCAACAACAGTTAGCCTGTTCCCAAGAGCTTACCATCTAGTGATGTGTTTGCACTGCACAGGCTCAAATCGGGTGATTTGAGATTATTGACGTGTATGTGCCAAGAGTGGGTTGATTGAATCAGACAAAAATGCAGACTTTTTCAATATGATTTAGACGGTTTCTGAAAATATTAATTGATCACCTTCCAAAGGAAATGGATTGTTCATTATTATCTTGTTGGTGTGCAGCTGTTGAAAAATACACCCAGTTGTCACTTTCAGCTAATTGTCATAAGGATTAAAAGAGTGGCATAACTGATTGATTGGCGTTTAACAATAACCCCCTCCCCGTCCCTCTTTTCCTAGCAACACTTGATACAAACTTGTTTTCTTCCACTACGCACAGTTTGCAAATAAGTCTAATTAAGATTAGATGAGCCCATAAATACATTACATTATGTTCCCGCGGACTGACACATAGAACATAATGTGCCATTTTACAGTTCTCACATGTCAGTTGGAAACCTTTTTCCGAACCCTTCAATCATAAACTTGCATCTTTTAGTCTGTGACCCCCCCCCCCCCTCCTCTTATATCCACCTCTGTAAAGATTTTTTTAAGTTTCTAATCTCTACATCCAGATTGTATTTTGTGGCCATCCTTGTAGCTGTGGCAGTGTACAAAGTGAACTGTCACAGCTGTTCTGTCCCCAAGAGCTTGTAATCTACTGGTATGCTGGGTGCCACAGGAAAAACTTAAACTGCTGGATTGGTGCCTTTGATTGCTTATTCTTATTATTACTATACAGGATTTATATAGTGCCAACAGTTTGTGCAGAGCTTTACAATATTAAGGTAGACAATACAGCAACAATACAATTCAATACAAGAGGCTTAAGGGAAAGTAAATGAATGTAGGATTTGAAATTACTGGCTACAGTGGTATGAAATGTTTATGCATTTTGCAGAAAATAAATATTGTTTCCTTAGAAAAATGATTTGTGTATTATTTAGAAAGCTACAAATGTTAGTTTTTGCAGTCTAACTAAAGTGCAGCAACCCAACAGTTATTGCAGAGAATACAGTGATAAACAGCAACTGCCCTGCAACACACATTTGGTATAAATTATTTAGAAAACATTATTTGATGCTGACCATTCTGCTGAGTACTGCATCACTTGTTGTGAGGTTGAAGGTGGTTTAGGTGGCAAAAACCTGTGTAATAAAACTAGTTAGAACTCTATTGCCCAGCTGAAAGCGGAGTTCCACCCAAAAGCGGAAGCTCCGCTTATCTACTCCCCCCCCCCCCCCTCTGGTGCCACGTATGCTATCTTTCAGGGGGGAGAGGGGATCAGGTACCTGTTTTTGACAGGTGCCGTCCCCACTTCCGTGAGACTCCAGTGCAGCGAAGTCCCTTTGGAAGTTCGCCCCCCCCCCCCCGCCACCGGACCAGTTAGAAAGTGCAGCACGCTTCGCGCATGCGCAGTAGAGGACCGGATTTGAAGCCAGAAGGCTTCACTGCCGGTTTCCAGTACCACGAATGACAGCAGTAGCACCCAAGAGCCGTTTCAAAGATCAACTAGGGTGCCGACATTGCGGGATCCCTTGACAGGAAAGTGTCCTAATATTTAAAGACAGCAGCTACAGTATCTGTAGCTGCTTACGTTAAATTTTTTCGTGGGGGGGGGGGGGGCAGAACTCCCCTTTTAATATATTGTACAGCATAGCATATACAGTGCAAGGGTTAGGGGTATAGTATACCACATAGTGAATGCAGTGCTGGGGTCAGGAGTATAGTATACTACATAGTGAATGCAGTGCAGGGTTCAGGAGTACCATGTACAACATATTGAATTTTATTCAGGGGGTCAGGAGTAAACTGTACAGAATGGCATATACAATGCAGATGGCAGGAGTATAATGTATGACATAGGTGAATGCAGTGCTTGGGGCCAGGAGTATAATGTACAACATATAGTCAATGCAAAAGAATGGAGTATAATGTACAACCTATAGTCAGTGCAGAAGAATGGAGTGTAATGTACAACATAGTGAATGCAACGCAGAGGTGAGGACTAGGGATAGACCGATATGTTTTTGACACAAATCTGGTACTGAACATGTTAATTTTTTTTAATGCTTTATGGCTGGCTTGCTGGCACCCTGTGGTGGTTGGGTGGCTGGCACAGGGGCTGTGGGTGGCTGGCTGGTACAGGACCTTTGGGCGGCTGGCTGGCTGGTACAGGGCGTGTGGGTGGCTGGCTGTCTGGCACCCTGTGGTGGGTGGCTGGCTAACACCCTGTGGTGGGTGGGTGGCTGGCTAACACCCTGTGGTGGGTGGGTGGCTGGCACAGGGGCTGTGGGTGGCTCCATCACTAAATGGCTAACCCCTTTTGCCTCCACCAACAGAGGACCCCCAGTACCTCAGTGTCTGTTTGGATGCACAGTGTGGGTCAGTAGCATCTTACCTCCTTACTTCTGACCAGCACCTTCACTGTTTCCTCTCCAGCACCAGACCAGGCTGGCTTTGCCCACCCAAGGCGGTACTGTCCTGCCCACTCAAGCACATAAGGGAGCCATATCATTTGCATTAGAATAGACTACACATCATTCATATGCAAACAGTTGGCTCATTCATATACAAATTCAAACAAACATAGCCATTGTGGGACAACTGAACAAAAAGTTTCTGAGTTGGTGTGAAAAGGCATTTTTCTGTGCTTTATAACTATGCATATCTTTTAATGCAACTATGCTTTTTTTTTGTTTTTGTTTTCTACAGTTATGTATATAGCACCAACAATTTACTCAGCACTTTACATTTTGTATATTCTCATCACTCCATTTGGAGCTTGCAATTTAAGGACTTTGTCTTACATACACTAACATACCATGGCCAGTTTAGACAGGAGCCAATTAACCTGCCAGCATGTCTTTGGAGTTTTGGAGGTAATCGGGGTGATTGGACGCAGCTTACGCAAGCACAGGGACAACATGCAAACTCCATGCAGGTAGTGTCCTGGTTGGAGTCGGAACCAGTCCACAGTGAGCGCCTATGTTTACATTCTTGGGAAAAGGAAAGAGGACACCTTTGCTTTTATTTTCCATTAGTTACAGCTGTACTTTAAATTGTTTTGCAAATTACAACTGACAGCAGGTACAAAATGTGTAAAAGTAATTAGTGAATGTAAACCCGAACCCAATATTGTGTCTGTCAGATCCATAATAACAGACAAGGCATCTCATCCTTGTCAGCCAGTCAGAAAATGACAGACTACTCTGCTGGTTGTGGTAAGAGAACAGCTGCAGCATGGGCGGACACCCTTCTCTGATGTGCAGACATTGCCTTACATGATTGCCTTACGTGATCTGCTGTGAAGGAATTGTCCCAAGAAAAGATTCAACGGCCATTAAAATTACATATCTTTTAAAGAGCAGCAGACGGCTTTTAATTAGTTTTTGACGGGAAAGAATATTTAACGATGACTGCTTTGCGCCTCCATTTTTTATCAGCTTGTAAAGTAAAAATAATCACGGATGATCTCACTACAAATGGCAGTTTTCTCAATAGTAAATATTTCCACTGGTGGACTTAATGTTCAGCCAACAGCGTTGTCTGTGTGAATCTCATCAGTCAAGCATTCTATGTACAGTAATGAGGATAATAAAACCTTGCTAACCAAAACAAATATTTTAGTATCTGGCAGTTGCCATCTGGTGGACTCACCAACTGACTAGCTTTATCTGTGTGGAGATTCCTGCATCTAAAGCCCCGTACACACGTAGCGATTGTCGGCCGTAAATATTCGGCCAACGTCGTCCGATCGGCCGATTGTCGGCTTGTTAGTATGATGCTTCGGACAACCGACTGCGACTTTTCGGCCGAACAGAATCTGGTGTGCAGGCTTTAAAATTTTTGTTGGCCAACAGCAGAACGGCCGATTGTTCCTCAGTCAGTACAGAATTCGGCCGACATACAGCAGATGAGCAAGACTGGGCATGCTCAGAGAAGAAAAAACACACGGAAAGTTAACCATCACATGACATCACTTCTGCAGTCGGCTGTTGTTGGCCGACAAAATTCGTGTGCAGTCTTTAGCACTTTTCAACCGACAGGACAGCATCAGACAAAAGACGGCCGATCGTTCGGCCGACAATTGCTACGTGTGTACGGGGCTTTAGTTCTAATTCTGCCATTACCTCTAATGGCACTTTTCCACTGCAAGTACCGGCTCGGCTCTACTCGGCCCTGCTTGGCTCGGTTTGCTTTTCCACTGCTGGTACCGCATGGTACGGTGTTGGAATGGTTCGGTACGGTATGGTTTGCTTTTTTACTAAAGTAGTACTAAAGTTAAGTGGGTGGGATAACAACGGGGTGGGTGGGATTCTCTGACCAATCAGTGGCTAGTATGACTGCATGCAAAGGATTGTGGGATATGGTACTGGGTATGGTACCTCTTGGAACCACAATCGAGTAGGTACTGTTTTTCAGAGCCGTACTGTTTGGTTCCATGCAGTGGAAAAGCACCGCCGTACCGTACCGAACCGTTCCTACACCATACCATGCGGTACCAGCAGTGGAAAAGCACAAAAGCGAGCCAAACCGTTCAGTTCCATGCAGTGGAAAAGCGCCATAATAAGAGTCAGGGGCTTTGGTAGGTAGGTTGCAGTGTGGAAAGATATATGATTAGGAATTTTAGGCTTGGGTAAAGTGGTGGTTTAATTTGGTGTAAATACGATCCTGCCCCCACCTCCAACTTGAAGAGAAAATTGCTGTTTCTTGACTTCTGAAGAGCAAAGGCTTAAAGACCCAACACCACTACTCAGTAACTTTGAACAATAGGTAGACCCATTAAGTTGGAAAGTGCAAGGCTACAGCTTTATTTAGCATTTCCAACACAACAATTTCCAATGTAAACAATGTAACCAGTGCCAGTCACAGTTATACAGTGAACGCAGTTGAACATTAACTTGACCAAGTCTAAAGGGCCTGTCTTTACCATGAGTGCTGGACTAACATTAGACTGACCCAAATTCCAATCAAGGGTGTAGCCCATGAAGGCAACTTTTAATGCCGGCAAGGTCAAAAACCGCTAATAAAGCTGTGACAAAGATCATGTACAGGGCGGGAGGGCGGCAATCTTTTTCCAGTTGCATTTCCTCAAGGCACCAATGGTTCCCTCAGTGAGAAATATTTTGTTCAGAGTTCAGACCCAGCTTTCTCACCCCATGTCTAGGTAGTCACTCATTTTGAGCTATTTTTCATATTGCATGTTTCCACTCCCACATTTTTTTTTGCCATGCCCTTATCAGCCAAGGCTCCGTTTCCCTTTGGGTTCAAGGGGCCTTCATTATCATAAATGACCAGAGATTATTTCTATTATTTTTACTTTAATGGGGTTATGCAACTTACATCCCTCTGGTCCGACCTTCATCTATCTGGTCTAGTAACTTGCTGTTTTAGTGAAAAGCTAAAGATTGCCCTGGAAAGGTAAATGGTTCTGAGATCTGGGGTCTACTGTTGACTCCAGGAAAAGTACAGGGACAAGGCTGCTTTGTTTTATTATATAGACACGTCTAAATAAAAGGCCTCTTTTTGAGTTGGATGATAATAAAGGGAAATATTAAATAATAGGTGTTAGCAGAGCTGCACAATTCTGGATAAAATGAGAATCATGATTTTTTTTACTTAGAATAAAGATCACAATTCTCTCACTATTTTCGGCGTAACATAATTTTTCACATTATACAAAAAATTGAGCTAACTTTACGGTTTCGTTTTTTTAAATTCCTTGAAGTGTGTTTTGTCCCCAAAAATTAAATTTGAAAGACCGCTGCTCAAATAAAGTGTGACAAAATATTTCAACGACCGCCATTTTATTCTCTAGGGTCTATGCTAAAAAATATATTTTATTATTATATTATTATATTATTATTTGGGGGTTCTTAGTAATTTTCTAGCAAAAAATACAAATTTTAACTCGTAAGCAACAAGTGTCAGAAAAAGATTTAGGCATCTTTCACACGGAGTGGACCGTATTGCGATCCGCTCCGGCACTTTTTTTTTTTTTTTTTTACGGACACGGATGACACTTGTGTCATCCGGTCTGTATGTCCGCATATCATCCCATCCGTTTGCGGATGATATACGGACATAATGTATGTCTATGGGATTGCGGATGTCAGCGGATGACACCGCTGACATCCGATTTTGCGTCCTTTCCATTTTTTTAAACGGAAGAAAAATAGGGTTCTGTTCCGTTCCAAATAACGAAACAGAACTGAAAGGACGCAAATCGGATGTCAGCGGATGTTATTCCATTGACATGCATTATGTCCGTATATCACCCTCAAATGGATGGGGTGATATACGGACATACGGAACGCCCGTGTGAAAGAGGCCTTAGTCTTTAATTGTTAAAACTGACCTCATTTACAGACCGAAGTTCATTCCTTTGATCTAAAAGCACGAAATGATACATTGTTTCTTTTTATCTCAGCGCCGAGCAATGTTGTGATAAACTTTGCCAGCTTTTTTTGACAGCTGTGAGCAGAGAACGGTTTTGCACTTGTTACAGAGAATCGTGGAAATGCCAGATTAGGATCGTGAGGGGGGTTAAAATGAGAACGCAATTTTTTAACGATTAATCGTGCAGCTCTAGGTGGTAGTAGTATTAAAAATAAAATAAGCGTTTCATAAAGATACAACCACATAGATAAGTGTTCACAGGACAATATCCGCTCCATTGGTTTCTATAAACTCTGAAATATCTCAGTTGCTAACATGTACTCATAACCAAAGGGTAGCCATTTTTCTGAAATACTTGGAATCAGATGGGTCAGTTGGATGAGATATGAGACGGAATCAGATGGGTCTTTTGGATGAGATATGAGACAGAGTCCTTCTGCCTGGTATATTAGCCAATTAATACCCGTTGGGGAGATCAGTAACTGAACTGAATGTCTTCAGCAGAGAGAAAGGGAACAAAGACCAGAGCTGTGAAAAAGTGAAGCATTATAGCAGAATTTTAGAACCTGGATCTCTCCATTGGAAGGTATTCTAAGTGCTGCTGTTTTGTTACTTACTATTTATTGCAATTCTGCAGAAGATGCCTGAATTTAACTCTGTTTTTCCATCTTACCTCTTTTCACCTCTCAGTATGGGTTCTCTTGCATGTAAAGAAATATATCCAGCTGAGGGTGTAATTAGAACCAGATGTTGTACATGCATAGCATAAATTATTGGCTTAAAGGACACACCCAGGCTGTACTTTAGATTAGACAAAGAAGTAATCGGTATGCGTCCTTTTTTTATTTTTTTTACTTAGTTTATAACTGCTTATCAGGGTTAGAAATATAGACATATTTAAACCACATCTGTTAGTGTCAGAAAACAAATTGGTAATTCAGGCCCTGGAGCATTTACTTCATGCATGGGTTTTAATCTTCTTAAGTTATTTTCTGCATAATTATGCTCAGAGGTTTCTGAATTGGTGTAAATGAATCTGCCCCGAAGAAAGAAATTCATACAGCTGTTTTGCCTGCTCTTCCCTTCAAAATAACCCCATAGGCATGGAAAGGGTTGAGGGTCAGACTAGGAATGAAAAGCCTTCTATACAGTTAAGAATTTTGCCCCTTGAATTTTATATCAGGCTAATTATTTCCGAAAGACTTCCACTTCCTGGCTTGTTTCACATTTACTAATTAGTTCACGCTTTTTACTTGGTTTGCCTATGTCTGACTGTGAATCTCTTACTGGAAATGAAAGGTCATGCAATTGTTTTAGGCTACAACCAGTTCCTTGACAAGCTTACTCATGCTGTGGGAAGCATAAATCCTTGGAATATAGGTAAAAAATCGCTCTCTTTCTCCCAATACATACACAAGATATATGTACAGCATATATATACTGTATAGCTACAAAGCAGGATACAATGTTCTCCACTGCAGTCAAAGCAATACCTCTTGGTCAAGTGTGTGAAAGGATAGTAAAGGAATACCAGCTCATTAAAGTGGAAATCCAGGGAACGTAGGGAGAAACGGGGACCTTTTTTGACAAGTATCTGTCTCCATTTCCGGGAGGCCGAGCATCAGGGTGATGCCACCAGGTCCCCCGGAAGTTCGGCCCCCCTCCTCCTTTCCCTGCCGCCATACCATTCACAAAGCGTAGCAAGACTTCACTGCCGGTTTACCTTACAGGCAATGGCGGTGGCAGCACCCGAGAGTCGATCGAAACATTGGCTGGGGTGTCAACATCAGTGGGTTCCAGGACAGGTAAGTGTCCTAATATTAAAGGTCAGCAGCTACAGTACTTGTCCTCTTTGATAAGTAATTTTTACTTTGTTTTCTCTTTCCTCCAATCATCACAACCTATTTGTAAGATTCAATGTGCTATGCAATGCACTAAAGGCTGATTGGCCTAGAGCAGTGGTCTCCAAATGGCAGGCCCAGGGGCCACATGCCTGCCTTTATCTGGCCCATGGAGTACTATTCCTCCAACTGACACCAGAGAGGGAACACTTTTCCTCCCATTGACACCAATGATGGGGCACTGTTCCTCCCACTGACACCAATGATGGGGCACTGTTCCTCCCACTGACACCAATGATGGGGCACTACATCTCCCACTGACCCAATAATGAGTTACTATTCCTCTCATGGACGCCAATGATGGGGCACTTTTCCTCTCACAGATAAAACTGATAATGCACAATTCCTCTTACAGACACCAATGTGGACTCTCTCTGCTGACAATAATACTGGGGCACTATTCCTCTCATTGACACCAACAATGGGACATTGTATACTCCCACTGTTGCCAGGACATTTTTACTCCCACTGGTCACAGTCTGGCCCCTCCAAAGTCTGAAGGACAGTAAACTTGCCCTTTGTTTAGAAAGTTTGGAGACCCTTGGCCTAGAGAACTGCCCTTTTATCTTCCAGTCTGAATGCAGACATACAAACAATAAGGCCCCTTTCACACGGGGCGGACTCCAATTAGATCAGCAGGGGATCTGTCCGCTGATCACCTGCTGTGCAGAGCGAGCACATGACAGGTCCATGTCCACTCAATTTATGCAGAACAGACACAGACCGAGCCCGCTCTGCTCTATGGACCCCCCTGCGGCTAGAACACAATAGCTCCACAGAACGGATTCCTCTGTGTTGAGTCCGTGTTGATGGGGTAATCAAGCAATTATTGGATGCAGGAAAGAAAATCTCTCCATCTATGCCCAGCTTTAGAATGAGTATGTGATCAGTCTGGCAAAACCAAGGCTAGTTCTTCACCGCTACAAAAGGAAGAAATCTGCTACAGAGTTTGTTAAAATCCTTGCCATGAACATTGATCGCCCAGAGGGGTTTGTTTTTTTCTCTCCAAAAGTGGAGTTACTTTTTCATTATTATGCCTTATTCTAGCCTAATCCTAACCATACCTAAACCTGCTGTCAGCCCCTTTCTAAGCTTATTCTAACTACCCTGCCAAAGGAAAAAAGTCTTTGCTTGCCTATTGTGAGGCTGCTCTGGTCTGGTCACATGATCAGTTCCCAGCGTCGGCTTCAGTGTAGAGGCCTTATAGTGAGACTATGGGGGATGTCATCGCTCAGGTTCTGCAGCCACTGTTGGCGATCTCTTCACTGAAGCAGGCCACTGGAGAGATCATGTGACCGGACCAGAAGGTCCTTCGTATAGGTAGGTGTACACACATAGAAAGAGCCGGCAACACTGTAATCCTTTGAAGTGTCCTTTATTTGGTTACATCAGAGTGACAGCACTGATGCGTTTCGGCAGAAAGCCTTATGCCCCGTACACACGCGTCGATAGTTGGCCGTGAATTTTCGGCCAACGTCCGATCGGCCGATTTTCGTCTTGTTAGTATGATGCTTTCGACAACCGACTCCGACTTTTCGGCCGAATAAAATCTGGTGTGCAGGCTATAAAATTTTTGTTGGCCGTCACCACAACGGCCGATTTTCCGTCAGTCAGTACAGATTTCGGCAGACAAAAATCTGATGAGCAAGACTGGGCATGCTCAGAGAAGAAAAAACACACGGAAAGTAAACCATCACATGACATCACTTCTGAAGTAGATTTTTGTTGGCCGAGAAAATTTGTGTGCAGTCTAGGCACATTCCAACCAACAAAACACCACTCTGGACAAAAGTCGGCCGATCGGTCGGCCGATAATCGTTGCGTGTGTACGAGGCATTAGTCGTGGGTATACAGATCTTTCTTTTGCAGGTTATTTAGAAAAAGGCTTAGAATGAGGTTGGGAGCAGGTTTGGGTAAAGTTAGGATTTGACTGGCATGCTACTTTAAGTATCCTAATGAACCATCATTTGGATTAAATGGGAGTCTTTTACATCTGCCTACACTTTGTACTTCTAATTTACAGTGTGCAACTGTGCAAAACATGATTCAAGTGTAGATACCTGTCATTCTGAGTTATATCTTCTTTTGTTGGATGCAGAGGAGCACGGGACATCTGCAATACCCTTAAAGCCAACAGCACCATATGACAAAATGTTTCAAAGTTTTTCGAACACATGTTTACATAGAAACTAAATAGAAAACTGACTTCTTTCAACATTAGGGAATCAGGGAAAACACATAAAGGCCAACTTTGAAGTGGTAATAACCCAAAAGCAAACATTTATTATATTGCAGCTTAACAATTCTTAGATGTGATGGCTGCATTCGTTTTGTTTCTTAGGCTTTCTTTCATTTGTTTCTTAGGCTTTCTTTCATTTATTTTCAAAGTAGTTGTAAACCACTGATGTTCAAAAAAAAAAAAAAAAAGAAAACCTGCAAGGCAATGGCCTAATATTATTATTATATAGGATTTATATAGCGCCGATGGTTTACGCAGCGCTTTACCACTTAAGGGTAGACAGTTCAAATACAATACACTTTAATACAGTAGGAATCAGATGGCCCTACTCGTTAGAGCTTACAATCTAAGAGATATGCTAGTATGCATTGCATACTAGCACATTATGAAATTTTCATCTTGGAAAGAAGCCCTCCAGCGCTGTAAAGTCTCTGCGGAGAGGGCTGACATGTTCCCCCTGTCTGTCGTCTGGGTTCGCGAGCTCCAGCTATGTAATTAGCCGGTGTGGCGTGAGAAAACCATACCTCGTGAAAATTCCATACCCACGTCACTTCCGGTCAAAAACGTAATGGAACAGCTGAGCAGCGTAGCAGTGCGCATGCTCGGAGGGTATGGAATTTTCACGGTAGTGTGTGTAACGTTACACTGACTCAGCGGTTACATTAAAACAGCTCGGCTGCAACATGAAGCATCCCCGCTCCTACCCCTATCACTTCCCTGATCTCGGCTAATAAATGTAAAAGTGGCGGCGGGTGTATGAAATCGAAATCACGGAGATCCTGGCTCCGTGATCCGCTTTTACTTTTAGTAGCCGACATCAGGGAAGTGACAGGGGTAGAAGCGGAGATGATTGATGTTGCAGCGGAGATGTTTTAATGTAACCGCCGCAACAGCTGATGCGGTGTAACGTTATAACACACATTCCATACATTCCATACCCTCCGAGCATGCGCACTAGTAAGCTCGTCAGCTGTTCACTGACCGGAAGTGACGAGGGTATGGAATTTTTATGGGTATGGTTTTTTCACGGAACACCGGAGCTATGATAGCTGCCGTTTCCAACACAGGCTCTGAAGGCCTGGCACAGTAAGCCAAACCTTCAGAGCTCATGCAACGATGATGTCATCAGCTGCATGCACTTCGAATATCTCCTAAACTGTGCAAGTTTAAGAGATATTCACAGTACCTACAGGTAGGCCTTATTTTAGGCTTACCTGTAGGTACAAGTGGTAGTACGAAGTTTACTACCACTTTAAGTGGTGATCTTGCGAGTAAATCTGTTGTTTTTCAACAGCACAAGAAGTTCTGCAGATGTAGCAGTTAGAGTGTTGAGACAAACCATTTATTACTGACAGGGGTGCTTACAGTTTTCAGTTTTTAATTAGTTATGTAAAATCTTTATCCCAAAAGCAAAAAAAGCAGTTTGCTGTAACTGCTTATCCAGTGTTCGCTGGAGTTTGGCTTCAATTTGTTGGTGTGCCTAAATCTGCAAGTACATCTAAAGGCCCGTACACACGTACCGATTGTCAGCCGTAATTATTCAGCCAACGTCCGATCGGCCGATTGTCGGCTTGTTAGTATGATGCTTCCGACAACCGACTGCGACTTTTCGGCCGAACAGAATCTGGTGTGCATGCTTTAAAATTTTTGTTGGCCAACACCAAAACGGCCGATTGTTCCTCAGTCAGTACAGAATTCGGCCGATAAACAGCAGATTAGCAAGACTGGGCATGCTCAGAAAAGAAAAAAGACAAGGAAAGTTAACCATCACATGACATCACTTCTGCAGTCGGCTGTTGTTGGCCGACAAAATTCGTGTGCAGTCTTTAGCACTTTTCAACCTACAGGACAGCACCGGACAAAAGACGGCCGATCGTTTGGCCGACAATCGGTGCGTGTGTACGGGGCTTAACACTCACCTCCCTCCAGACTCCCAATGCTGCTATCCAAAGGTGCTCCCTGTGCTCCTTCATCCAGAGTTAGGCGCTCTAACACGGGAGGTATGCTATTGGCCAGATTAGGGGAAACCGAGCAAAATCCCTTACAAAGAAAACAAATGCAGTCATCACATCTAATGATTGGTAAGCTGCAATAAATTCAGTTTTTGCCTTCAATACCATTTTTAATGTAAAACTGAAAAATAAAGCAGGGTCCTAATAGTATATGTTACTTATTTTATTTATTTCAGTTACTTGTATAGCACCGTCAATTTACGCAGCGTGTTACATATACATTGTATATTCTCATGAGTCCCTGCCCTCAAGGAGCTTACAATCTAAGGCCCCTAACTCCCATACATACATACACATACTATTTTATGCATTGCTTGTTCTTGCCCAAACTTGCATTATGGCATATTATTATGGCATATGATTTTATTTGGCTATTGTGATGAGCCATACAATATTATTCATATCCTAAGTTATGTGCATCGTGATTTAGGAAAGGTACTCCACCCTAGGCTTAAATTCTGATTGAACATATTACAGTTGGAAACAAAAAAGAAGTCCTTCCTTAGGCAATTTGAATACACTGGGTTTTGTAGTGCAGGGTAGATCCGCAGATTATGGTTTGGCTCTCATGCTGCCATGGGGTTTGGCTTTTGTTTAGACAGCTTTTTATAACCCGGAGCCTTGCATAGAATTTCATGGTCTCTGCCCTCATCGGCACTTAAGGATTTAGGTACATCCCTACAACAACCTTTAGTGTCAAGATGAGTTATTTCCTGTCCCCTTTTAGGCTGTGCTAATGACAGCTTGCTTTTTCTATGCATTGATATGGCCACTGGCAAGGTGAGCTGTCAGTAATAGCACTCTATTTAGGGCAGCAGCTCATGTTGGGGGGGGGGGGGGGTATGCATAGTCATCTTTACTCTCTTGAAACTCTGCTCCAGTGAATAATGATTGACAGTAAGTTAATTACTTTACCATCCTTTCCTTTCATCACACATCATTGAAGAAATTCTGCAAGGCAAAACCTTTGTCAATCCTCGCTCACCACGGCTTGGGACACAGCAAACCCAGACCTGTTGGGTCTCGGCATTAATCTGTGCCCATACTTTACTAGTTTTTTGACTGCTTTAACTTAAAGCAGAGTTCGTTTTTGTGTTCAATAAGACTCCATTCACACCTCGGTGATCCAAATCGCAGGCGGCACCGTCACGATCCAAAATCGCGGGAGGCTTGTGCGACGCTATTGCTTCTCAATGATACTCCAATTATGGCGTGTACTTGCTGCGACTGTGGCCTGACCAATCGCGGCAAAATCGAGCCAACAAAATTGCAGGACGCTTAAAAGAAGTTCCGGAAATCCTTTAGGGGGACAGGCGTCCCACGATTCTGTTTGCGCAATTCCTTGGGGCGACAATCATGGCAAGATCGCACAGCGATTGCGGTGCCGTTGGAAGGAACGGGGATCGCAAGCACGCTCCGCGCTTTGTGGTGATTTGGAATCGCAGGCAGAATTTGGCGAATCGTGAATCATGGAAATCGCAGGACGCTGTGCGATCTCGTCACTTCCAATGGCACCCTGATCGCGGTGAAAAAGATCTCCTTTTGGGCGACAGCGTCCTGCGATTCTATTTGCGCAATTTTACCATAATACGATGGGCAACCATCGTACTGTGATTGGGGTGCCTTTGGAAGTGACGAGGATCGCACGGGAGTCCCATGATTAGCTGTGACTTCGGATTGTGAGCAGAATCGCAGCAATTCTGCTCGTGATCCGGGATGCTAAGATGTGAATGGAGCCTAATAAACACACACTCACCTGTCCCAGGATCCAGCGATGTGGCTGCCTGAACCCTCAGTTCTCTCCCTCTCCTCTCCAACATTACAATTACTGCGCCTCCTAAATGGTCGGGCAATCTTCTTGGACCTGTGACATGTCCCATAACATTGCAGAGGGGGAGAGGAGAACTTCCACTCGGATTGCCTAGGCAGCCCAAGCAAAAGTGGCTGCGGGTATCTGACAAAACTAGGTACCAGCCCCCCCCCCCCCAAAAAAAAAAAAAAAATGACATGCCAAATGTGGCACAGGAAGGGGGGAGTAGTGCTTAAAGCTGAACTTCCCCCTGATCGGGTCTGCCTGTCTGTTTTCCAAGCGGACCTGATCGAGCCACCCATTGTTCTTTATGGGGATGCGGATGTCAGCTGACAAGTGTCTGCTGACATCCGATCCGACAAGATCAGCTGAAAACAGATGTATGGCGATACATTTACCATCCGTCCAGCGGGTCGGATCAGATGGGATCGAATGAAAATGGACAATGCTGTCTGTTGTCTTCCGATCTCATAGAGGAGATCGGGACTCTGACAGGTCCGTCTCTGTACAGTGAGCAATGGGGATCAGCAGAGCCGTTTCCGGAGTCCCATGTGAAAGGGGCCTTATAGCGCTCTAACCATTTATTTTATTCTTTATTTTCTTTTATGGCTTATGACCTATTATATGTTTTTCCAAAAAATAATAAAAAAAAGTATATCCCTAAAGTAGATGTGAAGGCCTTGCTGACAGGGTTTAGCTGGCAGTAAGAATACTATTGATGATTCTTCAGCGATCTGATTTTACTAGAATAATATGATTTTCTAGATTTTGACCACCATTTCTGCACTCAGCACTTTGGCGTTAGTTAGCCAAGCCCGTTGGTGTTGCACTATGACCATTTCCACAGAGATTTATCTAAAGCATTAGTGCAATAGTTAAAACAAAATAAAATAAAAGAATCCCTAGTCCTTGCGTGCCTTTTTGGCACCACATCTTGAGCAACATTTTCACTGTTCAATGATATGGGTTACCTGGAGCATAATGCATTTAGCTTATTTTGTGTGATATCATCTTCTGTGTTCAAGAAGTTAATTAAGTAGTAATCAGACTCCACAATCCTGCACTGCCTGGCCAAATGAATTGTGCAAGGATAATAAATTAAATTGAGCTTTAAATTGTTTCACTGTGAAGCTGAACAGCTGATGCATTGTTTTTGAGCAAATTGTCAGGAAGGCTGTGCAGTGATTTTAGCTGGATGTTAATCATTCCAAATGGACGTGAGCCAGTAAGAGCCCTTTTTCCTATTAGATCTTTGTCTGCCTATGGCCATATTGTGCAAGACGTCCTCCAATAACTTTAGAACTTACGCTAGAACTGCGCAGTGGGTTTTTTTACGAGTAAAATTGAGCTGCTAAAATTCCACTTTTTTTTTTTTTTTAACAAGTCGATGCACCCACACTAGAATGTTACCTTTTTAGACCCGGTTCACACTCATGCGAGTGCCGGGTTCGCATGTAATGTCGGAGCGCACTGCTCCGACATTACATGCGATCAGCTGTGCGGTGCGAGTTTAGCCATACAGTTTGTATGGCTAAATTCGCATCGCACCCGGTGCAAACACGCACAGGAGGCATTTTTGCAGCCGCATCAGGATCGGATCGCACAGCGGTTCACACTTGTGCGATCCCATCCTGTGCGAACTGCACGATCGCACTGCGATATGCGATCAAACTGGGGGTGTCGTTAAGATTACATTGACACCCCCAGCGTATCGCATATGGCAGTGTGAACTGCCGGGGGTGCGTGTGCGATGCGGGAAAAGGCTGCGAATTCGCAGCCTTCCCGCATCGCAATAGTGTGACCCGAGCCTCAAAGTATGAAATGTTTATTTGTATAATTAATTTTAGCTGTCTTGATGTAGCAAAATATTATGGCTTAGACCAAGTTTTATCAAATGTTTTTAAACTTATATAAAAACAAATACATTATTTAGACATTTTATATAAAACATTTGTTTTAAAGTGTTACTAAACCCGCAAAAGTAAAATCTGTCTGTATATGCAGAATAGCATGCTTGTTATACTCACTGTGGAACTTTCGGCGCCGTTCACGTACTGGCGCATTGGATCGCAGGCAGAATCGCTGTGATTCTGCCCGCAATCCCGAATCATTGCAAATCGCGCGACGCCTGTGCGATTCCCGTGATTTGCAATGGCACCCCAAAGGCGGCGCAATTGTTGCCCGGCGAATCGCGGTAAAATTACGCAAACAGAATTGCGGGACGCCTGTCGCCCAAAAAAGTACTTGAACTTCTCTTGGGGCAACAGGCATCCCACTATTTTGTTTGCGCGACTTTACTGCGATCGCGCCGCGTGTGGGGTGCCATTGCAAGTCATGGGAATCGCACGGGCGCTCACGATTTGCAATGATGTGATTCTGCCCGCGATCCTATACGCAAGTATGTGAATGGAGCCTAAGTGATTAATTCTCTGCCATGTGTAAAAAGGCTGTTTGATCCTGTATGCACAGATCCTCCCCATCCTGCAAGTTCACTCTGGACAAGTCCAGATAAGCACAGTAATGCCCCGTACACACGTACCGATCGTCGGCCGAACGATCGGCCTTCTTTTGTCCGAGGGCTGTCGTGTCTGTTGAAAAGTGCAAAAGACTGCACACGAATTTTGTCGGCCAACAACTGCAGAAGTGATGTCATGTGATGGTTAACTTTCCTTGTGTTTTTTCTTTTCTGAGCATGCCCAGTCTTGCAAATCTGCCGGCTGAAATCTGTACTGACTGGCGAACAATCGGCCGTTCTGGTGTCGGCATACAAAAATTTTAATGCTTGCACAACAGATTCTGTTCGGCCGAAAGTGCGCTGTCGGCTGTCGGAAGCATCATACTAACAAGCCTACAATCGGCCGATCGGTCGTCGGCCGAATCTTTTCGGCCGACAATCTGCACGTGTGTACGGGGCATTAGTGTAGTTCAGCTGCACATGCTCAGTTTGGTCTCTATTGCTCAGAGGACATTTCCTGGTTTTAGCTGAGCTATTCAGGTCACATGGTATTAACATCACGCATGTTCTGCGAAATGCGTCGGACCTCCATTACATGGATCAGATTGTCACTTCTTTGTATAATTGGCTGAGCCACGTTTTTTGTCAAATTGTACTCTATACGTTAGTGTATTTACACATTTTTAACAGATTTTTCAATATTAACTTAAGAAAAAAATAGTATTTTAAAAATGTTCATTTTTTTTTTTTTTTAGGCTTGGCCAAATAAAGACAATATATACTGTACAACTCTACATTCCATTTAACATAAAACACATTTGCAGCCACACTCAAGTGTTCTTCCATTAAAAATATATTTTACTTAAAATATGTTTTGGTAAACACGGTACTCCTCCAAATTAGCTGCCTAATCCCTTATTCCCATAGCTGATACTACAAGTTCACACTGAATCTTCAAACACATCGGCACATCCTAGCAACTAATAAACATAGGAATCCCTGCACAGATGTTTTAGGTTACTTTTACAACAATAAGTGGAAATGATCCTTATTCATTTTTTACTTTTCATAGTGCACACCCCAACTTGTACACATACACGAGAATGTAGATGTCTAATTCTCCAAAAAACAAGTGGGCCTCATCCTATAGGTACGCCTGCCAAACAGCTGGATTTATGCACTGTCTAATCCTGTGTGACTAAACTGGACACAGATTCAGTTGTTAAGAGTCCAAGCTTGGAGTGAATGGAGATTATATGAGTCTTGGACATGGAGTGAAAAGAGATAATATTAGAATAAAAAAAATTAAAAATGCTGTAGACGTTTATGTCTCATTCAGATGGGTGGATAGGTTGCTATGTTCTGATGCGGTTGAACGTGGCAGCACTCTATGCTATGGCTGCATACAAACGAGGTAATTCACTACGGCCAGAAACACCAGCCCTGGGTGCAAACTTTCTGCATCCAGGGCTGATCGGACTTCCTAACTGCATGTAACTTCTCAAAATGAGCGGTTACATGTGGACAGCAGCAACCAGGGCTGACCCTACCATGGCTCCTGCTGGGTCCATTGGACCCAGGCGGCACTTTGAGAGGGGCGGCAAATTGACGCCCAAGATTTTTTTTTCAACAGTCCGGATCCAATCAAGTCCACTAAAAAAAATGGAGGAGGACTGCGTCCTCTTCTATTAGGACAGTGGAGTCATTTACTCCCAGCCACTCATAGAGCAGTGCAGGTCTGTCTGTGTCCGCTCTGCAAAAACTGAGCGGACACAGGACTGTCATCTACTCTGCTCTGCTCCAATCAGCAGAGGATCTTTGAGTGGATCCCCTGCTGACCAGAATGCAAGCTGCCTGCGTGAAAAGCGATTGCATGCACATGTGCTGGTAAGAAAGATTCTAGGAGGAGCGAGCAGAATGATGACTTCATCGGTCTTCTGTTGATCCTTTTCCCTCCAGCTGATCAGGAACTACAATTCCCATGAGGCAATGTAAATCTCTGACATTCACAGACATAACTAGGCATGATGGGAATTGTAGTCCCTAAACAGCTGGAGGGCCATAGTTTGGACATAGCTGCTTTACTGTTTAATCACAGACTGATGGCAGGTAGGTGCTCAAGCTGTATTGTGTAACTGCAGTAAAGGAAAGTCATTACACCGGCCTGTCTCTGCTGCCTGTTTTCATAGCTCTCTTCTAACTCAAAGAGGACAGTTGTAAAACTTTACTTTCTGTAGGGCAGATCTGTCAGCTAAATCCTTGAATTAAATCCCATATTATATGTTCTAGCTGTGCTTTATGAAATGACATGCAGTGAAGTGGATCACTTTCAGTTTCACTGCCCTGGGAGTAGCTTGTGCAATGTGCAGTCTGACTTTCAAAGAGCACCGGCTTTTGAAAACTAGAATGACACTGCCAAAACAAGGACAGGTGTAAGATATGATTTACAGGGGTTATACCCAACATTTAAAGTAAACAGTTGTCATCCTAATGTGTTGGAGGGATTCATATTAAATGATCCCTTTAGCTCCCTTGTGAAACAGTCTGTCTGTTTGGTCTTTTAAACTGGGCTACAAATCTAAATCTACATCTAAACATGACAAAGAGAGTAGTAAGTGTTTTTTTTGGTGATGGGATGAAATGGACCTAAAACTGCTTAAAGCGTAACTCCACTTTTGTTGAGAAAAAAAACATTTCCCTCTGGGTGATCTATGTACATTACAAGGATTTTAACAAACTTTGTTGCAGATTCCTACCTTTTGTTATTCTGAACAAATCCTTGTTTGTTCCTCTGTGCTGAGTGGGTCTAATGGGAGTGGTTTCATAATTATCTATCAGCTGTGGCAGCTGCAGGGCTCTATTGAGGAAAGCAGCTGGGCCTGCATCCCTTTAGACCTGTTCCTATTGGGAATATCTCACCAAAAATTATTTTTTTTTGTTGAAGGGGATGCCAGAAAGCTGACTTGTATTTTAGGCAGACTTCTAGGAAAATTGGTGAGCCAATCACAGAAGCAGGATATTATGTTTCTGGGGTGTGGTCAGTACTAGGGGTCGTCTGATTATCGGCAAACCTGATTATCGGAAGGGCCGATATTCACTTTTGCCGATAGATCGGTATTGGCCCCGGAATTGCCAATATTACAGATATTTCAAATATTACTCATAAAAGGGTAAAATTACGTCACATAGCATAATTCAATTTAGAAAGGTTATTAAATGTGCCACTCACATATGTACAAAAGATATAAGCAATTCCCCATTAGCAGATCTGCATCTCTCACCCACTTGTCGTAAGTGACACCCGGGTGATACCGTTCCGTCCGGCATACGATCTCGGAGGTCACGTGGTCACGGCGTGTCTGTCCGGCATACGATCTCGGAGGTCACGTAGTCATGGCATGACCACGTGGCCTCCGAGATCGTATGCCGGACGGAGCGGTATCACCCGGGTGTCACTGACAGCAAGTGGGTGAGAGACGAAATAGTATAAAGTGGGTGGGAGAGGGAGTGGTATTGAGTGGATGCTGAACGGAGCGGTATCACCCGGGTATCACTTACAGCAAGTGGGTGAGAGATGCAGATCTGCTAATGTGGAATTGCTTATATCACATATGTGAGTGGCATATTCAATAACATTTGTAAATGGAATTATGCTATGTGACATCATTTTACCCTTACATGAGCATCACAACCTAATGGTTGGAGGAGAAGACTAGTCTCGGACCCTGACATAGGATGTACAAAATATTGGCTCATATCAGCCGATACCGATACGTTGTGACCAATATATTGGTATAGTTGAACAAAAACATATCGGTCTATCCCTAGTCAGTATACATTCTGTGTACAGAACAGCTCCAGGTAGCCATATTGCATTGAAATTTCAGAAAATTACAACAGCTGCAAATTAAAAAGGAAAGGTAATTTTTAATAACATTCAGTTACAATATGGTTTGTGTTGCAATTGTATACGCTATATTGTTTTTTCTTTATTTGCTGATTTTTTTTTTGCCCCCATTAAAGTGGAGTTACCCTTTAATAATTTGGCACTATATGAATAATGAAAAATAAAAAAAAGTGAAAAGTGAGGGTCCTATGCCAACTCTTGTCACTGCTGATACCAGACTCTGGTATCAGCAGTGACAAGAGTTGATTTACTAAAGGCAAATACTGTCGGTTGTTCACTTTGCAAGGAAAATTTCCCCAGAGCTCTATTGACTGTCATTAGCCAATTAGTTAGATTATGATTTTATTTTCCTGGTATTGCATTGGGCATTCCTCGTTTCACTTCAATTTCCATTGAAAAGTGAACACCCTATTTGCCTTTAATAAATCAACCCTTAGAGCCCATTCAGACTAGCGTGACTTGTCAGGCGACTTGTCAGCCTGACAAGTCGCGGTCCATTGAGTAGCACAGGACCCGTTCTAATAGGAGTGACACAAGTCGCTCCGTCTTAGAAAAAGGGTCCTGTACTACTTTGGGGCGACCTGGAGCGACTAGCATAGACTTCCATTATGCGAAGTCCCTGCAAGTCACTCCAAAGTCGTGGTGCACAGGACTGACAAGTCGCCTCCCCAAGTCGTGCAGAGTCGTGTCGCCCCAGTGTGAACCGACTCTTACAGTCTCACACACAGGTACAGCAGGCCATCCGTTCAGACATATTGCTGCTCTGTTAGTCAACAGCTTTTTAAAAAAATTGGTAGCCAACCTTTATGTAAAATCTGACAGTTACAGCCAAACAATGGACCATTCTGACCAGCAAACTTCAGGACTTCCTGATAGCGATGGAGCTTGCCCACTTTCTCCTGCCTGTGAACCATTCCATCATATTGATGGGCCAAAAGGATGACATAGGAGCATTCGGTAGCGGTAAGCTTTGACACTATCTGGAAGTTTTGGAGGCTGCTGTCTACACTTAAAGTAGAACTATAGGCAAACTTTTTTCTTTTTTTTTCATTTTGGATAGAGCAACGGAGGGTTATAAACCCTGTCAGTTTTTTTTTTTTTTTTTTTTTGCCATCTGTGTCCCATTGTGGACATTTTCCTTCACTTCCAGTCCCAAACAGGAAATGAGAGGAAATCCCTGCAAATTAAGGGAATTCCTTGGGAACCCCCAGGTCACCAGAACTAGTGTCCCCATTGAAACATTTCCCCTCTATTACTTTTCTGGGGACTTTCAATGATAATGGTAAATAGGACAAATGGAGAGGGTAACACAATAACAACATTGGCGGAAGTGTGGGTTCAGTGTGACCCCAAAAGTCTCTGTACAGGTCTTAGAAATAGCCACGTTCTAAATGAACGCAATGGAGTCAATGGAGGAAGTCCATAAAGGGCCATAAAGGACCTGAAGAGGAAGTGCATGCTCCGAAAACGCGTCGCCAACGTCTAGGCATCACATCCTGGAAGTGACGTCACGGTTAGCCCGACGGCAAGACTTTGTGTTCCACGGACCTGGGAAGCAGCGGAGGCCACCGAGGCAGTCCCAACCATTAGAATAACACCAACACCACCATCGGGTACCCCCAGGACGGTGATGCTGAGGACCCTTCACTTAGCGCTACATGTCCTATATATACTTGCCTTTGTGAGTAATATTTCTCCTTTGATCTGAACGGGGGGCACAAACTGCAATAAAAACAGATGTTCTAATCTACTTTATCTAAAACAAAAAAAAAAGTTTATTACAAGCAGCATTTTTTTTTTTTTTTTTTTTGCTTTAAGGTACAAACCTATGGACAACTGTGTTGATTGATTGATATAGAGTTAAAAAAAACGCAGTTAATATTTTTTTGGTGTATTGTTTACCTGTTTCTTCAGTTTTGCCAAATCTGATAACTGATACCCCAACTGTTAGAAGATGTGTTGGAATGGGGGCCTCTCTATATAAAAGAGATGTGGGTTCCCTATTTATTTGAAAGTGGAGAACCCCTTTATGAGAAGCAATGTATCCTAATGGATCTACTGTATATACTAAAAATAAATCTGGTTTGTTCTATTCAATAAAAAATAAGTCTGATCTCAGACTTGCCCAAGCTTTATTTCTTCTTTTTGTACTCAGTAGAGTAGGATTGTTGCTGGAAATATTTTGTGCTGTCGAGTTACTACTAGCACACATGTGTCTGCACTGAGCCCAGAACTTGGATCTCGTGTACCAGCGCAGCTTTGCGTAGGTGATTCAGAAGAAAGGAATTATAATGAAGCTGTTTTCGCTGCTGGCTCTCTCGTTGTTAAATATTTATGTGTATTGGAAGGACAGAACAGAATGAGTAAGTATTGAGTAAATTTTGTTTTTCTACGAAAACGTGACCCTTTTCTGGTTCTTGGGAGGAGTTTCAGGCCATTTTACAATTTCACCGTATCTCGGCTGTCTGACTGAATAAGCCATCTGAGAACTTGGAGCTCTCACTGCAGTGTGCTTTGGCCTCATCATAGCTAAAAGAGATGTGATACTTAACCCTTTCACAGGTGACTTTTTTTTTTCTGCGATCGCTGCTTTTTTTTTTGCGAAAAAAATGTGTAGAATGTTTGAGCAACTCTGTTCTCTCTAGTGCATATCCCTACAAGTTCTGACTGTATTTAAGATCTGTACATCTATATTAGGGATTGACCAACATCGGTTTTTCGTTGCCGATACTGATACCAATACCTTGGCCATCGCATATCGGTATCGGCCGATATGAGCCGATATTTTGTACATTTAAAGTTTTGAAAAATAAAGACAATTTTTGACACAAATCTGGTACTGAACATGTTAATTTTTGTTTGATGTTTAATAGCTGGCTTGCTGGCACCCTGTGGTGGGTGACTGGCTGGCACCCTGTGTTGGGTGGGTGGCTGGCTGGCACCCTGTGGTGGGTGGCTGGCTTTCTGGCACTCTGTGGTGGATGGCTGGCTGGCTGGCACCCTGTGGTGGGTGGCTAGCTGGCTGGCACCCTGTGGTGGGTGGGTGGCTGGCTGGCTGGTACAGAGCCTGTGGGTGGCTGGCTGGCTGGCTCGCTGGTACAGTGCCTTTGGCCTGCTGGCTGGTACAGGGCCTGTGGGTGTGGGTGGCTGGCGGGCACCGGGCTGCTGTGGGTGGGTGTATGGCTGTGATACTCTCCCGCGAGACTAGTCCCGACTCCAGACGAGGCTGTCCAAGGCAAGGGACGCGGCCTAAGAAGGCAGAATTACGTCACGAAAATATCGGCAATATCGGTAACTTGAGGAGGCGATTCCGATATATCGGGGAAAGTGCATATCAGCCCTCGATATATCGGTCTTGCCTTAATCTGTATGTACCATGCAAAGTGTACTTCCACAATACCTGGATTTAATTTTACTAGCTCATCTCTGACTTTGGCTACCTACTTATGCTTTAGAGCACACTTATATATATATATATATATATATATAGTATCTCACAAAAGTAAGTACACCACTCACATTTTTGTAGATATTTTATTATATATTTTCGTGTTACGACACTGAAGAAATTACACTTTTCTACAATGTAAAGTAGTGAGTGTAAAGCTTGTATAGCGGTGTAAATTTTCTGTCCCCTCAAAATAACTCAACACACAGCCATTCATGTTTAAACTGCTGGCAACAAAAGCGAGTACACCCCTAAGTGAAAATATCCAAATTACCTCCCCGGTGTCATGCGACTCTTTAGTGTTACAAGGTTTCAGGTGTGAATGGGGAGCAGGTGTATTAACTTTGGTGTTATCGCTCTCACTCGCTCATACTGGTCAGTGGAAGTTCAACATGGCACCTCATGGCAAAGAACTTTCTGAGGATGTGAAAAAAAGAATTATTGCTCTACATAAAGATGTCCTAGGCTATAAGAAGGTTGCCAATACCCTAAAACTGAGCTTCAGCACAGTGGCCAAGACCATACAGCGGCTTAACAGGACAGGTTCCACTTAGAACAGGCCTCGCCATGGTCAACCAAGGAAGTTAAATGCACGTGCTCAGTGTCATATGCATAGGTTGTCTTTGGGAAATAGACATATGAGTGCTGCCAGCATTGCTGCAGAGGTTGAAGGGGAGGGGGGTCAGCCTGTCAGTGCTCAGACTATACGCCGCACACTACATCAAGTTGGTCTACATGGCTGTCGCCCCAGAAGGAAGCCTCTTTTAAAGATTTTGCACAAGAAAGCCTGCAAACAATTTGCTGAAGACAAGCAGACTAAGGACATGGATTACTGGAACCTTGTCCTGTGGTCTGGTGAAACCAAGATACACTTATTTGGTTCAGATGATGTCAAGCGTGTGTGGCAGCAACCAGGTGAGGAATACAAAGACAAGTGTGTCTTGCGTACAGTCAAGCATAGTAGTGGGAGTGTCATGGTCTGGGGGTGCATGAGTGCTGCCGCCACTGGGGAACTACAGTTCATTGAGGGAACCATGAATGCCAACATGTACTGTGACATACTGAAGCAGAGCATGATCCCTTCCCTTCGGAGACTGGGCCGCAGGGAAGTAGTTCAACATGATAACGACCCCAAACACACCTCCAAGATGACCACTGCCTTGCTAAAAAAAACTGACGGTAAAGGTGATGGACTGGCCAAGCATATCTCCAGACCTAAACCCTATTGAGCATTTGTGGGGCATCCTCAAACGGAAGGTGGAGGAGCGCAAGGTCTCTAACATCCACCAGCTCCGTAATGTCATCATGGGACTGCATTGTCAACTTGTGAAGCTGTGGTGAACTCCATGCCCAAGAGGGTTAAGGCAGTGCTGGAAAATAATGGTGGCCATACAAAATATTGACACTTTGGGCCCAATTTGAACATCATCTTTTAGAGGTATACTCCCTTTTGTTGCCAGCAGTTTAGACATTAATGGCTGTGTGTTGAGTTATTTTGAGGGAACAGCAAATTTACACTGTTATACAAGCTGTACACTCACTACTTTACATTGTAGCAAAGTGTCATTTCTTCAGTGTTGTCACATGAAAAGATATAATAAAATATTTACAAAAATGTGAGGGGTCTACTCACTTTTGTGAGATACTGTATATATATATATATATATATATATGCATTGCTGCCATATGGAGGGATTGTCCCTCGTTTGGAACCAAATTCCCCTGTCCCGCTTTCCTAGATGTTTGTCCCTCTGATGTATGGACTTCTATAAAAAAATAATAGTGAGTTTACACTAATCTGGGGTGTATTGGCGTACCTAATGCCCAGTTTTTGTTTAGTGTTTTGCATCTGTATTGTCACCTAGCATCTGTTGGAAGCGGAGTAACCCAGTAATATGTTCTGTTGTCACCTTAGAAATGCATTTTATCATCATCTTTTATTGATTAAAGGGGGGTTACTCATACTATTTGTTGCACTCAGACCAACTTCATTAGCTTCCTGGCCTGTACAGCTGGGAACATGGCAGGGTTGTGTCCTTTACCTACATACTTTGTGCTAAATGGCATCTCTCTTTGGTCCAATTTACACCAGTCTGTTGCAGGAAAGTGCTGCATTGTGGTGCTAGTCACACCTGTTCTTGCATCTACAGTGTAATGAAGTATGGTAAACTTTATCACTAGAGGAAAGCTCCAAATAGGAGCCATTTTGTTTAAGGTAAAGTGGTTCTAAAGTCACAATGTTTTTTTTATCTTACAGTGGTGTCAAATTCCATTTGATCGCAGACTGCATCAGAAGTATAGTTGCCCTCAAAGGGGCGGTTGTATCTGGGGTGTGCTGCGTACAGACTGCAGGGTGTAGTAGTACAATCATTTCCATTAGGTACGGAGTGCAGCGTTCAGAATTACACTACCTGCAGAGTTGAGGAGTGTGTTATGTACAGAGTGCATGGTTCAGGGGTGCGCTTTGTACAGGGTGCAGTTCCAGGGATGCCCTGTGTACAGAATGCAGGGTTTAGGGGTGCATTACATACAGTGTGTAGAGTTCAGGGGTGTGTTGTTTACAGAGTGCAGGGTTTAGGGTTGCACCATGTACAGTGTGCAACCCCAACCCCCCCCCCCAAAAAAAAAAAAAAAAGCTTCCTCTTATCTCTCTCCTACCTTGCCTGGATATAGTTCCTCCTTCTGTAGGTGTTTCTGCTTCCCCTTGCAGGGAGATCATTCTCTCTCTCTCAGACTCTGGAGATCTGTCCCCACCGTGCCTTTTATGAGTAAGCGACCTACAGAGCCGTGAAACGCGTTAACCGTGTCCATGTCTGTTCGATGCACCGTTGTCTTTTATGAATGGGAATAAACACTTCAAGTTCATTCACCTCTGAGCGCGGTCACTTTTTCTCTTTGGAACCCACCGTGCCCTGCTGTGAGTGCATGCAAGGATCTGTTAATTCCGGGAGCTGCTAGAGCAAAGCTGTCCCTTGTAAAACACAGAAGTCTTCTGTGTCACTCTGTTCTCCTCAGTGTGCTTCTTGTACTGAAGCATACCTGATTGAGTACTTGTGCTGCTTTTGTCTCCTCTATTCTAAGCTCTGTTGTATAGGCACAGCAAGAGGCTTATGCCAAGACAAATTCAGGAACTTACCCTGCTTGCATTTTTTTTTAACTCAAAGAAGTATTTTATTGAGAAAGTTAACAAACAAAAAGCAGATATGCACATCAGAGAAGATACAAGCATATGTACAGGCATCACAGTATCATATCCCAGCAGTGTCCCTCCTGTACCCTTAACAACTTTCTTAACTTTAGGGACCAGTTTATACATGTCCAGCTTGTGTTACACTCCTAATTATACCGCACATAAAACTACATTTACAAAATCCTGTCTAAAATGAAATCGACAGGTGACAAACCAGGTGTGTCTAACCAAGGAGACCAAACTGCTTGAAATTTGTTTGGGCATCCCCTATGCTGGAAGATATATTTTTTTAAGCATAATGGGTCCACCATTGTGGTAACCCACTCTTTCCACGAGGGAGAACCAGCTGACTTCCAATGTCGGAGGATTAGATCCTGGCCTGAAATAAGGAACGGGCGAATGCCTGTTTGGTATCCTCCTCTACTGGCAGGTTGTCCAATACACCCAGGAGACAGGGTTTAGGGTCTTGTCTAATGGGGACTTGAAACACCCTATCTAGGGTACAGAGATGTATAGTAACTAAGTAGAACTACTTCACTACTGTACTTAAGTACCTAAAGGCGGTATCTGTACTTTCCTGGAGTAGAATTTTTTCTCCTACTTCCACTTTTACTTCACTACATTTTTTCAATGATTTCAATACTTCTACTCCGATATTTTTTTTTTGTGCTGCATAGTTACTCGTTACAATTATAAAAATTACCACTGCCAGAACAGTAGATGGCAGGTTTCATGAAGCTCAAAACATGTGTATTATCAGCGCATATGAAAATAAAAGCTACTGTATGTATAAATAAAAGCTGCATTTGAAATAATAAAAAACAATATGATGTTCAAACTTTTCACTTCTTTCTTTAATAACTACATAACACAGTACTTGTACTTTTACTTTCAGTACTTGAGTAGCAATTTTTTTTTCAAAACTACTGGTAATTTACTTTCAGTACTTGAGTAGCAAAATTTTTAAAAAAACTACTTGCAATACTTAAGTACAAAAAATGTTGAATACTTTAGTACTTCTACTCAAGTCACTTTTTGATCGAGCACTTCCACTTCTACTCAAGTCACTTTTTGATCGAGCACTTGTAGTTTTACTCAAGTATGGGTTACGAGTACTTTATACAACTCTGCTAGGGTATCCAGGACTTTCCCCAGTACAGGTGTAACTTGAAGAATCTACACAGCTTGCATTTAAAAATAAAAAAAAACATTTATTAATGTATTATTGCATGCAATGCTGGAAGAATATGTGTCTTGTATATCTGCCTGCAGTTCAGCTTTATCATGTCTCTCTGTAAAAGCTCTGTGGTTTTCTTCTAATCTGAACTGACATTAGGGAGGTTTATCTGCCTTTCACTGAAGTGTGGGGTCAGATGAATGCTGTGCATTCTTTTTCCTCTTAACTTTCATACAGCTTTCCTCCCAGTTCATTATATGTAGATAAAGATGTTGTGTTAGATCCTCAGGATGTTTCTTCATGTGACATTGTCAGAACTTATCCGGTGACTGATTTCAAAATTCCTTCCTCGGTTGACGCCTATTGAAATCTGGCTGAAAGGCTTTCTTTCTTTTTTGTTTTTTTTTTTTAATGAAAGTTCCTAAATGGTGAACTTTTGATTGCAACACTTTAATAGTGTCTTGTGGTGGCACACTTCCATATTGTGTTGTAGAAAGGATAACTCTTTCAAGAACTGGCTAGAATTTTCCAGCCTTGGGGTGTATTCAGCACGTCTGAGGCTCCTCTACATTGAGAAGGACAAAGCAAACTTACACCCACCCAGCCAACTGGCAATGCCAGTATATTTCTACACAGGGTTAGATACAATGTTGGTTGTCCCAGAGCACAATAAAGTTGGTCTTGAGACTGCTAATTATCTGTCTGCATAATAAAACAGAGCTGGCATAAACGTGTAACAATGCCTCTGTTTATTATATTGTCACAGAGGCATGGACCAGTCTGTGTTATATTCTCCGTGTTGTGAGAGACACAGGACTCTGGTCTGGAACAACGGTTGTTTATTCAGGACTCACTGTACAGCATTACAGGACAGCTCTGCATATCAATACATCTCTACATGTGTCTAAAGATGGCCACTCTGCCCCTTGACCCTTGTCATCACTCCTGGGTGGAGCCAGCCTTAAAGTGACAGTACATGTGAAACCCTTCAGGTATAACACCTTCCATCCATACCTAAAAAAAAAACAAAAAACAAAAAAAAAAAAACAACAAAACAAGAACAGGCATAAAACAGTACTCATAATTGTCCAATACAGTCCTCCAACTCAGGAGATTTACATGGTTTCTTCCATGTCCGGATGTGAGAACAACTTCCAGGGAAGCTCCGGGGAGAAAATGGCAGCGGATCACTTTCGGCGGGCCCGTCGAAAGTCTCGTAACCGGTCTTGCATTTGAAACCGGTCAGGAGGGCGACAGTGTCGTTGAGGACGGGCACCCAGCGACTCGGGGCTGGAGGAAGCAGGGCTGGCCGGAATGGACACCGGCGGGGCCAAGAGGGGATTCCCTAGCTCAGAGGGTGAGCAGACCTCTGGTCCAGGGCTGGAGGGCTCTGTTGGAGCTGAGTTCAAAAGTTCAGAGTCTCCCCAAGCATCAGTCTCAATGCCTCCTGATCCGGTAGGAGCAGATCCTTGAGACACTGGAGGTGCAGCCGATGTCAGGGATTCGGGCAGCTGAGAACGAGGACGCAATTGGTCCGCATGCCTTCTGCAAATGGAACCATCTTCCAGGCAGACCCTATACATTTTGGGTCCCAAAGTCTCTGCGACGATAGCAGGAAGCCAACGAGTGTTGGAAGCGCCATAAGATCGGGCCCATACCTGTTGCTGGGCTGTAAACCGGGGAATCTCGTCGTGTTCGACCCTCTTGTCTTGGGACTGCCGTACATGTTCCTGGACCGTTTGAGGGCGGAGCATATCCAAAACAGTCCATGGCTGCCGACCCAAAAGAAGTTCAGCTGGAGTTTTCCCAGTGGTTGCATGTGGTGTGGTTCTGTAAGCAGAAAGGAAGGAGTCCAGCTGCTGGGGTGACAGGGACTGTTGTTTACTTGTAGCCACAGTAGCTTTGAAATAGCGTTTGAAGGTCTGTACAAACCTTTCTGCTTGACCATTTGTAGCCGGGTGGTAAGGTGCGGTCAACTTGTGTTTGATGTTGTGGGCAGTCAGGAAACCCTGAAACTCCTGGCTTGTGAATTGTGCACCGTTGTCTGTGACAATTTCTCTGGGGAATCCAAACGTAGCAGCGAGATGTAACAGTATGGAAATCGTCGCCTTAGTCGTTGGCTGAGTAACAGGAACGACCTCAGGCCACTTTGAATGGGCATCAATAATGATCAAAAAGGTGTGTCCTCTGATCGGGCCTGCAAAGTCCAAGTGTAGGCGAAACCAGGGAACCGTGGGCCAAGTCCAGGGCTGGACGCACCCTCGAGGAGGGTCTCTCGCAGTTTGTGCACATCCAGCACACGCATTCACATATGTCGTGATATCGGAGTCGAGGTTCGGCCACCACACATAGCCTCGGGCCTTTTGTTTCATACGTGTGCCCCCGGGATGACCAGTATGTAGCAATTCCAGAATGTGTCTCCGGAGGGTCTGTGGAACGATCACTCGGTCTCCCCACAAAACACAGTTGCCAGACACAGTTAATTCCAGACGCCTACGGAAGTAAGGCTCATAATCCTGTGTGACAGTTGCAGGCCAACCGTACCGTACCCAGGAGAGTATTGTCTTAAGGAAGGTATCCTTGGCTGTATGGGCTGCTACTTCCCCGGAAGACAGAAAGGACAGGCTGGTGTAACGACAACTCTTGACAGGTGGAGAAGAGTCTGTTAATGTCCTTGTCAGACGGGACATGGCGTCTGCATTAGCGTTGGCATCATGGCTGCGATACTGGATTTTGTAGCTATATGCTCCCAAGAATAGGGCATAGCGTTGAAGACGGGCTGCAGTCGTCTGGGAGATGCCTTTGTCAGGGCTAAAGATCTGAAGGAGTGGTTTATGATCAGTCAGTATGGTGAATTCCCTACCATACAGGTAAAGATGAAACTTCTTAATTGCCCATATGAGCGCCAGAGCCTCTTTGTCAATGTGAGAGTAATTGCTTTCTGCTTTTGTCAAGGACCTGGAGGCGAATGCCACAGGTTTCTCTGACCCATCTGGTAAAACGTGAGATAGTACAGCCCCTAGACCATAGGGTGAGGCATCACAAGCCAAGGTGAGAGGCCTTTGGAGGTCATAGTGCACGAGCATGCGTGACGCCAACAGCTTTCGCTTAGAAACTTCAAAAGCACGTTGGCATGCAGCCGACCAGTTCCATCTGGAGTGTTTCTCCAAAAGCTTGTTTAATGGAAACAAAGTGTGTGCTAGATCCGGCAGGAATTTGTGGTAATAGTTCAGCAAGCCCAGGTATGATCGCAGCTGCTGGACGTTGGTCGGGGCTGGAGCTTTTACTAAAGCATCAACTTTGGCTTCCGTGGTGTGTATACCCTCTGCATCCACAAGGTGGCCACAAAACTCCAATTTAGGTACCATGAATTGGCATTTCGCCAAGTTCACTTTTAGACCCTGCTCTTGGAGTCTGGCCAACACCAGCTCCACGTTACACTTGTGTTCCTGGTCCGTCAGGCCCGTGATGAGCATGTCATCTAACAGGCACTGTGTGAAAGGAATGTCCGCCAAAATCTCATCCATTTTGCGTTGCCAAATGGCTGGGGCGGAGGCTACCCCAAACACCATCCGATTGTATTCATACAGTCCCTTGTGAGTGTTGATTGTTAGAAACTTGCGGGACGAAGGGTGGACCTCAAACTGTAAATAAGCTTGCCTGAGATCAAGCTTGGTGAACTTTTGACCACCTGCAAGAGAGGCAAAAATGTCATCTACTCTGGGTAGGGGATACTGGTCTATCTCCAGTTGAGAATTTAGTGCCATGCGGAAATCGCCACAAATGCGTAAGTCCCCATTCGCTTTCTTTACTGGTACAACTGGTGATGCCCACTCGCTGTGCTCTACCTTTGAGATGACACCTTGTTCCTCCAGCCGGCTTAGTTCAGCTTCCACACCTGCTCGGAGTGCGAAAGGTACCGTCCGAGCTTTAAGGAACCTAGGCTGGGCATTGGGTTTCAGCCTGAGTCTCACACAGTCATGCTTTATTTTTCCCAAATGGTTATCAAAGACTTGCGGGAATCGCTGTTTCAGGGATTCCACCCATCCCTCTTCATCCCCTGATGGGATGGTCACGGTGTTGCAGGGGTTAATGGCTATGTCTGGCATGCCAAAGTGAGCAATCCAGTCTCTCCCAAAAAGAGGGGGTCCCCCATGTTCTAGGATATATAATGGCATTCTCTTTGTCTGACCCTTGTAGGATACCTGTACTTTCACGTACCCCAGTGGGTGGAGTATCTGCTTTGAATATGTCTGCAGTTTGATTGGTGTTGGACGGACAGTTGTTCGGATCAGAAGTTTTCTCCATTGTTTCTGGGTGATAACTGAAACTGCTGCTCCTGTGTCTACATCCATCTTGAGTTTCTTTCCTTCCACGGTTACCTCTACAGTCATTGCTGAGGGTGCTGAATGCATATGATGTATGTCCAATCTGTGGAGCACTTCCTCATCCTCTGATTCAGATGACGATGTATATCTTCCCACCATATATGCCTTTGTCCTGGTGTTCAGAGGTTGTTTATTTCGCACCTTCTTACTACAGCAGACTCGTTTCAGATGGCCTGCCTTACCACAATTATGACAGAGCTGATCCTTAAACCGGCAGACTTTGTGATCATGGTCTGTATTCCCACAACGGTAGCAAGCTGACGTCCTGGTTGGTGAGGGTCTATATTTACAGTTAGCTGCAGTTTGCTTGACTGCTGTTCTGAAAACTTCCTCTTTAACCTCTCCCCTTCTGCTCTGGGGGTTCAAAGCTTCTGTATCTTTCACAGCCATTTCCATCACTGAAGCTATCTCAATTGCCTTTGTAAGGGTAAGGTCTTTCTCTGTTAACAGTCTCTTTTGGCTAGACTCACTATTCAGTCCCATGACAAACTTATCCCTCAGTGCAGTTGGTAAATACTCCCCAAAAGAACAGGTTGAGGCTAGTCTGCGAAGGGCGAGCACATAAGCCTTAATATCTTCACCTGGCTGCTGCTGCCGCTGATAGAACCTGAATCTTTCTGCAATCTCTAGTGGTTTAGGCTGGAAGTGATTCCCTAACAGTGTCAGGAGCTCTGCCAAAGTCTTAGTTGCTGGTTTTTCAGGGAAAAGGAGATCCCTAAGAGTGTCATATGTCCTAGCACCAACCAGTGTCAGAAACACTGCTACTTGCCTGTCGTCTGGGATGGCATTTGCACAGAAATATTGTTCTAATCTTTCAATCCAAGAAATCCACGTTGTCTGTTCGCCATCAAATTCACTTAATGTCCCGATCAATGACATTTTCCTGCTGGGCTCTGTGGGTTTTGTATTCCTGACAATCCAGAGTTTTTTTTCTTCCTTTCCTTTCTCACACGGATAGTAACCTTGTAAATCCCATCCTCGTCGCCACTGTTATATTCTCCGTGTTGTGAGAGACACAGGACTCTGGTCTGGAACAACGGTTGTTTATTCAGGACTCACTGTACAGCATTACAGGACAGCTCTGCATATCAATACATCTCTACATGTGTCTAAAGATGGCCACTCTGCCCCTTGACCCTTGTCATCACTCCTGGGTGGAGCCAGCCTTAAAGTGACAGTACATGTGAAACCCTTCAGGTATAACAGTCTGTCTACCCTTTCATGTAAAAGTCTAGTGAAAAGCATGGTGAGTAACACACGCATGTCTCTTGGTGAACATGTGCATCTTCTACATCGGGGTCTTCAAACTATGACCCTCCAGTTGTTCAGGAACTACAGTTCTCATCATGCCTAGTCATGTCTGTGAGTGTCAGAGTTTTACAATGCCTCATGGGATGTGTAGTTCCTCAACAGCTTGAGGGCCATAGCTTGAGGATCCTTGTTCTTCATGATCCAGCTGCAGTTTGCAAAAACGTTGTTAGCTGGCCAGCACAAATAATGCTTAAAGAGGAGTTCCACCCATTTTAATAAGTTTAGATGTAGGTAATCCCCTTTAAAAATGCTTTTAGCAATGTAAACTATTTTTTTTTTTTAAAGGAAATACCTTTTTTTCTTCTTTATTCATCCGCACTTCTGGTCCGGCCTCCTATAGGCGATTACGTCTTTTTGGCGATTCACAAGGGCTCCTGGGATAGCGGCGTCGTGTATCCCAGCATACCTTGCGAATCGCCTAGTGACGAAATCTCGCATTATTACACCGGCACCAGCTGTACTAAGGGATGTATTGCTTTGAGTCCGCGCTCCACCCCGCCTCCTCTCAGTGAGCTCTACGGGATGTAATGCTTTCAGTCCGTGCTCTGCTTCGCCTCCACCCCGCCTCCTCTCAGTGAGCTCTACGGGATGTATTGGTTTGAGTCCGCGCTCCGCCCCGCCTCCTCTCATTGAGCTCTACGGGATGTAATGCTTTCAGTCCGCGCTCTGCTCCGCCTCCGCCCCGCCTCCTCTCAGTGAGCTCTACGGGATGTATTGCTTTGAGTCTGTGCTCCGCCCCGCCTCCTCTCAGTGAGCTCTATGGGATGTAATGCTTTCAGTCCGCGCTCACTGAGAGGAGGCGGGGTGGAGGCCGAGCGGAGTGCAGACTCAAAGCAATACATCCCGTAGAGCTCACTGAGAGGAGGCAGGGCAGAGCGCGGACTCAAAGCAATACATCCTTGAGTACAGCTGGTGCCGGTGTAATATTGCGAGATTTCGTCACTTGGTGATTCGCAAGGTATGCTGGGATACATGACACCACTATCCCAGGAGCCCTTGCGAATCGCCGAGTGACGTAATCGCCTATAGGCGGCCGAACCCGGAAGTGCGGATGAATAAAGAAGAAAAAAAGTTATTTCCTTGCAAAAAAAAATAGTTTACATTGGTAAAAGCATTTTTAAAGGGGATTACGTACATCTAAACTTATTAAAATGGGTGGAACTCCGCTTTAAAGTGGTTCTAAAGGCTCAAGTTTTTTTTTGCCCTAATGCATTCTTTTGGGTATAGCCCCTCTCCCCCCCCCAGCCCCCCCATACTTCCCTTAGCCTCATCTCGATCCAGCAATGTGCATGAGAGCAGGAACTCTCCTGGGTCTCTCTCTCCTCTCTGGCCCACACTGCAGCAGGAGCCATTGGCTGTCAATCACAGCCAGTGAGCCAATGAGCAAATGGACACACAGAGCGAGGCTTGCTATTGGGGGCACTTGGCAGGGGGGATAAGCAGGAACCGCCGACTGGGCACCCAAAAACCAGTGGATTGAGGCTGCTCTGTGCAGTTATTGCACAGAGCAGTCAAGTAGTACATGTTTATTTATTTATTTTCTTAATTACAGTATTTCTTTTAGAATCACTTTAAAGTGACTCTGTCATGGGAAAAGCACTAATACTTTTGATGCACATGAATGGACAACCACACTCATTCTTAATAAGCTTTATTAAAAGCTAAACATGGACTCAGGGAACACAACAGTTTTGCCCATATACTGCCAACCACTGATGTGTTTTGCCCCCTTCCAGAGGGCTTGGTGTCTATGGAAACATGTCAGGGAAGAGCAGTCTATCAGCACTATGGGCGGAACTCTTGTGTTTTATGTATAAAAGTCCTACTTTCAATAAAGCTTATTAAAGATGATGTCATTAGCGTGCAACCAAGCTTTCTCATGAATGTAATTCGGACACAGTGGAGTCTCTTGCAGGCCAAGCCTCGAGGTGGCACAAGTGGAATTGTTGAGCGCTGGCAACCTAATGGCATTATTACTGTTGGGTCACAGACCTAGAACAAGTATGCTTAAAATTAGAGTCAGAATTCCTAGTCTCTGTGTTCTAAGCCAGAGATCCAGAAAGTAATAAATGAAAGCATCAGAATAACAACCAGGGACCTAATTCTCATAAGAAAGGTCAGCATCATTTTCTCATGACACTTAGGGGAATTTGTACTTTGCCCGTGCAGATCAAAGCAACAGGTTTACTGTATGTTGACCTCCATAGACTAGGCTCGGTTCACATATATGCGATGCGGGAAGGCTGCGAATTCGCAGCCTTTTCCCGCATAGCACACGCACCCCCGGCAGTTCACACTGCCATATGCGATACGCTGGGGGTGTCAATGTAATCTTAATGACACCCCCAGTTTGATCGCATATCGCAGTGCGATCGTGCAGTTCGCACAGGATCGGATCGCACAAGTGTGAACCGCTGTGCGATCCGATCCTGATGCGGCAGCAAAAATGCCTCCTGTGCGTGTTTGCTGCGGGTGCGATGCGAATTTAGCCATACAAACTGTATGGCTAAACTCGCACCGCACAGCTGATCGCATGTAATGTCGGAGCAGTGCGCTCCGACATTACATGCGAACCCCGCACACGCAGAAGTGTGAACCGGGGCTTAATACTCACCTTTCTTTTCTTCATTCATTTAAATCACATCACAACACAACACACCTTGCCACAGATGTGTGTTGCCATACATTGCAGTGTGCTGTCAAAAAATGTTGCATGCATTTAGCCACTAGATGGTACTTTGTATCATAGGAATTTGCAATCATACTTAGTCCCATTGAGTGGCCATATGCAGTATATTTTCTGTTTTAAAACAATGAAAAACATTTTTATAGTGCAGGAAATAGCTAATAACATTTGATTTTTTGCCCTATTTTCACAGAATACATGTACATGCACTTTCACTGGGCAAATTGCTTTGCAAATAGTTTTTATAAATATACTCTTTGGTGTTTGGGTTTACTCTTTAAGCTTAAAAAAAATCCTAGTTATTTATTTATGGATGCCATAGCATTTATTTTATCCTAACACAGTTTAATTTTTAAATGCGAGTATTCTTTACATCTATCCCTCTAAAACATAGAACTTTTTACAAGTAGAGTTTCATATCACAAGATATTACGCCGCGTGTTTTAATGTTCCATTCATAATATTTCAAATCTTGGCTTTAGTAGGTTGCCTAAAGTAGGAGTGATACAGACAAAATGTCCATTATTGTACTCTTACTGCTGCTGGCTATAACAGTTTAATGTGTTTGCATTACATCATCATTGGCGACCTATTGGGTCGTCCTGTTTCTTCGAGGCGTCATTGTTGTTGACCTTTGTCATGCATCCATGAATTGCTGTGATTATAAAATTTTTTGATTGGAGCTATGTTCAGTCCTCCTTTTATGGACAAACTGATGGGGAAAAAAATGAAAGAAAGTCTTCCTCAGGGCCATTTTCCATCATTACAAAAAGCCATTTTCTGTTGTTCTGAGATGTCATTCATGCTATAAAACTGTGAAAAGCTCTTTTGTTTCTAAGGCCTTCTCTCTAAATAGAAAATAATTGTGTTCTTGGAATATGTGAATTTCTTTTTTCGCTATTATTCATGCTCAACTTCAAGAAACTCTTATGCCCCATACACACGTGCAGATTATCTGCAGACTTTTGTCCGCAGACTTACCTTTTCTATGTAGTGCAAGGGCCTGCCGGATTGCATACAAATTGAAAGTGTTTAGGTTTGACCTCATATTATATGGTTTTGGTAAGTCTGCAGACAAAAGTCTGCAGATAATCTGCACGTGTGTATGGGGCATTAGATTCTCTGTAATGTGTAAAACATGGTGTCTGTGTGTTGCAAGGGATCGGCTTAGGATATTCAGTGAGCGCAATAAGAGCCTTTGTGACATGAGATGTTAAACCATGGGAGCCCTACGGCAAGATGGGCTCCATATCCAAAATCAATTAGTTCAATGGGATGGGACTTTGAAGGTGTCAAATACGAGTCAGAAACCATGTATTAAAGAGGAAGTAAACCCTCCTCTGACACTTTTACCAATAGGTAAGCCTATGATAAGGCTTACCTATAGGTACTGTAAATATCCATGTACCGTTTAGGAGATATTTACCTTACATGCAGCCAGTGACGTCACTGGCGCATGCGATCTGAAGGAACGGTCGCTCGTGCCGTTTCTTCAGAGCTCCGTGCCGTGACCGTCGGCTCCCGCGCGCGTGCGTGGGAGTGACGTCATCGCGGCTCCGGCCAATCAGATGGCCGGATGCCGGGATCCCGGAAGAAGGGGGACTGGACATGTCGCCCTTCATAGAGGTAAGCGGGCAGCACGGCGGGGGGCTCGTTCTGAGGTAAGTATTTCATAATGAGCTAGTATGCGATGCATACTAGCTCATTATGTGTTTCTCTTGCAGGTTGAAAAAAAAAAATGTGGGGTTTACAACCCCATCATACATCATACAATCATACAATTGTATTATAAACTGTATGCAAAAAATCTTTCTGAAACCATTTAAACCATTGTTATCATTTGCACCACACTTTTTTCTTAACAGGGACCTTAATTTGTGGGAATACGGTATATCTCAATATGCCTCTCAACAACCATCACTAGATGATGGTATACCTACATACCATACCCATATACTAAATGTATAGAGCCATAAATTGATTATTGCCAAAGTCAGCATAGGATGTATGTATAGTATATAGTGGGTAGCTGTGTTCCTAATGTGTTTTGCTATCCAGTTCTTCAGGAGATAGAGGGGAATCTAGGTCACAGTTTATAACATGTAAAGTTTCCATATTTTTAACAATGTACATACATATACAGTATATATTATTAACACTTGTAGGTATGAAAAATCAAAAGACATAATATAGCCCAATTGGACATGGAAACACAGACCCACATAGAGGCCTTTGTGGGGTAGAGAGAGCATTTAAACCAGTCTGATTCCTGATTTCTCTATAAATTTGTCCAAACAGTATATATATATATATATATATATATATATATATATATATATATATACACAGTACAGACCAAAAGTTTGGACACACCTTCTCATTCAAAGAGTTTTATTTATTTTCATGACTATGAAAATTGTAGAGTCACACTTCAAGAGGTAGTCACCTGAAATGGTTTTCACTTCACAGGTGTGCCCTGTCAGGTTTAATAAGTGTGATTTCTTGCCTTATAAATGGGGTTGGGACCATCAGTTGTGTTGTGCAGAAGTCAGGTGGATACACAGCTGATAGCCCTACTGAATAGACTGTTAGAATTTGTATTATGGCAAGAAAAAGCAGCTAAGTACAGGAAAACGAGTGGCCATCATTACTTTAAGAAATGAATGTCAGTCAGTCCGAAAAATTGGGAAAACTTTGAAAGTGTCCCCAAGTGCAGTCACAAAAACCATCAAGCGCTACAAAGAAACTGGCTCACATGCGGATCGCCCCAGGAAAGGACCAAGAGTCACCTCTGCTGCGGAGGATAAGTTCATCCGAGTCACCAGCTCAGAAATCGCAGGTTAACAGCAGCTCAGATTAGAGACCAGGTCAATGGCACACGGAGTTCTAGCAGCAGACACATCTCTAGAACAACTGTTAGAGGAGACTGTGTGAATCAGGCCTTCATGGTAGAATATCTGCTAGGAAACCACTGCTAAAGAAAGGCAACAAGCAGAAGAGACTTGTTTGGGCTAAAGAACACAAGGAATGGACATTAAACCAGTGGAAATCTGTGCTTTGGTCTGAGGAGTCCAAATTTGAGATCTTTGGTTCCAACCACAGTGTCTTTGTGTGACCCAGAAAATGTGAACGGATGGACTCTACATGCCTGGTTCCCACCGTGAAGCATGGAGGAGGAGGTGTGATGGTGTGGGGGTGCTTTGCTGGTGACACTGTTGGGGATTTATTCAAAATTGAAGGCATACTGAACCAGCATGGCTACCACAGCATCTTGCAGTGGCGTGCTATTCCATCCGGTTTGCGTTTAGTTGGACCATAATTTATTTTTCAACAGGACAATGACCCCAAACACACCTCCAGGCTGTGTAAGGGCTTTTTGACCAAGAAGGAGAGTGATGGGGTGCTGCGCCAGATGACCTGGCCTCCACAGTCACCGGACCTGAACGCAATTGAGATGGTTTGGGGTGAGCTGGACCGCAGAGTGAAGGCAAAAGGGCCAACAAGTACTAAGCATCTCTGGGAACTCCTTCAAGACTGTTGGAAGACCATTTCAGGTGACTACCTCTTGAAGTGTGACTCTACAATTTTCATGACTGTAGGCTGGTGACTCGGATGAACTTATCCTCCGCAGCAGAGGTGACTCTTGGTCTTCCTTTCCTGGGGCGATCCGCATGTAAGCCAGATTCTTTGTAGCGCTTGATGGTTTTTGTGACTGCACTTGGGGACACTTTCAAAGTTTTCCCAATTTTTCGGACTGACTGACATTCATTTCTTAAAGTAATGATGGCCACTCATTTTCCTGTACTTAACTGCTTTTTCTTGCCATAATACAAATTCTAACAGTCTATTCAGTAGGGCTGTGTATCCACCTGACCTCTGCACAACACAACTGATGGTCCCAACCCCATTTATAAGGCAAGAAATCACACTTATTAAACCTGACAGGGCACACCTGTGAAGTGAAAACCATTTCAGGTGACTACCTCTTGAAGTGTGACTCTACAATTTTCATAGTCATGAAAATAAAGAAAACTCTTTGAATGAGAAGGTGTGTCAAAACTTTTGGTCTGTACTGTGTATATATATATATATATATATATATATATATATATATATATATATACACTATATTACCAAAAGTATTGGAATGCCTGCCTCTTCACACTCACATCAACTTTAATGGCATCCCGGTTTTAGTCTGTAGGGTTCGATTTTGAGTTGACCCACCTTTTGCAGCTATACCAGCTTCAACTCTTCTGGGAAGGCTGTCCACAAGGTTTAGGAGTGTGTCTATGGGAATATTTGACCATTCTTCCAGAAGCGCATTTGTGGGGTTAGGCACTGATATTTGAGAGAAGGCCTGGTTCACAGTTTCTGCTCTAATTCTTCCCAAAGGTGTTCTGTCGGGTTGAGGTCAGTCAAGTTCCTCCACCCCAAACACGCTCATCCATGCCTTTATGGACCTTGCTTCGTGTACTGGTCTAGATCATTTGGTGGAGGGGGGATTATGGTGTGGGATTGTTTTTCAGGGGTTGGCCCCTTAGTTTCAGTGAAGGGAACTCTTAAATCATCAGCATACCAAGACATTTTGGACGATTTCATGTTCCCAACTTTGTGGGAACAGTTTAGGGTTGCAAAAACAGTTGCAATTGACTACAGTTTTCTTTCTTTTTAATTTGTTTAAGTGTTTCTTAAAGCCAGAAGGTTGGAATGCTAGATGAAAATAGTTCTGAGGCATGTCTGTGATTAGGTTTTTTTTTTTCTATACAATTTAAAAATGGAATGAACATTTTCCAAGAGTGGTGATTCTATACTTTTTTGCCAGGGGGTTGTAGCCTATAGCCATTTATATATATGCACATTTATTATGCATGTTTTTGTGTGCCTAAAGGCCCTTTCACACTTGTGCGACCTAAAAGTTGCACAATTTTACCACAATTTTGCAGCAATTTTGACTGGACTCAAAGCATCAAAGTCGGACCAAAGTAGTGCAGGGACTACTTTGTTGTCGTTGCATCTTGAAGTCACACAGATATGAACAGTACTCATTGGAAATCATGGAGTATGACTTGTCATGTGACTTTGCAGTCTCAAGTCGCAGGACAAGTCGCACAATTGTGAAATGGGCCTAAATGTGCATTTATTAATGTATTTTTAGGCGTATTTTAAAAGCAACAGTCAAACAAAATTCTTGTCCTAAAGGACTCTCCTACTTTTAGAGGCTCTTGTAAATTATATTATTGCACACCAAAGCACATTTAGTATTTTTTCAATATCATGTGCGTTAGTGATTTGTTTAATATTGTATCAGCTGTATGGTATTAATCAATTAATCCAGAAATTAACTCCCCCACCCATTGTTTTTTTTACATTTGCTTTTGAAACTTGACCATGGTTGCCAGACGTCAGAGAGGAGTCTGTACCACAAAATGCTTTACATATTGGATTCATTAACAGCTTGTTAGGCCTCATTTTTAACTGATGACAGAATGCTAAAGTCACTCTACAGTTTCAGATACTTTAGTTTAAATGTGCTTTCAATTAAACATATGTCATCCAGTAGAGAGGCAGTTAACCTGCAGCTAAACGTCTAGCTGGGACACGATGTGAGCTATCCACTTCCAACACCTGAAGGCAACCAATAGGTTATTCCTGCTTAGATGAGTTTTTAGCAACTGTTTATAGAATCCAGAAAATGTCCGATCCAAATTCTGCATTATTAATATCAAATTATCACATTTTCTTAAAAAAATAAACTTTCTCCACTCGTTACAGACGATTTCATAAAAATAAACTGCTTTTCTTGGAAGTTTATATGGTATTGATATAACTGATGAGAAATGTCTGTAATGGGTTTTTAATTTTGTTTTTCTTACTGCCGGGACCATGCTAACTGTCCTTTTTCTGAAATAGCTGTCCCAGTTTTCAGACCCATTATTCAAAGGGGTGTAATACAGAGTTTAGTCCATTCAGTTCTGAAAATTAAACCTTGAGATACATACAGCACAGTTCCAATTCTTATCCAAACATTGGCAAAACTCACTCTACCGCATTTCGTAATTCCGAGAACCTGAGACACTCCTGTTTGTGCTGAAACAACCTACATGTCTTCCTTCCCACACAGAAAGTCCAAGTTTCTGAGAAATTTCCAAAAGCCACCAGTAAGGTTCAAAGCTGCTCTTGAGGTTTTAGGCCTCATGGAAAACTGGGCATTTAGCCGCTGTGCATCCATTCCTGGTGCTTTGTGCTCCTGGGGGGGCACAAGTGCAGCATCCAACTCCGCTGCCTGCAGCCAAAGTCTATGACTGGTTGAAATACACTGTGGCTGGGAGTTGTACCAAGCAGTACTCACTTTTAGGGCCCTGTGTGTTAATGGATGTATCTAAATACTCAGGGCCCTAAATGAAAGCACGACTTGGTACAGTATCCAGTTGGAGCTGATTGTATACTTTGACAGGCATGGCAGAAATGACACTTTGCTACAATGTAAAGTAGTGAGTGTACAGCTTATATAAGGCCCCTTTCACAAAGTCAGTTTTTCTCAGCGGGGGATCGATCCCCCGATCCCCCGCTGAGCAGGAGGATGACAGCTGTGTCTCTGCGCTGTGTGCGGAGACACAGCTGTCAGTTCCCCATGCATCTCTATGGGGGAAATCGGATGGGAACGAACCGACAATTATCGATATCGATATATTTATTGGTACAGCAGTGCCAGGCTAATAACAGCTTCCAAGATTGGCGGCTGGGTCCGGTGAACACACACACTGGACGGAGTCTGACTCGACTGTCCTGTGTGTGCCTGTTCCCGTGGCGGCGGACAGGCATTCCTGCAGTTGTGGGCTCCCCCTCCACGGCCCAAGTGGTCTGACAGCAGCGCTGGGCCGGCAGGCCCTTGCCACCTGCTAAGTTCGGCAGCCGAATGCACACCGGAATCAGGACTAATGATTGGCTGGGGCTGTGTCGCTGGGCAGGTGGGGCCCCTGGGCAAGTGGGGCCCTCGGGCAACTGCCCATTTGGTAAGATGGCCCTGCTTTCATCTTCACCCGGTCTTTGTTCCGGGTTCATCGGCTTCGGTGATATGAATGGCTGAGCCGGCGATGACGTCTCTTACACACATACAAACAGGAGTTGCTGTTTACGGCACAGCTCTAAAGGAATGGCCCGGGCATGCCGTTCCTTCAGAGCAGATGCGCCAGTGATGTAACAGGCTGCATCTAAAGTAAATATTTCCTAAACGGTGCACATTTTTGCTCAGCCCCGAGGCTGATTTTAAAAAAGTTTAACAGATTCCCCCATCCTCACTGCTGTGCACTGTTTAGAAGACCTTTACTTTAGATGCAGCCATTCCTTTAGAGCCGTGCCGTAAACAGCAACTCCTGCACGCATGTGCGGAAGTGACGTCATCGCAGGCTTACCCTTATTATAGGCTTACCTATAGGTAATAATCATACCTGGGAGTTTACTCCCACTTTAAAGTTGACATTTATTTCAGGTCACTAATGAAATTCCCTCTGTGAGTGTGACTGTATTTAGTTGGGTGTTACTGTCTCTTAGCATTAAGTTAAAGAGTCAGTTCGTGTTGCATAGGATTTCTGAGAATTCTACTGTTTCTGTCTGTTCTAGTCTAATGTGTATTATAGATACCTATGGAATTTGACTTTTATTTTTTTTTCTATGCTGTTAACTTGTCTGGAAAAGCTGCTCTACCTGACCCATCATTCCTGATTGCTGACCTGCAGCAGACAAACTGGCTTCAGTTAACTTTTGTGTAGCTTGGTCTTCTTTTGTAATGATACATTTTTCTTTCTGATAAAATAGTTTATTGGATAGCCAGCAAATATATCCAAAAATAGTGAAACAATGAATCTGAATATTCCTTTTTAGGCAAGAGATATTCTTAAAATACATGATTTTGTAGCTTGTAGTCATGAATCCAAAATATGTCTTATTCTAGCCAAGATCCGTACGATAAATGTAAAAACAAATACATCCTGCATAAATGTATGCATATGTGTAAAATGAGCAGTTGAGGTTGACTTAGAAATTGTATTCTGTTATTTATGTAAAATTGTTATTAATTTTATTCACAGATCTTTTCCTCAAGCTATTTAACATAGTTTTTTGCATCAGAAATAAGACTATAAATCACAGGGACCCATTGCTCAGAATCCCCCATCCAGTGAAATCTTTGGGGCTCTTGCCATTATGTACCAATAATAGCAGGCCTCTTTTCCATTGGAGGCATTGGCTTATATTGCACATACTGTACTGTATATGTTACCTTCTACTTACTAATGTTCTGTGGTAGCTTAAAAGCAAAGTGTGGGAATATAAAAAAAAAAAAAACATACATTCTCACTTACATGGCTGCAGCATTGATGCAGTGCTGCAGCTGTCCTCCACCGGCTCTACACCGAGAAATCGAAGACCACCAATTGCTCAGTTCTTGGGTCCCCTCTAACTACAGAGCAGTGACTGTCAGTCACTAGCTCTGTGCTCTGCTCCTCCAGTGCTCATTGGAGCAATAGGCTGTGGAAAGAGCTGAAGCCCTCAGGCCCTCAGCGGCGGGCTGAGGGCCTGAACTAAAGTAGACAGGGGGTCCCCCTTGGGTGCGGGATTTTAACGACAAATTCGCTTCCACAAATGAGTAAAATTGAAATCATTTTATTAACAAAAATATAAAAAAATAGATCTATGAAAGATCTGAAGTATACAAATATTACAATATATACAGAGAAAGTGTGTGGATGTAAAACCAAAGAAGTAGAGATGATGGTGGTTCATATACTCAGTGGCATGGCATGAGGGCCTGAACTAGGTTTTAATTAGGCATCTGGATAGATCCGGACATTATTGTTGGGATCTCTGCAGAGCCTGGACTGGCTCTGTAAAGTCAGCCAACAACAGACTATGACCTATCTTTATTGCTCACCATAAATAGGTGGTCTATAGAAAAGGTCTCTTTATAGTAATTTCAAGAATGGCAAATATCAATGCACCCTGACATTGATACTCTATAGAGAAGAACCCTACAGTTGTGTGCCCTTACATTTGTGGTCAGGAAAGAATGACTCCTGTACTTTGGAGGCTGGTGGATAAGGGCACCCTTAAATTTGTCATCAGGGAGATTAGCACCTTTACATTAGTGGGCATTAGTGACATAAAGGGCTCTGCTTACACTGGTAATTAGTGGAGAATGCCCCTTTCACATTTTTGGCCAGTGACAGTACTAAAACCTTAGGAGTCAGTGCTGTTGAAAATTAGCTGGATTTGTGAGTCTTAAGGGCCGTACACACTTGACGAAAATCGGACGAAATATCCTCCGATTTTTCTCTGTCTTCTCAGCGTTCATTACCGTTTTTAGTCGACAGTGCATAAATGTTCACAAAATTTCTGATTTTTCTTTTTTTTGCCACATTTGTTCCTAGACTTCCGGGTTGTCAGCAACTTCAGATCATGCGCGGTCTTTCGTATCCGATTTTTCACGGACGTACTGCATACGCATTAAACGAAAATCAATCGTCTGGGGACAGACGAAAAAAATTTTGGTGTTTGTCCCTCCATTTTTTTTCGTTGAAAATGTCGGCATCGGCTGCTGAAAGTTGTGTACACACTAGCCGAAAATCGGGCGATTTCACATCGGGCGGGAATTTTCGGCAGATTTTCTACTAGTGTGTACCCTGCTTTACATTTTCCCACAAAGTAATCCATTGTTTGTGAAAGCTTAGATGTCAGTCAAGCCTCAATTCCTTTTGCAGTTGTGTGGAGATTGACTGGGCAGTGGAGGACAGTTTACTGCAATAACTCTGCTACCCTCTCCTGCCCCTGGGCCACCACACCTTCCCAGACCCCATAGCAGCCGCCATCACTTTGAATTTGCTCCACTGGTGACATCTCCAATGACAGGAGATTGATATAAAGGACATGATTTTGACACACAATCAATCCCATACCTTCGTTGTAGTGTCTCGGATGAAAACCTAATGCTACCAGTGGAAAAGCTATATAAACCATATCCAGCATAAATGCATATGGAATGTGTAGGCTGCTATGGTAATATTTCCGCCATTACTTTGAATTTGCCCCACTGGTGACATCTCCAATGGAGACAGGAAATTGATATAAAGGACACGATTTATCACACAATCAATCCCATACCTTCGATATAGTGTATCAGTTGAAAACCTAATGCTACCACTGGAAAAGCTATATAAACCATATCCAGCATACATGTGTATGGTATTGGAAAACTGGAAAACCTGTATAGTTAGCTACAAGAACACTAGGGGAGCTTACAATGGCTAGTTGGAGCTGTGCATAACATAAGGAGGTGTTACTAATCGAAGATGTACTAACATGGGACATGTGTATGAAAGGACTCTACTGTGTTCTGTCTGGGTGGAAATATATGTGTTCTGCTAGACTCTAAAAACCTTTTCTCTGTTTTTCTTGCATGTGGTGAACATCTGTACTAAGCCCATCACATCAAGTCCATGTGTAGAAGCTGAGTGGTATGCTTGTTTCAGAATATTAAGTAATCAGAATATATTAGAATCCATGAACCAAAGTGAAAGGTCCTCATTTTATATTCCAAACTAAGCTAATGATGTTGAGATGTCATCTATCATCACTGTTGGTATTTGCCCATAATACAAGTTTAAAAGTGGATAGCGTGTTCAAGATAGTTTAGAGACCTTTTGTACCTTGTAAGAAAGAAGGTCAAAGTTTGTAGGCCAGAATTGGTAGAGAAATACACGAACTGCTGTTCGGAAAAGGCTCTTTTAGGGTCCCAAGAGCACTGGTGAAGTAATTTAAACCTGACTAACTAAAAAAAGTCTTAAGTGCCACTGTGCATTTCCATTTGTTGGACTAATGCACCAGACAAACTACATGATGGAAATACATTAATGATAGTACAGTACGTATGATCTGCTGTACCAAGCAAGTCTTTGTCCTCTTGATTTGGACAACCTTTTCTCTTTCGTTCATTGACAAACACAGCTCCTTATCTTCTTAACCATTGTGTTATACTGCCCCCTACACAAGTAGGACACAAGGCATAAAAAAAGTCTGGCTACGCCTATGGGGGTATACTCCCTCTCTTGGCTATAGGTAGATTTTTTTCTCCTGTTTTTTTTCCTGTAAGATCTACAATCAACTGCCAGACTTGGCGACGGGCTGGACAATCTAGATCCAGTTGTTACCCCAGTCTGGCCAGCATGCACATGAGCAAACCTCAGCTCCACAATAGGTCGGCCACGACATAGTCCCATTGGAAGGGGGCTGGCCTGCGAGTTTAACGCCTCACGAGGTCGCATATGACCGGGTCTCGGCCCGAGTCGCAGCATTCCTCCTGGCTGACCACCCCCCCCTATTTCGATGGTGATGGGTTCTGTCTGGAGCTGTGCCCGTCTCGTTCCTGGTATGGTGAGTAGCTGTCCCCTCTCTCCCCCTGGAGGGTTTGGGGTGGACATGGGCCCTCCATGGGACGGTTGGACCCCCGGGTCCCCTCCTTCCAGTCAGGCACCCCCCTCATATGTCCCCCCATCCTACCCCCCCTCCACTTATGCTGGGGCTGTGTGGGTGGTCTGGTCCACCTCCTGGGGTGGTGGCAGGGTGCTATGCTGGCGATGTGGCAGGGGGGTGCGCCGCAGGCGACCAGATGATCAGCTGTGCAGGGGGGAGCTGTACCGGTTGGGGACTCCTGCCAGGGCTACCCTGTTCTGCCTGGGCCTGTCCTTGAGACCTAGGGCTTCCTCCTGGGTCCCTGGGAGCCTCGTGAAGCTGTGCAGGGCTGCCATTTTGTTGTAGCCTTGTGCTGCAATGCATGCCGGCCATGTTTGTGTAGTCCAGTGGCCATTTTGAGGTGGTTTGCCGTAGAAAACAGCATCAGCCATGTCTGTGGAGCCTTCTGACCAGTGTTTTCTGTGGTGCAAGCCCCTTTTTTTTTTGAAAATAATTTTTATTAAGTTTTTAAATGCATAACAACAAAGAAAGGAAAGCACGTATCAATTCGATACAAAACTACATGGCAATAACAATTAGCAGGCATGTACAATGAAATACAATAAACTTCACTATATCAATCTATCAATCTGTGGACCAAAAGTCCCAGAGCTTGTTAAATTTCTGCAGTTGTGAATTATTAGTCGCCAGGGACTTTTCAAACTGGTAGTTCATACGCAACAGAGAAACGACTTCTGACATATTTGGCACATCAATGGACTTCCATTTCCGCAGTATGAGCGTTCTAGTAACTAGCAGGACGTGTGAGGTCCACGGCCTAAACGGTAGGGGAATAGCTTCTATCCCTAAGTGCAAGATGGCTAGAGCCGGATTGGGTTTGATTATACAACCTGTGTATTTGGAGATAAAACTGAACACTTGACGCCACAGGCTAGTGAGTGATGGGCAGGACCACATTATATGCAGTAGTGTGCCTACACTAGAACAATCCCTCCAGCACAGTTGGGAATATGAACTGGAGAAGCCCGCTAAGCGAAATGGAGTGTAGTACCATCTGTGGGTGAGCTTAAGAGTAATCTCCCAGTGATTGGCGCAATGAGTATGCCGGTTGGCTTCCGACAGTGCTCTTCGCCATTGGAATACTGAGAAGCTCACCCGGAGATCCCTAACCCATTTAAACATGGTTAAAGTTTTGAAGAATGTGTTGGTGTCCAAGAGTGTGTGGTAATAGTTGGACAGCTTCGGAGGAGCGGTAGGAGTAGTGGTGAGCAAATCCCAAATTTTCCCATCTACTCTAGTGCGTGGTAAGGGGTGATGACGCATAAAGTGGTGTATGCGGTATATGTGAAAGAGCTCGAGCGTGGTATCTGATATTTAGACTGGAGCTGATCTGGGGGGTGGAAGCCCCTTTTCATCCCTTGGTGCTGACTCCTGGATGCTTTCATTACCTGATCACCGCTTGTGATCTATAGCAGAGAGAGGTAGTATACCCCCTGGGAATGTCCATAGGTATAGCCAGACTTTTTTCTGCCTAGTGTCCTACTCCTATAGGGGGCAGCATAACCCAGTGGTTAAGAAGATCAGGAACTGCGCCCGTTAATGAACATCAGAGAGGATTTTAGGATAAGTCAAAAATCCAATTTTTCAGTGTACACAATTGTGGCAGCTTGGGTAAAAGTCAGCAAATTTGTATTCTTTGTAATATATTTTTTCATTACTTTTGGCTTGATTTTCCTTCACATTTCCAGTAATATACAGTGTTTTGCGACACTTCCTATAAATTTAGTTCTTAGTGATTCATTGGGGTTGAATTACTAAATTAAGAAAAAGTGGGCACTAATTTTCCCCAGAGCCCTAGTGAATGTCGTGAAACTGTGTTGATTTCCATCATCCAAACGTGTGTGCGCAAAAATTATTTTATTTTTTATTTTTTATGTTATTTTCCTTGCATCTGTATTATTTACAAAATGAAGCTTCATCACATTTAGTCCACATTTGAGAATGAATAATCTTTGCCCCCTAGTGGTCATATTTAATACTTCTTTCATGGGTAACACCTTGGGGTTGATTTACTAAAGGCAAATAGACTGTGCACTTTTGAAGAGTGTCTATGACAGGTCTCTCAGCTTGTAAGGTACGCTTAACACTGATGGTAAGTACAGTCCCTTGTGCTGTTTTCTTTTAATTTGAATAAACGTAGGCTTTACGTATCCTTGGAGTTTTGTGGAACTTTGTTTTGGAACATTCGTTACTATTTTTTCCCTCTGATATTGTCAAGGTCATTTAAGTTAGTTTGATTTCTTTAGGAAACTTCATATAAAACATTTTTAATTGTTTGTTTTCATTATTATTATTGTTGATATTACTATTCTTAGATACATTTTCCTTCTAAAAACAGAAGATTTTTATGTCGTCGTGTTTATTTTAGGGTAATGAGTGGAGCCATGCAATTTGTTTTTTGCAACTGTAGTAAGTTGTTCACCCAGAACCAGTGATGTTCTGCACATTACAACCTACATTTACAAACTGATCTATTGAACTTGCATGCACGTGTTGGAGGCTCTTTGACCCTTATGAATTCAAGGTAAAGGGTACATGACTGTGGAATAGATATCAAATTTGTATACCTATCAGATGTTGAGGAGATGAGCTAAAAAGAACCAAAAAAGCCCTTTTTCTAAATCAGGGATCTCCAAACTACGACCCTCCAGCTGTAGCGGAACTCCACATCCCATGAGGCATTGTAAAACTCTGACATTCACAGACATGACTAGGCATGATGGGAATTGTAGTTCCCGAACAACTGGAGGGCCATAGTTTGGAGACCCCGGTTCTAAAACACTGCAAATTACGGCATGCGTTACTAAAACACGTGGTACTTGTATGACATTAGTTCCAACACTAGTCCAAAAAAAACAAGGGATGGGGCCATGAAAATAATTTCTATATCACTCTCATATATTTAAAGAATATTTCTGAGAGATGTACATTTTCACTGAGCTACTGTATATACAATTAAAAAACAATTCAGAGTAAGTAAAATAAAGTATGGCCTTATACGCAACTAGAACTAGATACTGAACTGGATAATTTGAGAGTAAAGTACATTTTCGTTGCCCCCTAGTGGTTATTTTTCATACTTACACTTTGCAAGGGCATTTTCTCCACAGCTTAATTAATGAGGGGAAGCTCTGCTGACTTCCATCATCCAATCATGTGCAAGCAAAACTACTGTTTTTTTTTTCCTTGCATGTGATTGGGTATTCTTTGCAAAGTGAAGAGTCACTCATTTGCAAAGCTTTGCAACAAATGTCCTTGTAGGTTGCAACTGCACTTGCAAAGTGCATAGTCTATTTGCCTTTAGTAAATCAACCCCTTGTATTCTTCCCCTTTACAAGCTGTATGTTCTGTGATGAATAATGAACTATTTTAAATATGACAATGAAAGTGTATTTAAACCCAAGAACAAAAATGTAATATATTACAGCTTACCAGTCCTCAGATTTGGTGGCTGCATTTGGTTTCTTTTTTTACATAGTAACATAGTAACATAGTTAGTGAGGTGGAAAAAAGACATCAGTCCATCCAGTTCAACCTATGATGCGTGTGTGTGTTTGTACATTGTATACCCCTGTATGTTGTGGTCTCTAAGGTGCCCATCTAATAGTTTTTTGAAACTATCAATGCACCCTGCTGTTACGACTGCTTGTGGAAGAGAATTCCACATCCTTACCTTTCTTACAATGAAGAACCCCTTACGCACTTTAAGGTTAAACCGCCTTGCTTTTTTCCTTTAATTTCACCTGTGTTCTGCCAGTATTACACCATGGGGTTGATTTACCAAAACTGGAGAGTGTAAAATCTGGTGCAGCTCTGCATAGAAACCAATCCGCTTCCAGTTTTTTTTTTCAAAGCGTAATTGAGCAAGCTGAAGTTAGAAGCTGATTGGGTACCATACACAGCTGGACCAGATTTTGCACACTCCGGTAAATCAACCTCTTTCTGTCTTAGAGTGACAACACCCACTCGCTGACTGTATCTATGGAAGAGCAGCATTGTCACCCTAGGCTGCTCTAGACCACAAAGCACTTCCCTTTTTACCAACTCATAATATAGAGGTAAGGCTTTCTGTAGTGTACAGAGCTGAAGTGGGCAGGGCTGACACCACCGCTTGAGATTTAAGTGCAGCACAGGCAGCATACAAAGGAAGTTAGACACTTACTGGATTAATGGCAGGATTTTTCCACTTATCAAACAAATATAACAAAATCCTTTCAATGGTATAATTCACAGACGAAAAGAGAATACAAATAGAAGTTTATTGCTATTTTTTATATGCTCTAAAAGCAGGTTGGATGGTAAACGTTGGTGGACAGCCATTTTTAGGTCTCTCCAGAGATGCTCAATTGGGTTTAAGTCAGGGCTCTGGCTGGGCCATTCAAGAACAGTCACGGAGTTGTTGTGAAGCCACTCCTTTGTTATTTTAGCTGTGTGCTTAGGGTCATTGTCTTGTTGGAAGGTAAATCTTCGGCCCAGTCTGAGGTCCAGAGCACTCTGGAGAAGGTTTTTGTCCAGGATATCCCTGTACTTGGCCGCATTCATCTTTCCCTCGATTGCAACCAGTCGTCCTGTCCCTGCAGCTGAAAAACACCCCCACAGGATGATGCTGCCACCACCATGCTTCACTGTTGGGACTGTATTGGACAGGTGATGAGCAGTGCCTGGTTTTCTCCACACATACCGCTTAGAATTAAGGCCAAAAAGTTCTATTTTGGTCTCATCAGACCAGAGAATCTTATTTCTCACCATCTTGGAGTCCTTCAGGTGTTTTTTAGCAAACTCCATGCGGGCTTTCATGTGTCTTACACTGAGGAGAGGCTTCCGTCAGGCCACTCTGCCATAAAGCCCTGACTGGTGGAGGGCTGCAGTGATGGTTGACTTTCTACAACTTTCTCCCATCTCCTGACTGCATCTCTGGAGCTCAGCCACAGTGATCTTTGGGTTCTTCTTTACCTCTCTCACCAAGGCTCTTCTCCCCCGATAGCTCAGTTTGGCCGGACGGCCAGCTCTAGGAAGGGTTCTGGTCGTCCCAAACGTCTTCCATTTGAGGATTATGGAGACCACTGTGCTCTTAGGAACCTTAAGTGCAGCAGAAATCTTTTTGTAACCTTGGCCAGATCTGTGCCTTGCCACAATTCTGTCTCTGAGCTCTTCAGGCAGTTCCTTTGACCTCATGATTCTCATTTGCTCTGACATGCATTGTGATCTGGAAGGTCTTATATAGACAGGTGTGTGGCTTTCCTAATCAAGTCCAATCAGTATAATCAAACACAGCTGGACTCAAATGAAGGTGTAGAACCATCTCAAGGATGATCAGAAGAAATGGAAAGCACCTGAGTTAAATATATGAGTGTCACAGCAAAGGGTCTGAATACTTAGGACCACGTGATATTTCAGTTTTTCTTTTTTAATAAATCTGCAACAATGTCAACAATTCTGTGTTTTTCTGTCAGTATGGGGTGCTATGTGTACATTCATGAGGAAGAAGAATGAACCTAAATGATTTTATGGCTGCAATATAACAAAGAGTGAAAAATGTAAGGGGGTCTGAATACTTTCCGTACCCACTGTATATATATATATATATATATATATATATATATATATATATATATATATACATTTTTTTTTTTTTTAAACTAGGTATTTGTATAGCTATATTCCCTGTGTAGTTTGTTTGGCTTACCTTGTGATGATGGGCTCACATGTTGTGGCTGCTGTTTGTATTGTCATGGCTGATTGACTCCCTTATATCCATGTATTTATACACCTAGCTAGTCGCTAATCACTAAATGGACAGTCAACTTCTTTTTCTTCCTCTAAGTTGCATCCCAAACGAGGGAGTGCTAATGTGATGAAACGCATCTCTTCCCTTCATTGCGCTGCCTGTTTGTGTCTGTTTTAGATTTAATTACTGTTCAGCTCTCACCTACAGGACACTAGACTGAGAGACCCAAGGATTGTGGGATATGGGACGACTCAATCGTACATAAGCATCCAACTCATTTTTCTTTTTGAGGGGGGGGATTTCATACTTTGTGTTAGTAACCTTTAAAGTACAATAACTGACATGTTCATCTGGTCTTATTTTGCAACCTGATCCGGACTTGGTAAAGCATGTTCCACTGTTTATCCTTCCACACCTGTGACTCTTTATAAAGAGTGGACATTGAAACATAAATCTTCATACAATATGTTGCTGCGCTGTACCTCCAACTACTCTAAGCCAAGCAAGAGCAATTGAAGCTATGAAAAAGTGTACATTTTCTTGCTAATAAAGTTAGTTGTAGGTTTTGATCATCAGCCACACGTCAGACAGTATATAATGCACAGCTGGTTACTATTACATTTAATATACAAAACTGTCTCAGTGCCCCCTAAATCGGTTTACTTGGAAGACTTGGTTAATGTCCAAGAATTAAACCTCCATTCCATAAAAGATTTATCACTTGGGGAAATGTGTATGTATTATAGACTACCCCCCCCCCCCTCCACCCCACGGTTTCTCTCCTGCGGAATCTTTTGTTTATTACATTTGAGAGGCCTCTTCTGTTACTGCGAGCTGGAAAAACACAGCTTTGATTAATGGAAGCTGCCTGCAAGCAGAGGAGATGACAGACGGCAAGCACTGATGTCACTTTATCAAAACAATAGTGCACATTGTCACCAACCAAACTGTTATATACTTTACGCCAAGTTTTTATCATGATAATGCAATCGAAGGCAGTTTGTGAAATGACAAGTGGGATGGTTTCTCTTCTTTTGAAGTAAACCAATGATTTCAGCTTTCTGAATCATTCTGATTCAGAATTCTTCAGATTTCTGAAGATAACATGGATTTCATAGCTAAGTTTTGACCTTCCTACAAGTTTGCTTGCAGTAATTTAGCCCCATTCACACCTGATCCTTTTTTTTGTGGCTAATACAGGAACTATTATTAGGTGGAATGGCACATTTTTGGTCCTATAGACTTCAGATGGAGCTCTTGAAAACATGCAGCACAAGCATTTTAGTGTCCTTTTTGCGTGTCTTAACTGCATGTCATTGTACCTGATAGCAGGTATTTACCTCCCAGCAGCCTCAGGTTACCTTGTGTATGGATGAACTCAGACATGTATCCAAACCCACCCGAGTTAATCCTGCCTGGAAACTGTCAAAGTGGACAGCCAATCATAGGCAGAGGAGGCATTTCCTGCCATGCAGCTGCACGTATACAAGGGTGGGGGGGGTGTAAATACTTTCAACTCCTGGGTGGGGAATGCCTCCTCTGCCCTATGATTGGCTGTCCACTTTGACAGTTTCCAGGCAGGATTAACTCAGCTGGGTTTGGATAGTAACTAGATTTGGTACTTGTTTAGCCACTTGCCACTTGCTGACCACCCGTGTAGCAGTTTTGCGCCGGATCACCTTTATATACGTGGCCTTGCACTTCCGCTTGCAGGGGGCGTGCATGTGCCGTTTCTACTGTGATATATGTAAACAAGGCAGAGTTCAATTCTGACTGGGGGAAAGGGATGGATTTTGTGTTCCTGCAAAGCAGGGACTAAAATTAATCTCTTCCCCTAGTAAAAACAGTGCACAAAGTACACAAAAACACTGGTTAGGGAACAGATAACCCTTAGATCGCCCTGGATGTTTAACCCATTCCCAGTCAGTGTCATTACTACAGTGACAGTGCATATTTTTAGCACTGATCACTGCATTAGTGTCACTGGTTCCCTTAAAGTGCCAAAAGTGTCAGTGTCCGATTGTCTGCTACAATATCGCAGTCCCACTATAAGTCGTTGATTGCCGCCATTACTAGTATAAAAAGTAAAATAAATAAAAATTCCATAAATACTGTATATACCATAGTTGTAGACACTATAACATTCGCGTAAACTAATCAATATACACTTTTATTTTTTTTAAATATGGATTTTTTTTTTTTTTACAAAAACATGTAGCAGATTACATATTGGCATACATTTATGAAGAAATTAGATTTTTTACAATTTTTTTAATATATGTTCTATAGCAGAAAGTAAAAAAATATAGTTTTTTTTATTTTTTATTAATTGATGGTCTTTTTTATGTTGTGATCAAATACAACCAAAAGAAAGCACTATTTGTGGGGAAAAAAAATTACATAAATATTTTTTGGGTATGGTGTTGTATGCATGCGCAATTGTCATTTAAAGTAATGCAGTGTCATATTGCAAAAAGTGGCCTGGTCATGGGGGGGGGGGGTGAATCTTCCAGAGGTCAAGTGGTTAGACGTACAAAAGCCTTTAGTTCAGTAATGGAGCTCAGTGGCTCAGGTTAGGCAGCTCTCATCTACCAGGGGTCTCGCAGGGTATTCTGGGTGCAATGCTATGGTGAAGAAAGTAATGATAGTGCCACAGTTCTAGACTTATAGTCCAGAATAATAGTATTTAAATTCATAAACAGGATAACACAGAACAAAATAGCCAATGCATTTCAGGGGTTACAAATCCTACAACATACACAAGGAATATGAAATAAGATATATGGAATAAGAATATACCAAAAGAAATAGCTTATTGCATTTTCTACAGGCTCAATATTAATAAAAAAAACTAAAATAATAATAATTGATGAAAAATAGTGAAGGTGCGCTAAAACAAATAAATGAATCCAACCTAAGCATATCAAAGAATGCAATCAAACATGAATGTTGGATAATAGGTGCATGATATATTTCAAAAGTCCATAATGAATAAATCATGAGTGTCCATATGTGATGAATTCAAACTGATGATTCACGGAATAAATTATTTCTTAAACTTTAGTGTGAAAAACCCACCACCAGGTGAAATTCCTCCTTACCAGACGGGAATAAGGTGCACGCAAAATACAAATCAATTGATGACCACAAAATAAAGTGCTTCCAATCTCCAAGTGAAACACCCAAAATGGTCCCTTACCAGACATGTACCAGACCACCGAGCTCGGTGTCCGTACATGTTGTGAGGATGACGTCAGCTCTCGGAGGGCGGGGCTCAGCCGCACCTGGAAGCGTTTGAGAGTGCCGGGCAGAAGAAGTGCTGGAAATTTGGCCTATGCTTGGGAATCATCGGCTTTGTGGTCTGAGAGTTACCCTGCTGTAGGCTGGATACAGAGGAGAAGGTAGTGGATAATATTGGAATTACAGTATTACCTGCTGTCTGGTAAGGGACCATTTTGGGTGTTTCACTTGGAGATTGGAAGCACTTTATTTTGTGGTCATCAATTGATTTGTATTTTGCGTGCACCTTATTCCCGTCTGGCAAGGAGGGATTTCACCTGGTGGGGGGTTTTTCACACTGAAGTTTAAGAAGTAATTTATTCCGTGAATCATCAGTTTGAATTCATCACATATGGACACTCGTGATTTATTCATTATGGACTTTTGAAATATATCATGCACCTATTATCCAACATTCATGTTTGATTGCATTCTTTGATATGCTTAGGTTGGATTCATTTATTTGTTTTAGCGCACCTTCACTATTTTTCATTTATTATTTATATTCATCTGGCACTGAATATCGGTAGCAGCTTTAAATACTATCAGCGCACCCTCCCCACACATATCATATTAATAATTGATGTTGACTTGAAATAACTAACTGTTGATTCTATTAAAGGTTCTTGTAAGGTTGTTTAAAAACCCCAAAATGCGCTGGTTGTTTTATTCTGTGAGTTATCCTGCTTATAAATTAAAAGACTAATATTTTGGGCTCTAAGACCAGTGCTGTGGCCCATTATTACTTTCTTCACACTATGATGTTTTTATTGCCACCTGTGCTTTGCTGTCTGTTGGCAATTGTTCCCCCAATTCCTTGTCATAGTGTCAGAAAGCAAACAAAAATCTCCCCAATCAGACTCGAAAACCTTAATAATGTTAGACATTGTAAAAAAAAAGACGTTTTGATTAGTATTTAAAAAAAAAAATGTACTAAGGACTCAAAAATATATATTGATTACTTTTGTTTTTATTGTCAAAAGCCAACAGACATTTATAAAAGCACAGAAAACCACGGCTACTTTCTGGTTAATTTGAAAAACGTGCTGATTTAACAGTTGACCAATTGTATTTTTAATTCCTCCTAAACAATATCCATGTCTTTAACTTTCAAATAGAAAAAATATCCATATTTGCAGGTACTGTACATGAGCATGGGCACTTTTACTTGAAAAAATGTTTAAGGAATGCAGAGTGAATATAAATTAAATGTTGGCTCGAAATCATTTTTTGGATTAGGGGTTCTTTGTAAAGTGTATCCTGATCACCGTCTGCCTATCCGTGTACAGATCTGTTACTTGCTAATCTGCAAATGATTGTTACAATGGTAAATGAGGCATGTAGTAAACTGAGATGTTACAGGTCTGAAGGCTTCTTTTGATGTGGTTTGCCCTTTTTATGCACATAGCGTTTTCAGTACGCCTGTGTGCTTTCCTGTTGCCAATTGACATTTATAAGATCATAGTTTATATAATTTATATTTGGGGATATTTTTCCGTATGCCAGATTTATTTAAGTCCGCTATGTAAGATGGTGCAGATAACTTAAAAGAAACTTTCATTCTAACTAATTTATCAGCTGCAGGGGATTCTTTTTGAAAGAAAAGAAGTAAAATTATATTTCCTTTATGTATCACGTGTTTTACCTACACAGAAATAAGCTGTGGCGGACTGTTAATAGCTACTGGGGCCAAGGTGGCCCTGTTGTAGACTTCCCCATGCCCTTGTTGTCCAGTCAAGCAGTAACAATAGTAATAATTATGCTGAAGACAGTATGTTCAGTTTATGTAACCTAGGTACTTTTTTATTGATGCACTTTGAATGCACTGTCTTCTTCAGCATACCCAAAACCCTGGGTATATTAATATGCAAATAATGACCAAGGTACTGTGGTGGTTGGGAATGAACCACTTTTTCTCACCTTACTAGACAACTCTTTACAATGGAAGGACAGTCATGATGCTTGGGAGGGGAAGGGGGGGGGGTGGAGAAAGTGGCTCACAGTAGAGTAGCCCACAGCCCACACCGATAATAGTTTTGGTTAGTGTATGCAAAACAGCATGCCCTGAGTTTTGGGAGTCCCAAAATACTCTAGAGAATAATGGGGTATTATGCAGGTTATGCAATGCAAATGCCTCTCACTGTCCCAGCACTTTGCCTCTTTAACCACTTAAGCCCCGGGAGATTTTAACCCCCATTCCGACCAGGGCCTATTTTGCGATTCGGCACTGCGTGATTTTAACGGACAATTGCGCGGTCGTGTGACACTGTACCTAAACGAATTTGACGTCCTTTTTTTCCCACAAACAGAGCTTTCTTTTGGTGGTATTTGATCACCTGTGCGATTTTTTTGATCATGCGCTATAAACAAAAAAAGAGCGACAATTTTGCAAAAATAACAATATTTTTCACATTTTTTTTATATGAAATTCCCAAAAAAAAAATGTAAAAATCAAAATTTTTAACATTTTCGGCCAATTTGTTTTATGCTACATATATGTTTGGTAAAAAAAAAAAAATCGCAAAAAGCGTATTTTGATTGGTTTGCGCAAAAGTTATCGCGTTTAACAAAGGGAAAGATTTTTGTCATTTTTGTTGGTTTTTTTTTTTAACGCGTAATGGCGGCGATCTGTGATTTTTTTTTGCGGTACTGCGACATTGCAGCGGACAGATCGGACCCTTGACTGACATTTTTGACACTTTTTGGGTTACCAGTGACATTTCTACAGTAATCAGTGCTATAAATATGCACTGTTACTGTAAAATTACACTGGCAGTGAAGGGGTTAACTTTTTTTGAGAGGGAGGGGTTATGTGTGCTCCTAGGGGCGTGATTCTAACTGTGATTGGCTGTGGCTTGAGGTGTAGGAACAGTGATCAACGGTCCTACATAGTAGAACCGTATAATCATTGTTTCTACACCGGGGAGAATGACAGGTGGCTTGTTTACATCAGCCGCCTGCCTTTCTCCCTCTCCACCGACGATCGTCCAGAGCCCTCACAGGCTAGCGACGTAGTACTACGTCGCTCTGCCTGTGAGGGGCTGACTGCCGCAGTAAATATACTGTGAGCAGTCGGCAAGTGGTTAAGTGCACGGGCTTCAGCTGTGTATCTTTCTTGTCCACTGTCATACAATTTAAACGATGCACCCATGAGGTCTGTGCACACGATCAGAAAATTGTACAAAAAATACAGCTTTCAAAACGATCAGACTATAGTCTGATCGTTGGTACGCAGCTTTCGAAACCTGACCAAGGCAGTTCATCTTATATTTTCCGATCGGACAAGCATGAAAATTGTCCTAGTACGATACCAGATTGTACGATTTTGGTGTAATCAGTACAGTTGACGTTCGAATATACAATAAAAATACACTACAACACATTACATTCCAATTTTTTATTCTGTCGTACGAGAATTTTCGTTACTTTAGCAAACGCTTCATTTTCGATATGAGACTAGCATGCACAAAGAAACAAAAAACAGATGAACGGGAGGGGTCTATGGCCAGGTCCGTCTGCCCCCCCCCCTCCCCCCCGACTGATGGAGCACCAGCCAACATACTTATATTTATACTTGTTTAAGGTCATTGACTCAAAGGTTTGTCAGTAAGTCTACTTAATTTACGTCCAATATGAGTTTTTTTGTTATCCGATGCTAGTAAATTTGTTGGGCTTTTCATATGTCATTTGGGTGGAACTGTTCAGCTTTCCACACTATGTATGTGGACATGGCGGTATTGACCTCAGAGACAAGGCAATGCTTGAACCCTGGAACACATTGGCCTGCCAATCATCAGATTGGAAGCACAGTGGACACATTAAGCTACAGTTAGGTGGGACATAGAACTGATTAGCCATATTTAGATATTTGCCTGAACATCTGCTTTTAACTGCCATGCAGATTGACAGTTCTGGAAACTCTTCCAGATTAAAATAATTTGATCCATATTAAAAAAAGAACATTATAGTTTTTAGCAACCAATAGCTGCAGAAAAAGTGCATAATAAGCAAGCAAGCCTTATTAAAAACTCATTGCCTTGACCTTTAATTCAATTCCTTTACTGTAAAGCAAACAAAAGGCTAAGAGCTTGGCACTGGAGTGTTTGTTGGAAACTAGATCGTTTTTTAGGGGCAGGAAATACATCTTATTCTGTAACAAAACACTCGTGTAGTGTTAATAACAATTCTTATTTGTGCGTCTATGTCTACAACTGAAGTGAAGCCTCGGTTTGTTGGAATTTGTGGTGCTGATGATTTTAATCAGACTTCATAACTGAGTGACACATATGTCAGAGGCACTCTCTCCCTCTGTTCAAGTATCTGTCAAGTATCCTTCAATGTAAATGACATCCACACTTACACAAATTGCCACTTACTCAGTTGTGTGTTTGGTCACTTGGAGTTGTGGCAATCCAGTTGACAAAAATAAGAATGACTGTAAGACCAAGCATTGAAAGCTTAACACAGAACATGGATAAGGAATGTTTGCCATTTATTTCATTGTTACTACACATAGGATCCTAAATCATCTACCAGTATATTCAAACACGATAACCCCCTTTAACTGGCCCCCATAACCACCCTCCTGATAAAGCTATCTAGACGACTATTGTCATTCATTTAAGGTTTATATAATATGCAGCCATGTATGCATGGTTTAGAAATGTATGGTTTGATAGAAATTAAACTTTACCTAACTGTTTTGGAACTTTATCTATTAACCGCTTGCCGACCGCCGCACGACTATTTACTGCGGCGGTCAGCCCCTCACAGGCAAAGCGACGTAGTACTACATCGCTAGCCTGTGAGGGTCTAGGGAGCTAGCGCGCGCCCCCGGAGGCGCGCTCCCGCGCGGTCGCGGACCCCCCCCCCCCCCCCCGTGCGTGTGCCTGGCAGACCCGATGTCCACCGGGCACCCGCGATCGTCCGTTACACCGGGAGAAAGGCAGGCGGCTAATGTAAACAAAGCCGCCTGTTATTCTCCCCTGTGTAAGAATGGTGATCATACGGTTCTGCTATGTATGACCGTTGATCACTGTTCTTACACATCAAGCCACAGCCAATCACAGTTAGAATCACGCCCCTAGGGAAACACTTAACCCCTCCCTCTCAAAAAAAGTTAACCCCTTCACTGCCAGTGTCATTTTTACAGTAACAGTGCATATGTATAGCACTGATTACTGTAGTAATGTCACTGGTAACCCCAAAAGTGTCAAAAATGTCAGTCAAGGGTCCGATCTGTCCGCCACAATGTCTCAGTCCCGCAAAAAAAATAGCAGATCGCCGCCATTACTCGTTAAAAAAAAAAAACAACAAAAATGACAAAAATCTTTCCCTTAGTTAGTAAACGCGATAACTTTTGCGCAAACCAATCAAAATAAGTTTTTTGCAATTTTGTAGCAGAAAACAAATTGGCCTAAAATGTTAAAAAAATTTTGATTTTTACATTTTTCTGGGGGGGAATTTCATATAAAAAATGTGAAAAATATTGTTATTTTTGCAAAATTGTCGCTCTTTTTTTGTTTATAGCGCATGATCAAAAAATCGCACAGGTGATCAAATACCACCAAAAGAAAGCTCTGTTTGTGGGGAAAAAAAAGGACGTCAAATTTGTTTAGGTATAGCATCGCACGACCGCGCAATTGTCCGTTAAAGTCACGCAGTGCTGAATCGCAAAATAGGCCCTGGTCAGGAAGGGGGTAAAATCTTCCGGGGCTTAAGTGGTTAACTTTTGTTCTAGAAGATCCTTAGCAGATGCATATAGGTGGTATAGTAGGCAGTTGTTGCTTTCTACGTTGTCTCTTGTAGCCTCTTTTACCCATCAAGCCCAATGTCATACCGAATGTTTTATTTCATTATTTTCATTATTCTGATCTGAAAAAAAAAAAACAAAAAAAAACTTTTTAGTTTAACTTCTATTGGGACATCCAGGGGAGCTTTGTAACCCCTAAAATGCATTGGTGGTTTTATTCCATTTTATCATGCCTATGAATTAAATAAGCAAAGATGTCCCCAACGGAATCACTGTCAGACATAAAAACCTTATTATAATAAGACATTGCAAAACAAAAAAAAAGTTTTGGGTAGTAATTAAAACAAATAGCACAAGGATCTAAAATATATATTTATTTTATTAGCCAAAAGTCCTTTTGTTTTTATAGTCAATTGACAATTCAAATTTAAAGCGTAACTCCACTTTGTTGAGAAAAAAACATTCCCCTCTGGGTGATCTATGTACATTACAAGGATTTTAACAAACTCTGTTGCGGATTCCTACCTTTTGTTTTTCTGAAGAAATCATTGTGTGTTCCTCTGTGCTGAGTGGGTCAAATGGGAGTGGTTTCATAATTATCTGTCAGCTGTGGCAGCTGCAGGGCTCTAATTAGAAAATCTGCTGGGCCTGCATCCCTTTAGACGTGTTCCTATTAGGAGTATCTCACCAAAAATGACATTTTTATTGCAGGGGATACCAGAAATCTGACTTGTATTATAGGCAAACTTCTGGGGAAATTGGTGAGCCAAACACACAAGCAGAAAATGTTTCTGGGGTGTGGTCAGTGCACATTCTGTGTACAGAACACCTCCAGGTAGCCATATTGCATTGCATTTTCAGAAAAGTACAACAGCTGCAGATTGAAAAGGAAGAGTCATTTTTAATAACATTCAATTACAATATGATTTTTGTCACAACTGTATACGTTTATTGGTTTTCCTTTATTTGCTATTTTTTTCCCCCATGAAAGTGGAGTTACCCTTTAAAGATTTAAAAACGCACAGAAAACCAGGGCTTCTTCCAGGGTAATTTGGAAAATGTGCAGATTACATACTTGAAAGTTTTTTTATCAAGAGTCCTCTTTTATCCTCAAAGTCTCCATAGAACTGGAGTGCCATAATCTGGTTTTCTTGCTATTACATTGAAAAGAGAAGAATAACTGGATAAATATAAACTCCCTAGAAGCTTGGGTTGGGCAAACATCTAAGGGTATATTATACAAAAGTTCTGCTGGTTAGGTGATTTATTTATTTTTTTTAAGTTTGAAAAGAATATCTGAATATCCACACGTAATAGTCAAATGAGTCCCATTTTAGTATCACCATGGACAACAACAAGATTTCAGTAATACTAATGGATCTGAATCTCAATCCAGTTTTACAATACAAACTGCTTTTTGTTGACAACTCTTAGATTAAAGTCTTTGTAAAGGCTTAAGGTATTTTTTTACCTTAATGTATTCCCTATATTAAGGTAAAAAACTTTCCATGGTCAAGTCCCCCCCCCCAACCCTCCTAAATACTTGTTCTTACCTGAGCCTGATCTTGATCCAGCTCTGTGCCCAAGAGCAGAGGCACTCTTCTCTCTCTCTCTCTTCACTGGACATGGAGGCAGCAACGGGAGCCATTTGCTGTCTATTCAATTATTTGAGGAGGGGGCGTGGCTTATCCCAACTGTGTGTGTGTACACAGCTTGGCTCAGAAACAAGCCCCCACATTTGCCTCCATAGCAAGCGCTTGCTATGGGCACAGACACAGAAAATGAGGAACGTATGAGAAGAAAATGGTCGCACACCACCACGGGATCCAATGAAGAAAAATTCCTTTATTCACTTAAATGGCACAAGGTACAGCAGGGTAGGACAATAGACGCGTTTCACATGAATACTACGTGCTTGTTCACTAGTGATAGTGAACAAGCACGTAGTATTCGTCTGAAACGCGTCTACTGTCCTACCCTGCTGTACTTTGTACCATTCAAGTGAATAAAGGAATTTTCTCCTCATTGGATCCCGTGGTGGTGGGCGACCATTTTCTTCTCATACATTTCTCCCGGTGGCAGGCCGAGGTTCAGCATCCACTTTGGATCGTGGACATTGACTGGCCTGAGCGGTGTTATCCCTTCTTACCACAGAAAATGAGGATCCAGCAATGCCAGCGGGGCCCCCAGTAGGGGAGGTTTGGGCTGCTCTGTGCAAAACCGTTACATAGAGCAGGTAAGTATGACATGTTTGTTCTTAAAAAAAAAAAAATAACTTTACCATCACTTTATCAGTATTTCCTGGAATCGTCCTATAAATTTTTTATAAGAGACGGTCTAAGCTGAGATATCTAGGGGCAGTTATCTTCCAAAAATTGTATGTGATGACTTTATTTGTGAGTGTTATTAAATTCTATTTTACTTTTTATAGTGTAACTTTTTTTAAATGTCAGGTTTACTGGTCTTCTTATTTATTTACAGATGTTTCTATAGGCTCTATACATTACTAAAACCACAATGCTTATTTTTATGCATCCAGTGAATGCATTTTTTAATGCAGAGATAACCATAAACACAGACAATTATAGGAAACCTTTGTCTGCTGTTAAACCACAAGCCACGTTATCAAAGTTTTTTTGATAGAAGAGGGCGGTACTGCACACTTAGGAGACATTTGATATTTCATATTTGAATGTACTTCTGCATTTCTTTTATTTCATTTAACTATTTAATTCCCTCTATTACAAGAAACTTATTTGTATTTTCCAGCTTAGACATAGGAAGTGATGACCATGTCTTTCACTGATCACAGATGTGCTTGTCACTAACATTTTAGGTACAAATGCAAAACTACTCAGGGTAATAAAAATCCTAAAAGAGGGTGCGGTGTAAAAGAAGAGCCCTTGTACTCCCCACCATAGTGGCCCATGTTCCCTACTGCTGCTATCTTCAGCACTGCAGCCTTCATCAGTCTCTTCAGGATTCAACACTTTCGGGAGTGTCCAATGCTTGGGTCCTCACCATGTGCTGTGGTTCTATCCTCCTACCCCCCTAAATGGTTTATGTGTCTTGTAGTGACATAAGCAACATTTTTCTATTTGTAAAGGCTGAAGTAGACACTGATAATCTATTGATCTCCACTTGCTTCTGGGTCCCACGCCAAGCGGTTTCCCTGATGCATTCTGAATACAGATGTTTGGCTGCCTCACACGGGTGCTATTCAGAGAAAGCTTAGCATTTTCTAAATTAATGCAAAGCGTTCTCTGATTGGACGAGGTGGTGAAGCAGGGCGGTGATGTCACAGTAGGACCAATGTGTATATATATATATGTATATGTATATATATATATATATATATATATATATATATAATCTATCAAATATCCATATTTGGAATATCTCTTTATAGTGGAGAAGCCCTATAGAGAACTGTAGTCAAATTGCAAATTCACCTATGTGACATAGACTGACCATACAAGTAAGACTGGGTTCTTTGTTTTATAAGTGCCCCTGTAAACATTTTGTAAATACGTGTTGATCCTGCAAGTGGACCCATTGGATAGGCACTTCCTTTAATAGGTTGATAATACTCTTCCTCTTGCAGTAAAATTATATTACAATAAATGTTTTGTCTTAGTATTAACCACTTCCTGCAATCTGACATACATGTATGTCGGCTTGAAGAAGTGGTTGTACCGGGATGATGCCTGCAGCTGCAGGCATCAACCCGGTACCATTTTTTAGAGCCAGCGGTCAGGTTTCAGGAGATAACAGCCGATGCGGCTCAGCAGCCGCTTGGCCGGTTATCCAGTGAGCCGGAGGGGACGTCCCTCCACTCCCGCCGCCTTCCACGGCTCTGCCCGGGTCTCCCGTCCCACTGGGAGACCCGAGCAACCAGCCGGCATGTCTTCCAGGTGGTTGGAGTCCCGAACAAAGCTTTTGTCTCCGATCATGTAACCCAGAAGCGAGGTCACTTACGGTTTACTCAGCTGGCAATGGCTCAGATTTGAAACAAAAATGTCAGTATTCAAAAAAGTGCAGTGCAGGGGTCTAGGGTTCTTTAGACCCCCGATCCCTCCATAAAGAGTACCTGTCACTGCCTGTTACTGTCACAAGGGATGTTTAAGTTCCTTGTGAATGCAAAAAAAATGGTCAGATTTAATTTTTTTTAAAAACTGTTAAAAATAAAATACATAGGAAAAAAAAAAAAAATTTAAAGCGCCCATGTCCCTGTGAGCTCGCGCACCAAAAAAAAAAAAAACGCATATGTGAGTCGCGCCCGCAAATGTAAATAGTGTTCAAATCACACATATGAGGTATCGCCGCGATTGTCAGGGCAAGAGCAACAATTGTAAAAAAAAAACGCATATGTGAGTCGCGCCCGCAAATGTAAATAGTGTTCAAATCACACATATGAGGTATCGCCGCGATTGTCAGGGCAAGAGCAACAATTGTAGAAAAAGACCTCCTCTGTAACTCTAAACTGGTAACTGTTAAAATTTTCTAAAGCGTCGCATATGGAGATTTTTAGGTATTGTAGTTTATTTTCATTTCACGAGTTTACTCAATTTTAAAACGTAACATGTTTGGTATCTATTTACTCAGCGTGACATCATCTTTTACAATATACAAAAAAATTGGGAAAACTTTACTGTTTCATTTTTCTACATTCAGTGAAATATATTTTTTCCAAAAAAATTGCATTTGAAAGACTGCTGCGCAAATACCATGTGACAAAAAATATTGCAATGACCACCATTTTATTCTCCAGAGTCTTTGCTAAAATATATATATATATATAGATATAGATATATATATCTATATATATATATATATATATATATATATATATAGATATAGATATAGATATAGATATATATATATAATATTTGGAGGCTCTAAGTAATTTTCTAGCAAAAATTACAGATTTTATACTTGTAAACATCATGTGTCAGAAATAGGCTCGGTCCTTAAGTGGTTAATTAAGACTTAAAGTGGTTGTAAAGGCTGGCCATGTTATACCCTAAAAAGGTAAATAAAAAATGTCCATGTATTTGTATCACCCCCCCCTGTATACTTACCTGAGCCCGATCTCAATCCAGTGCCTCACCCATTTGCAGCTGCTCTCTCCTCTCTCTCTATTTGCCATTGGCTCCTGCTGCTCTCCATCAAATCCTGTGAGCAGAGAGCAGGGGGTTGAGCTGAGCCACAATGTGTGTATCAATAGGCGCACACAGCCCAGCTCGAGAGCGAGCCTGCAGGTGTGCCCCTATAGGAAGCCACACAGAGCGCCAGCTGGGAGGTTCAGGGCTGCTCTGTGCAATACGATAGCACAAAGCAGGTAAGTATAACACATTTTTTTATTTTAAATGAAGCTTTACAATCCCTCTTAAACATCTGTTAGAATGTGTCTTTTACTCTAGCCTTCTGTTGTTTTATGGATGTGTAGTGAATCATGTAGTTAGCAATTGGAGCACAAATTTCACTCTTCTCCCCTGTTTCTCCCCTAAAGAAACAATCAATTGTATGCTTCCAAGACTTTGTTGAATTTTGGAGATATCTACAGATCTCTATCCACAAGTACATTCACCACGCCCTTGTTTCCACATGGAGTAGTTCATGTTGTGCATAGCAGATATTTGCTAGATAAATGAAAATAATACATTAAGAAAAATTTTTTTTTGTTCCACCCTGTCTGCTTCAGGATGTTTCGTCATAAAACAGTTGATGGAACAAAGTCAAACAACATGTCACCTAACACATTAACCGAAAAGAACTGTAGACCTGGATTCTGTGTTCCATATGGCGTGCACTTTTTTCATTTATTAACAGTGAGCCACACCGTGTATCAGTGCTAATTTAACATACGGCTTGGCCCTTCAATAACTGTACATTTACTTCTCTTGATTTGCCATATGTTTATTCAGAGAACAAAAAAAACAAACTTTGAGGCAGTACAAATGATTTCATGTGGGCCACAGCTTGGCGTTTTGGCAAGGAAACGAAGAAAACGCAGCAAACCAGTCAGAAACAGAAAGAGATCTTGTTTCAGTTACAATATATAAACTCGCTGTGGAAAAAAAAAAAGTTTTGCTCTATGTTGAAGGCATTGAAGCAGACATATAGGAAGGATAAAATACCCTCTTTTATTCCAGGTATGTATACATTTTAATAATTCCACATATTGATATTCTATACATAGTTACATTGGTTTAGCTTGGATCAATGTAACTATGCATACCATACCTGGCCAATCTCCCCTCAAAGATCGGCCAGGTACGGTATAGAAATACCATACTGGAAATGGTAGTTTCCTGTATGGTAACTACTGGAAATCCATGAAGTAGACACCACCACTCCAGTGATCTCCACTTGCTATTGAGTTTGTGCTGAGCAGTGGCCTTACTGCTTTGTGAACACAGGAGGTTGTCTATTCAGCACGGGCACCATTCTCAGGAGAAATACAAAGCTTTCTCTGATTGGACCAGGTGGAGGGGTGGGGCAGTGTCATTTAGTTTCCAGGGAGATTAGCTAGGTATGGTATATACATAGTTAGGTTGGTACAGCCTGGACCAATGTAACTATTCGGGACGGGCGTGCATGAGTTCGGGCTGAACATTTGCCTGTTCGACCATTCACCGAACACCTGAATTTGCAGGGTGTTGGCCAGGTGTTCGCTCTGATGAACACCCTGCAATGCACTGAGCAATAAAAAAATCCAAATTCGTGTATTAGTTTATTAGTTTGCACTAAAAAAACAGCCAACGTGTTTCGAGAGTCAGAAAGAATTCCACTTCATCAGAGCTTCCGTTAAAAAAGAGAACCTTAAATGGACTCAAAGTAGAGCTTTCCTGTGTAAAGCCGGGAAGCTAGTCGCTGGATCAGAAGAGTAAGGCCCCTTTCACATGGGCGGTGCGCCCGATGGACTCAGTTTTGCTCAGCGGGGAACGATCCGCCGATTCCCGCTGAGCAGGCAGATGGCAGGTCTGTCTCCGCTTACTTTGCAGAGACGAAGCTGTCAGAGTCTGGCTCTCCTCTATGGAAGATCGGATGAAGACGGACCGCTTGTCCGTTTTCATCATATCCTATCCGATTCGATCGTCCAGGCGGATGGAAAATAGGGTTTCCATCCGTACGGATTTCACGGACAGAATTGGATCAGATAGCAGGGGGTGTCAGTGGAGATGTCTCCGCTGACATCCGCTGCTCCATAGAGGTGCATGGAGCATCCAATCAGGTTCTGGAAAACTGACAGGCGGACCAGATCGGAAAGCCCGTGTGAAAGGGGCCTCACTGGTCAGCAGTATCTCTATCGAATTGAGGCCTTGTTAAAGCGCACTGAGCCTTCATGAAGGGGGAGCTGTTTTATATGATCATATGATGGACAGTTAAAGCAATTTGTTTTCCTTTACCATTCGCTCTGGTGCTCCTGTTTCATGTTTTATGCCATATCATTTCACTCTATTTTGAATGAAATACAGAAAAATATTACTACCGTTATTTTTCTGTACTTAGACTTAAATCAAGCTCTGCAAAAGCCCTCTGTCTACCAGTAATAGAAGGGTGGTTGGTTATCTAAACTCTGTAACACAACCAATCAGTGCAGGCTCAGACTTATCAAAAAGTAAACAAAACATTCTATTTGTAAAGTCTATGTTAGATGAAGCAGTGATCTGCTGCATTGATAACGTACCTGTACCAGTCCCAAAATAAACTACAATTTCACATTTGGACTGACTTATTTGTTTAATTCCAGTAGTACTATAATATTTAAAGCAAAACATGTTTGTCCAAAACGAGTCTGGCTCTGTTTTTTAAATAACCTTTAATCAGATCTGAGCAAATGAAGCCAAATGAGAGCCAAAACGAATAAATGCAATGGCAAAAAAATATAAAAAAAATAAAATAAACTGTCTAGCGAATGGCCCCCCTGGACAGACCTTCAAGTGATCAACGTAAACCTTTCCTGTGCAAATGTGACATTGCAATAGTTAAAGAAGAATTGCTTTCGAAAAGTTTGAGGGGTTAAGTTAAAGGTAAAAGCAATTCACCTCTATAGCAGCTTTTGTAATATCTGTACTTACAGGTGAGTTTTTTTTTCTGTGATTCTGTAAAATCTCTGACTTTTGAACCCCTTTCACTGCGAGCAGTCCACATATGTGTGGCAGCAAAAGTATGGGCTCTAATGCCCACATGCAACACATATGCATTGCTTGGCAGCCAATGTTTATGTTCGGATAGCGCGCAGACCGAGCTGTCAAAGATAGTTTTCAAACTGGAATATAGATCAGTAGCTGTCGGGACTGGTTTCTGATCATGTGACCAATTTAACTGTGGTCAAATGGTTGTTGATCCTTCCCGCCCCTGAGGTGTTAAAAGGGATGCTGGGACAGGTGTGAAGGGGATAAAGAACATTCCTTAGCCCCCTCTCCATCTTCGGAGTGAGCAAATGTGGTTGGCTACACTCCTATATTCAGTGAGACCATAGAGAACTCTGACAAGACACATCATAGCAGCAAAAGAAAAATAAAAGGGGGGGGGGGATTTGTATCTTTGGAGTAGTAGAAGGTACTTTTTTAAATTAAAAAATTAATATTTGAATATAATTTTTTATTTTTAAACCAAAGTCTCATGTCACTTTCAAAAGCAAGTTTCAAAGTTTCATATTAGGTAAGGTTGGATAAAGACAGTAGTCTATGGTTGGATAAAGATGGTAGTCTATGGTTGGATAAAGACGCTAGTCCAAGGTTGGATAAAGACGGTAGTCTATGGTTGAATAAAGATGGTAGTCTATGGTTGGATAAAGACGCTAGTCCAAGGTTGGATAAAGACGGTAGTCTATGGTTGAATAAAGATGGTAGTCTATGGTTGGATAAAGACGCTAGTCCATCCAGTTCAACCTGTGTAGGAGTATGTGTGTCAATGTCGATAATCATTTCCCATATCCCTGTTATATGTTGTGTTCAGTAAGATGCACGTCCAATAGTCCTTTTTAAAACTATCAATACTTTCCACTGACACCACCAGTTGTCCTGACCGTGAAAAACCACCTACGCAGCTTAAGGTTAAACCACTTCTCCTCCAGTCTCATTGTGTGGACCCGTGTCCTCCTACACTCCCTGAGACTGAAGAGTTTTCTTCCTATGTGGGATCACCAGTAAGATATTTGTACATCTCCTCTCAAGCGTCTCTTCTCCAGAGAGAAGTCCAGTGCTTGCAGTTTGTTCCCTGTAATTAAGGGCCGTTTATTTACTGTGTATTTGTTGCCCTTCTCTGGGCTCTTTCCAGCTCCAGCACATCCTTGCTGAGGACTGGTCACCAGAACTGGATGGATACCAGTTACTGGATACTCAAGATGTGGTCGAAGCAGTTTTAATCCAGTTTTCATTGTTTGTTGCCTAAGTTTCCCTAACTGTTGAGAGTAAATTACGTTGCCCAATAGCTGTCACAGTCCCCGATTTACAAACTGGCTTTTGCAGACGTTACAGGCCCAAAACGTCTTTGGGGCATTTCCTTTACTTGCTATAGTAGCTCTGGAATGAATAGATAAAAATAGGCACAGCTGTTTATATTACAGATGTATTACTGGTATTCTAGGTTCTTTTTTCTAGTATGGTAATCTCTTGTAAGTATACAAAAGAGTCTTTTACTTAGCACATAACTGATTATGTTCCTGCACTGGAGGTCTCGGTCAAATGTCATTCATCAGTAGGTTTTATGTTTATACTTAAAGTGACTGAGATCCAGTTGTAAATGCATTCCCAGTTCCTGGTTTTCCAATTCATGTCAGAATACATGTTTACAAGCAATATAATATATTCTACAAGAATATCTTTCAGATGTCATGTACCTCTATATTTATTTGATTTTGTAGTTCTGATTTGGACCACTCAGGAGATTTTTGTACCAGTTAAAATGAGTGCTGATATCTGTATTAAAGATGTGTGCATGCTGTATGCATAGTTTTTGTATATGATTAAACTTTAATAGCTTTGGATGTACACATAATAGGAGTACTGTCAGGGTTTAGCCTGCAGTTGTCCTGCCTGAGTAATTCTTACCTCCTTGCTGCAGGGGTTCTGATAGACCCGTGGTACCATTCACGTGTGTTGTTTGGCTTCTGTGCTCACCTATGGACATCGTCTGCTATTCTGTGGATTTATATTTCCTTTCCCTTCTATCACTTTCTGGCCCACCTCCCAGTTTGTTTCCCTATATAAGACATGCTCAGTGCAGCCCACATTGCCCGAGCAACTTCCTAGATCTCTGAGCTCCTGTTTGCCTATTATTGCTTGTATTCCGTGTCTGATGCCCCGTGTACCGAGCCTGGCTTCGTCTACCATCTGTACTTGCCTACCACGCACCCGGACCTCGGCTTGCTTCTAGGATTTCCTTCTGTCTCCTGCTGTTTGTACTCTGCATACGCGAGTGGTCTCCACATCATCAGCTAGGTGCACCTGGGGACCACAATCTGGTTCCAGCTTGCTGCAAGTCCATCCCCACCATCAGAGGCCCTGGTGAAGAAGCAGGCTGGGGCCTAGACTCCCTGGGCACCCTGGAGAACCCCAATTTAGTGATCTTAAAGGGCTTATTATCACTGGAATCTGACAAGCACATTGTAAAGAGCATATAGAAGTGTTTCTAAATCACAAAGCTTACGTTAGCAAGCCTGTTAGGGACAATACTGTTGGCAGCGTGAAATTGTCCAAAATGTCTTGGTGTGCTGACGTCTTAAAGCGGAAGTATACTCCGCTTTTTAACTTTTACCTACAGGTAAGCCTATAATAGGGCGTACCTGTAGGTAAAATTAATATCTCCTAAACCTGCACGGCTTAGGAGATATTCACCCTGCATGCAGCCGCTGACACCAGCGGCGCATGTGCTCTGAAGGTCCGGCGTATCTTGCCGGACCTTCAGAGCTCCTTGCTGGAAAGTAAACTCCCGCACGCATGCGTGGGAGTGACATCATCACGGCTCCAGCCACTCACAGCGCTGGAGCCGATGAACCAGGAAGAGATGCTGATGGAACATATCAGCTGCCTCAGTGGTGTCCGGTTGACCGTTCTAAGGTAAGTATTTCATAATGTGCTAGTATGTGATGCATACTAGCACATTATGCCATTGTCCTGCAGGGTTTTTTTTTTTTGGGGATACAACCTTTTCTTTAGAAAAACACACGAGGACGTACAATATCTATCGAGATATATACACACACACACACGTGTGTGTAAAGGCAGGCATCCCAATACTTTTGGTAATATAGTGTGTATATATATATACACACTATATTATATAATATATATATATATATATATATATATATATATATATATATATATATATATATATATATTTAGCTTTTTTTTTTCTTGCCTATATTTCCTGTAATTTTTAATCTTCCTTTTCTGCAGGGTTTTATGCCTCATCGCTTAGAAAGCAGTAGTGAAACTTGAGTTTCCCCTATGCATTTTAATATACACATACATCAATCCTGTCCACATCTTTTCCTGTAATTTGGAGGCAGTTAAAAAAAGATGCCGATGGCTTTCAGCAAGAGACCTATTTCTCTAAAGAAATTGTAAATACATTTTGTCAGGTAACTCTATGAAATATGTTTTGAGCATTAATGTTACCACACAGTGCCCGGAACATTAGCTTTAACCGGGTAGGTTCAGATACAGACAAAGTTCTTATACTTATTATTGCTATGTGCTGATAAATATACATGGCTCTGTTTAAAGGAAGTGTAGTGGTTTTGTATATATTTTCTCTTTATACAGTACGTATTATGGTCAAGACTAAAAAATTCTATTGATACCTAAATGCTTTTTATTTTTGTAGGGTACGTATAAAATAATTCATACAGTGTTAACATTTTGGGTCCTTTCACGCGGGCTTTCCGCCCGGTGGAGTCCGTTTTGCTCAGCAGGGATCGATCGGCCGATCCCCGCTGAGCAGGCGGATGACAGGTCCATCTCTGCTTACTTTGCAGAGATAGACCTGTCAGATCCCCGCTCTCCACTATAAGAGATTGGATGATAACGGACCGCCTGTTTGTTCTCATCTGATCCCAGTGGCGGCCCGTCCATTGGGCCCCCCCATCCATGCATCCTGCCCCCTAATCTACATGCAGGGCACTGAATGCATGGACTCCAATAGGGTTTTTTTTTTTTTTTTAAGCACTTGATTAGAGCCAGAGCCTCTAATAGGCTTCAAAAAAGGGTGGGCTCGGGGCGCAGAGCACTGTTGGGTAGAACCAGCCTGTCAAATTTTACATGCAATTGTTGTTAGTGGCTGTTATAGCCACTAGCAATAATCACTGTGTTCTCCCAGCGTAGATGGCTTTCTCCCTCTGGAGAACACAATGGCTCCGTGGGAGGGATTTCCCCATCAACACTCGTTGTCTTGATGGAGAAATCAAGCAATGTTCTTTTCTTCAACCTGTGAGTGCAGGAAAGGAAATCGCTCTCTATGGCTGGCCTAAGGCTAGGTTCACATCAGTGTGAGAGATTACTGCTGCAACTACCGGCACAGAAAAATGCAGGAGCAGTGTGCAGGTGCCATTAATGCCAATGGGATGCCACATGCACTGGAAATCGCACCCGCACTGGGAACTGAACTGCACTTGTGGTTCCCGTGCAGGCTGTGATTTCTGAAATGCTGCAGGGACCTTTCCCCTGCTTTTCAGGAGGCACACCAGCCCATTCAAATGAATGGGCTGCTGTGTCTACACAAATCGCAGCCCGCAGAACTGCACAGATGTAAACCTAGCCTTAAAGGATAAGTTCACCTTTAAAAAAAATGAATAAATGTACAACTTTTTGCAAGTGAATAAATGTGCATTTATTTGTTTTTTTTTACTAGGCGCCTGCAAAGCATTGCATCCGCAATCAGCAGATCGCAGGTGGAATGCTGGGCATTGGCAAATAAGGCTTACCTACCGTGTTTCCCCGAAAGTAAGACATCCCCCGAAAATAAGACCTACTAATAGTTTTGTCTCTCGCTGAAATATAAGGCATCCCCCACGAAAATAAGACATCCCCGATAATAAGGCCTTCCCCGAACATAAGGCCCCCCGAAGCTTACCGGTACCGTAACTCTAGACCGTAGCTGTGGGCGCCGCCGCGCAGCTCACTGTAGGCCGCAGCACAGCTGGAGCAGACAGGACAATCAGAGAGCCCGCGCTGCTGCCTGCTGCTTGCTCCGCCCTGACGGTGAGTCGCGCGGAAACAGTGTGTGGACACACAGTCGGGCACTGAGCACTGGTGACTGAGGTAGGAAATGTCTGATTATTGGGGGGAATCACTTACCATAAAATGACACAGGAGGATCAGAGGGGGCAAAATAAGACATCCCCTGAAAATAAGATCTAGCGCATCTTTGGGAGAAAAAAATAATATAAGACACTGTCTTTTTTTCGAGGAAACACGGTATAGGTAGTGAAAGTATCTCCTAAACGTGTTTAGGAGATATTTACGTTACATGCAGCCAAGTGACATCACTGGTGCATGCGCTCTGAAGGAACGGCCACGGGTGCCATTCCTTCTGAGCTCCATGCCGTGAACCGCGGCTCCGGCTGATCACAGCACCAGAGCTCACTAACCCAGAAGAAACTCCAGGGAAAATGTCAGCCGTGTCAACTGGAGCAGCTTCGTTCTGAGGTAAGTATTACATAATGAGCTAGTATACTAGCTCATTATGCCTTTTGTCTTATGTCGCATCTTCTTCCTGACCTAAGGCATGCGCGTGCACTTCCGGCGACCTGCTGAACACAGCGGGAGCCAAACAGCAAGTCCGGCGGACGCCGGGATCTTTCCTGAGAGAAGCAGACTGCCTATGTAAACAGGAACACAGATCTCTGTCTTCAACCAGTCAGACCATCCCCAACACAGTTAGCAAGCACCCCCCTAGGGACATATTTAACCCTTTGTTAACCCCTTCCCTGCCAGTGTCATTAGTACAGTAACAGTGCATATTTTTAGCACTGAGCACTGTAATAATGTCACTGGTCCCCAAAAAAAGTGTCAGGTAAGTGTCTGATTTGTCCGCTGCAGTCCTGCTAAAAATCGCTGATTGCTGCCATTACTAGTAGAAAAAAAATTATTAAAAATGCCATAAAAATATCCCATAGTTTGTAGACGCTATAACTTTTGCACAAACCAAAACATGTAGCAGAATACATATTGGTCTAAAAAATATTGTTTTTTTTTTTTCAAAATTGTTGCCTTTTTTTGTTTATAGCGCAAAAAAAAAAAAAAAAAACGCAGACATGATCAAATCCCACCAAAAGAAGACTCTATTTGTGGAAAAAAAAGGACAGCAATTGTATTTGGGTACAGCGTCGCACGACCGTGCAATTGTCAGTTAAATAATGCAGTGCCGTATCACAAAAATCGTCTTTGTCATTAAGGGGGTAAAACCTTCCGGGGTTGAAGTGGGTTAATGAACAGCAAATAGTGTAATTTTAGTGGCGCTGACTCATTACTGAACTCTTCAGAGCTGCAATCTGCAATGAGGTCATAGATAGAGATGTTGTATTGTGTTGATGGTACTTACAGTAAGAACAGTGCACGTAACGCTTCCTCTTTATGTCCTTTAGGTCCTATCCCCCAAGCTCCATGTTGGCCGTTACCTGTTACTGAATCTCACCCCGTCCAAGCCTTGCTGGAAACCTACACTGTTTTATCTGGCTGTGCAAGCAAAAGAACAATAAGTTATCCCCAAGAGGTCCATATCATAAATCTGAAATGTGTAGAGGAAGACTCCTGTCAAAGTGAAAAAGAGGTATGTATGATTTACAGTATAATCTGTTCAGCAATGTTTCCTGGAAGCACAATATTATACCTTGGCCTATTGTTTTAGGCTGCCATTACTATCACTGCCGGCGATCCTGTCACTGATAGAACATCCTGCAGTGTTTACATAAAAATTCTTCACACAGGACAGCTGAAACCAAGTTAAAGGGCCATTTACACGGTTCTTTCCCTTTGTACTCATGCAATGGAAGTACATATGGCACAGAAGTAACTAACCTGTAGTCTTCTGTGGCACAGCATGATGTGACCTGTAGACCTTTGCAACTGAACCAGCAGCTAGTTGCCCATGTATTCTACACAAACATACATTTTTTGGGGTTTATCAGGAATATGGGCTTTAGTAGTCTGAGCCACAAACCCACAAGGTAACCCACATTTCAGGTACAATTGGAAAATAATATATACTTTAGCATAAAAACCATGCATGCAATCATACATGGATGCAAGGTCATATATATATATATATATGTGCATATTTACAGTATACACACACACACTATATTAGCAAAAGTATTGGGATGCCTGCCTTTACACGCGCATAAACTTTAAAGTGATTGTAGTCTCGTTTTTTTTTTTTTTTAAATAACAAACGTGCATGTTATACTTACCTCCTCTGTGTAATGGTTTTGCACAGAGCAACCCAGATCCTCCTCTTCTCAGGACCCTCTTCAGCTCTCCTGGCCCCTCCCTCTCTTTCAGTGCCCCCACAGCAAGCAGCTTGCTATGGGGGCACCTGAGCCGAGTCACAGCTCCCTGTTTCTATTCAGATACGGAGCTGCGGTTCGGCCCCGCTTACTCTCTGAAGGAGGGAAGTCCCGGATGGCTGAGACAGTCGTGGACATCCCTGGATCGAGAAGGGACCCAGGTAGGCATTAGGGGGGCTGAGAGGGGCTGCTACACACAGAAGGTTTTTTAACTTAATGCATAGAATGCATTTAGATAAAAATCCTTCTGACCTTACAACCCCTTTAATGGCATCCCAGTCTTAGTTTGTAGGGTTTAATATGGAGTTGGCCCACCCTTTACAGCTAAAACAACTTTAACTTTTCTGGGAAGGCTGTCCACAAGGTTTAGGAGTGTGTCTATGGGAATGTTTGACCATTCTTCCAGAAGCGCATTTGTGAGGACAGGCACTGATGTTGGAGGAGAAGGCTTGGCTCGCAGTCTCCGCTTTAATTCTTCCTAAAGGTGTTCTATCGGCTTGAGGTCAGGACTGTGCAGGCCAGTCAAGTTCCTCCACCCCAAAATCGCTCATCCATGTCCTTATGGACCTTGCTTTGTGCACTGGTGTGCAGTCATGCTGGAACAGGAAGGGGCCATCCCCAAACTGTTCCCAAGAAGTTGGGAGCATGAAATTGTCCAAAATGTCTTGGTATGCTGACACCTTTAGAGTTACCTTCACTGGAACTAAGGGGCCAAGCTCAACCCCTAAAAACCAACCCCACACCATACTCCACCAAATGATTTGGACCAGGGCCCAAAGCAAGATCCATAAAGACATGAATGAGCGAGTTTGGTGTAGAGGAACTTGACTGGCCTGCACAGAGTCCGGACCTCAACCCGATAGAACACCTTTGGGATGAATTAGAGCACAGACTTTGAGCCAGGCCTTCTTGTCCAATATCAGTGCCTAACCTCACAAATGCGCTTCTTGAAGAATGGTCTAACATTCCCATAGACACACTTCTAAACCTTGTGGACAGCCTTCCCAGAAGAGTTGAAGCTGTTATAGCTGCAAAAGGTGGGTCAACTTAATATTGAACCCTATGGACTAAGACTGTGATACCATTAAAGTTCATGTACGTGTAAAAGCAGGCATCCCAATACTTTTGACAATATAGTAGTGTGTGTGTGTGTGTGTGTGTGTGTGTATGTATGTATGTATGTATGTATGTATGTATGTATGTGTGTGTGTGTATATATATATATATATATATATATATATATATATATATATATAGCAGGTAGTCAGTGCACTCAACAGGGTAAGTCCTGCTTCTTATTATCCTTTTTCTTATACTTGTGTGTATATACATTGTATATGGCATTTATATGATATTCACACTTATTCATATATGGCATATATATGATATTATTATATATATATATATATATATTATTATATATATATTATTCATATAATTATTCATATAATTCATATATATGATAATCATAATTCATATATATGATATTACTTATTCATATATATGATATTCACTCCTAAATGAAACATTTCCCCACTACGTCCCTCCCTCCTCTACTATTTAAAAAAAAATTGATTTTTATTTGCTGCAGCCCACTCCCCACCTCCATTCTTGCCTAGGTGACAATGACTTGGCCATGTTCTTGCAGCCTCCTTGGATATGCCCATTAGAGATGTCCCGAACTGTTTGCCGGCGAACAGTTCCCGGCGAACTTCGCATGTTCGCGTTCGCCTCGGCGGGCGAACATATGCGATGTTCGGTCCGCCTCCTATACATCATCATTGAGCAAACTTTGACACTGTACCTCACAGTCAGCAGACACATTCCAGCCAATCAGCATACCCTCCCTCCCAGACCCTCCCACCTCCTATAAAAAAGCAAGGGCAGCATCCATCTTAGATTCATTCTGAAGCTGCAGTGTTAGTTAGAGCAGGGAGAGGGCTGCTGTTGCTGCTGAATTGATAGGGAAATCATTAGCTAGGCCAGTGTTCTGTGTCCACTCCTGCTGTAAGGACAACATCCTGACAGCACCCCAAAAAGCCCTTTTTAGGGCTGGTATATCAGTCTGCTTTTATTTATTTCTTTTCTATATATTTATCAGGCATTTTTGAAGGCAGGCATGACTTTTTTTGGATTAGTGTCGGGGGGGGGGGGGGTCTTAAAAGTGTACCTGTGAAGTTTCAGCTCTCTAGCATGCCCAGAACCAGAAAAAAAAGATCATATAGGTGTAAAAGGAGGGTCCCACCATCCCTGCTCTACTAAAAAATTATCTTATTTTCTGGTTCTGGACATGCTACAGAGCTGAAACGGCACAGGTACACTTTAGACCCCCCAGACACTAAATCACACAAAAAAAAAGTTTTTTAAAAATTGTCATTTTTGATAGAGAGCCATTTATTGGAAAAATTTAAAAAAAAATTAAAAAAAAAATTTCTTGGGATTTATTGTCTGGGGGGTCTAAAAAGTGTACCTGTGAAGTTTCAGCTCTGTAGCATGTCCAGAACCAGAAAAAAAAATAGAATTAGGGTTAGGGCTAGGGTTAGGGCTAAGGTTAGGGTTATTTTTAGTGCTTAGGGTTAGAGGGTTAGGGTTAGAGGGGTAGGGGTAGGGTTACTAACTCTAACCCTAAGTATCTCACCGTAACCCTAACCCTATCCCCTAACACTAAACCTAACCCTAACCCTCTAACCATAACCCTAACCCTCTAAGCCTAGCCATAAAAATAACCCTAACTCTAAACCTAACCCTAGCCCTAACCCTAATCCTAACCCTAACCCTCTAACCTTAAACTTAACCCCCTAACCCTAATTCGTAATTTTTTTCTGGTTCCGGACATGCTACAGAGCTGAAACTTCAGGGCTAGGGTCAGGGCTAAGGTTAGGGTTATTTTTAGTGCTTAGGGTTAGAGGGGTAGGGGTAGGGTTACTAACTTTAACCCTAAGTATCTCACCATAACCCTAACCCTATCCCCTAACACTAAACCTAACCCTAACCCTAAACCTTAAAGCCCAGTTCCTGTCCCATTTTGGTCGGTTCTGGTCTGTTCGCGGTTGTTTGCGGTGCGTTAAACGGGGAGTTTGGTCTGTCAGAGTTTGGTCTGTCACTGTGAAGCGGGCGTAACCCTTACACTACCTGATCGATACAACATCATACCTGATCGTATACACACACTGGATGTTTTAAAGCACGTTATTCCAAACAATTTAGGAATGTTAGGTGATTTATGCCCTTTATGGATTAAAACCCGACTCTGCGTCAACTACGTAATTTTCCATGGGAGTTTTGCCATGGATCCCCCTCCGGCATGCCACAGTCCAGGCGTTAGTCCCCTTGAAACAACTTTTCCATCACTATTGTGGCCAGAAAGAGTCCCTGTGGGTTTTAAAATTCGCCTGCCTATTGAAGTCTATGGCGGTTCGCCGGTTCGCGAACATTTGCGGAAGTTCGCGTTCGCCGTTCGCGAACATTAAATTTTATGTTCGCGACATCACTAATGCCCATCACATATTCATCACATCACATATCCAAGGAGACTGCAGGACACACACAGGCTGTCTCCTTTAGGTTCTTGCTGCTGGCCCCCGATGACACTTCTCCAGGTCCACTTGGATGGATATAAGTTATTCAGTATAAAAATGGCAAAGGGTGGTCCTTGCCGAACGTGATCAGGGGCCCACTGCAAGAACTCAAGAGAGACAACTGGCATCCAATGGCGTAGGAATGGAAGATGGCCCCACAGGACCCAGCAAGTGACAACAGGGCGACAGATTTCAGCAGGACAAGACTGGATTCACTGGGCCGGTGAGGATGTCTTTTGAAGATACACTTTCTATAAAAGGTAAAATGGGGGATAGAAAAAAAAAAATAAAAAATGGACAGGATGATGAACTTCTAAATTCTTAAATAACCTATCACAGATTCTTCATATTTCCTGTGGTACATTCCCTTATGCCTGAATAAAGCTAGTATGTTAGTTATGCAAGCACAGGGAGAACATGCAATCTCAATGCAGATAGTGTTCTGACCGGGATTCACACTGGGGCCTCTACTGCTACATGCATAGCACAGACTTTTGCTTGACGTTATTGAAAAAAGTTGACTGTGCTTCTCTGCATCAGCAATGTTATGTGCAAAGTGTTGTAAACGATCACCTTGTAAAACAACCCATTCAATTTAAAATAGAAATGAAAGGCGAAACATTTTTGTATAGATGTAAAAAAAAAAAAAAAAAATATATATATATATATAAATACCTTTTTCCCTTTTTTATGTGATCACATTCCCTCTGTTCTCAGATGCATACAAGCTGGGGGAGGAGAGGTAGCAGCACACTGAGCTTCCCAGTGAATGGCTGTGCAGCGAGAGTAGTGTCAGGACATGTCTGATCATTGAAGGAGAGTGCAGTGAGTTCCCAGCGCAGCCAGAGAGCTGACCACAGTGTGTTCTGCTTAGTGTGGTCAGTTTTTAATAGGAAAGCAGAGAGACTGGCAGAAACACCAGGGATTTCACACAAAGATAGCAATACAAAGAGAACAGGATGCTTTCACATTCAGGTACATGCTACAGCAGCCACATATCAGGAATATGAAGTGTTGGGGTAACAAAAGCTTTTATTTTGACTAGTGAGTTTTTCATTGCCGATACCGATATTTTGGTCAATGCATACCAGTATCGGCCGATATGGGCTGATATTTTCGTACATATTTAATTTTTTTTTTTTTTTGACAGGTACATTTGTGGAGGGATCTGGGGGATCTAAAAGACCCCAAACCCCTCCTCTTCACTTAAATGCATTCAAAACGCCAAGTTTGGCTGTTTTGAATGCTGTCATTTTTTTTAATCTGGCGCCAGACAGTACCCGGAAGTGATGTCATGACATCACTTCCAGGTTTTTGCATGGAGACCCGATCAGAGCCGAATGCGGCTTTGATTGGGTCTTCAGCTGCCGTGCAGGCTGGTTGCCCGGATCTCCCGGTGGGACGGGAGACTCAAGCGAGCCGTGGGAGGGGACGTATCGGTTGTCATTACAAGACAGCCGACCGTCGGCTATGGACGCCGGTACCGGGGTGGTGCGTCTAGCTGCAGGCATCACTACGGTACAAGCACTTTCCGAAATATCGGTAATATCGGCCACCTTGGTGGCCGATTTGGATGTATCGGGGAAAGTGCAGATCGGCCCTCGATATATCGGCTTTGCCGATCCCTAATTATGACTCTAAAGATCGCAAAAAACAGACCACATCAAGCATAATTGATAAATACTAGTAGAAAGCTGTGATAATATGCTAACTGCAACAGTCTATAAGAGCCAGTCAGATCAAGCATTTATTTTATTGTTCATTAATGCAGAATACTGTTTTCAGTGCTATAAAATAAAAATATGCAGAATATAAAAAACAGGTACAGTCACATACAGTACATATAAAATTGCTAATAAGAGAATAAATCTTTATCGGGAGTAGTTACTCTTTAGCTATACTGCATTCTTGTACAGGCCACAATTTAAGTGAATGTGTTGCAAATTATCATTTATTCTCCAGGCCGCATGCCATGATTGCTATAAACAAATATTTAAGTTCAAATTCTTTCACCCTTGCGATGCATAGTTAAGTTATATCATATGGGGATCGCATTTTTGTCTCTGCTTCTCTTGCTGACCACAGCATTTTCACAGTACAGCATAATTGCTCATTTATACAAGGCTCACTGAGGGAGGGCAGCATGGAATTTTATTATGACTGCCACAGACTGTTGACTACTTGACTCAACCCCTTTTAAATCTTAATTGTCATTAACAGTGCAGAAAACTCTGCTATGGACATAAATCATGGTAATATGTGCTACCAGTGGGTGCCAAAGCAAAGATCCCTATTTGTACAACCTTCACAAAGGTGACACCTTCAAGATTTGCTTTTGTTAGCCGTCAAGATCATGCTGCACACAATCTATTTTAAAACCAGAAGGAGAGGGATCTTTTAGAAATGGATAAATGTGTTTATGTACTGTATGAGGCAAACATGCATGCTTATTTCTAGTATTTCATTTATGAGAGGTAAATAGATAAATGAATTTAAATAGAGAGTGATCCAACCTCCTTTTTTATATTATCTTTATGTATGAGATGGAACAAGTACAACATCAGGTGAGCATTCGCAAGTTCTTTACAAAAGCTCTCTCAATAAAGATAAGACTATAGACCAGGGGTCATCAAACTATGGCCCTCCAGCTGTTGCGGAACTACACATCCCATGAGGTAGTGTAAAGCCTTTAACACGCAACGAATTTCCGCCGACCGGTCGTCCGTCTTTTGTCCAGAGTGGTGTCTGTTGGTTGGAATGTGCTCTAGACTGCACACGATTTTTCCCGCTCGACAGAATTCTACTTCAGAAGTGATGTCATGTGTTGGATTGCTTTCTTTGTGTTCTTTCATCTCTGAGCATGCCTAGTCTTGCTCATAAGATTTTTCCCCATCGAAATCTGTACTAATGAGACGAAAATCGGATGTGTTTTGACGGAGGACAAAGATTTTAATGCCTGCACACAAGGATTTTTTCGGCTGAAAAGTCGGAGTTGGCTGTGGGAAGCACCATACTAACAAGCCGAAAATCGGCAGATCGGTCGTCGGGCGAAATTTCCCGGCGGAATTTCTTCTCGTGTGTAAGGGGCTTAAAACTCTGACAAGCACAGACATGACTAGGCATGATGGGAATTGTAGTTCCTGAACAACTGAAGGGCCATAGTTAGAAGACCCCTGCTATAGACAAACTATTTGGCCCCTTTCACATGGGCGGTTGTTGTGCCGTTGGTAAAAGCATGTTTTGTTATTTTGAAATTCCAACACTCCTGGCACAAAGATTATTCACATTTTGTACATTGCGATTATGTGTGATTACATGCGTTTACAGGCGGCTGTGTTTAGTTGCAATAGTAAATTCTTGCCTTTTGTATAGCAACTGTTTACTTATTTTTTATTTGTACTGCGATTACCTGCGTTTATATACAGATAGCTGCGGTACATCGTTCCTGGACGCTGTCGACTTTATTTTTCCTAAATGCACAAAACTGTATGTTATGAAAACGTTGCTAAACTCAGTGTGTGAACGTGGCCATAGGGATGCATTGTCTGCATTTAGCTGCAGTAAATAAGTTTCTCTTTCCGCTGCTAAAAGCTGAAATATAACCATTCGTATGAAAGGGGCCTTTCAGTGTCTTCTCTGTTGTGTACAATAAAGCATGACTGAAGAAATACGCAGTTGCAAACCCCTTCCTGAGCTAGGTGACACTGGAAGAAGAGAAGCAGAAGTGGACACATAACGTTGAAGGAAAGGGAGAAAATAATGAGACGTGAAGGGGGTTATATTATTATAGTCCACCAGTCCCAAAGAAAGGGTAGGGTTAGGGAAAATGAAGGTCAGAATCCTGAATCCAACCCCCTTTTACCAAAATACTACTTTTCTATGCATATGCATGCCAAAAGAATTCCATATGGGACATGTGTGGCTGACCCTATGTCATCGTTTTCAGGTGTTACAAGCGTCAAAAAGGGGAGCTAGACGGGGTAAATCTTCCCAGCAGGGACACTGACGGTAATAAAAACTTGGCAGGGGTTCTAAACCTAAAATTGCTTTCACATACACTTTAATTTAAAAAAAAAAAAAAAAATATATATATATATATATATATATAATACATATAGTACAGATGCCCTACAAAGTAAAAGCTTCATATCTCAATGGGCACCCCACCCTTCTCTGATTTTCTACAAAAAAAGTGTGTGTATATAATATATATGTGTGTGTATATATATATATATATATATATATATATATATATATCTTTTTTTCTTTATATCTTTTTTTTTTAATTGTTATTTATTTATTTTTTTTTATTTAACTGGTCTTATTTAAATTGATGAAACTTGGGACATAATTATTATCCTGTTTTTCTTTTCTGTTCCTATGCCTGGTAATGCTGAATCCTGTTCTGTCCCATTTCCTGCTTAACAATACACCTTTTCAGAAAGGACTTGTGTTAGCAACAACAGTCATTTGTTATAAGATGCTCACGTCCAGGATACCCTCTTCCTGCGTTGATCAGGGTATTCTTTCTCTGCTGCATAGCAGCATTCATTAAGCACCATAAACTCCCAACCTCTTCCCTTTCCTCGTAATACAATACTCTGCAAAAGACTGCTGAATTGTCCCGGAAAACCAAGAAATTGATAGGTGGCAACAGTGCAAAACAAGACAATAAACAACCCAAGCAGAACTACAATTGTACTTTTGGGACATGCCGTTTTAAACAAAGCAAATCAAATGTTATCATTCTGATCCTTGCAAAAGTTAGTGCTCTCCCTGACCTTTTGGCTTGGACCGAAATCAATCCCACTTCATGTTGAAAACAGATAAGTGGTTTCCTGATGTCTGCTGGCTCTAGAAAGCTTGGACGCTTATGTGTTTACAGCAAAATACCTTGATCTATTTGTAGACTGAAAATTGACTCGGTTGATACTGGTCGCAGAATATCCTTTTTTTTTTTCCAGGTGCCAACAAATACAAAATCCTTCATTGTTGGAACAAGATATAATTTAAATGTGCTGAACTCTGCTCTGCATATGATCCATCTGTTTTTAGCTACTGTATAATTTTTCTGCTAATTTCAAGAAATGTTTTTGATGATCAGTCAGGGTAGGGCCAAAAAGCAGTGTGTAGTTTTCCCAGATGCTGTAGAACAACAAGCCCCAGCATGTCCTTCCATCTTTATAGAACATCTCTAATAGTCATAATCATAGAGCCACAGGCTGCCTGCCTAGTCTCTTTTATCTACAAGACCAGGTCATTTAAACAGCATAAAAAAATCTGGCTATTTGCACAAATGATAACGTCTCTTATATCTAGTGAATTTGCTCTAAACCTTGAAGTTGTGCAGTGGACAAAGAAAAGTAACATATTAATACTGTACATACACAGTATGTAAAGAACCTGTAGGTAGTGGGTTACCATAATCCCAAAACGGTATAGAAGAAAAACCCCCTTGTGTGGGTGGGACTTTAAAGGTAACAATAAGTTTACTTTAACAAGATTATTTTAAAATTAATTAGATTTATTTGATTCCCAAAGTTGGAAATGATTCCTGCATAATATATTGATGAATATTTAACAAATAATGTTGGACCATGTGACTACATCAAAAATTGTCAAACATTCACAAATTCATAACTTTATAAATATATGATCAACATGATACTGTAATAGGAGTGTGATTAAAATCCAACGCGTTTCGAAGTTTATCAAGTGCAGATCTTCCTCAGGGATCTTTGTATCCACTCCTAAAGAGGGGAGTATGATTGAGTATAAGTTAATAAGTCCAACAGTACACAAACAAATATATATTATGTTGATAATAGCATCAATTCATATGGAGAACCTATGCATTTGTGACATTTCTTATTGATGTTAAACATACATCTCTCAACACCCCGTGTCTCCACATATATAATCCCCAGATGGCATTCCAGGTTCAAACATGACACATACCTGTTAAGCCTGCATCACCTGAAACCTTTCCCAGGAGGCACATCAATTATCCCAAAACTGAAAGCTGGAGTCAGGTATAGACTATTACTTGTGAGTTTTAAGACCTGAAGACAGTGAGTGTATAATTTAGTTGACTTCACAGAAGGCAAAAAAGTTATTCTTTTATGGCTTTAAGGAAAAGTGCATATGCAGCACTCACCTATTGTGTTGTCTCATGGAGATAAAATCAAGGTATTGCAAAGGGGAGGTAAAAAGCCCTCACAGATGTCCAAGCCTAGGAGAGTACTGTCTATTATGAAAAGATATAGATAAAGAGTGTACAAAAAGGAGGAGGAAGGAAGCAACCTGTTCTCATGTGTTGATATATAATTGAGTCTTACCCAGCCATTCAGATCAGATGGAAAATCTGGATAGTAACGTGTATGTTAGAAGACCTTATATAGGTAGGAATTTTGTCCCCTCCAGAGGCTAGAAAAGCCTCTAGGACCTTTGTTTCCTATAGAGGGTAAAGGAATATAAATTATCTGGTCTGTTGAATATCTAGGCATAATCATTGCTATCGCTGACCTATGCTGATAAGTACTTACATTTTGCTATATTATTGCTCTTCAAAAGTAGGGGTAAGCAGGTCTAAATTTGGGACTGATAGTATTCTTCCCCTGTAAGAAAACTAAGACAGGAATCCTCTGTTAGGAGCCTTGAAGGTGAACTTGACCTATATCCCCCGAGTTGTATAAGTACTCACTGTTGTTAGTCCTCAGTTCGCTAACAGTCCGACTACGTATTCGTCCGTGGATTGGAGAGATAGCTCTCCAGACTAGCTCCCGGTGTCCCCTTTTGTAGAGTGCCAGATCGTGTAAGAGACCGCGGGAAATCCCGTGAGATACATGCCACGGCATCAACTTCCGCCCGGACATCAAGTTCATCACGATCTCGCGAGAACTCACGCAAAATGCACTCTGACATCATTTCCGCCCAAGCCTGTAATGCACGTAATAGTGTTTCCGCCCACAGTTTCACACAGGAAATGGGGGGGCGTGCTTGTCTTTGTTTAACACATCTTTTTCGCTATGAGACAGCGGGGTTGGTCCATAGAGCCACGACGCTATATTTACAAATATCTTTTACAGAGTAAAAAATACTCCTATTCATATGAATTTCATGCTACTGCAAGATTTCAAAGAAACCGACAGATATATCAATCTGAAGGAGTTATTCTGCCATTCCCTTTGGTTAAAATAAATAACAAAAGAAACGAACGATATTCTAATACAAGGGGAAATAGAGTAAGCACCCACGGCACAGGTAATATGCGGACCCCCAATAGTGCTTAGGGGTTCAGAGGTCACATAAGTGGAGGTTAGTTTAATTATAATGATATTGAATTTTCAAAATACCCATAGTGAGATTTAATTAAATACATTTTAATAAATATTAATATATTAATACTGTATTAGTGTGAACAAGCTATAAAATTTATATTTTATTTTTTTGGACATGTCATTAGGTTAATACAGTGCTTCAAAAAAGTATTCATACCCCTTGAAATGTTCTACATTTTGTCAACCAAAAACGTAAATTTATTTTATTGGGATTTTATGTTATATAGACCAACACAAACTGGCACATAATTGTGAAGTGGAAGGAAAATTATAAATGGTTTTCAAAAAAGTTTTAACAAATAAATATGTGAAAAGTGTGGCGTGCATTTGTATTCAGCCCCCTGAGTCAATACTCTGTAGAACCACCTTTCATTGCATTTACACCTGCAGGTTTTTTTGGGTATGTCTCTACCAGCTTTGCACATCTGGAGAGTGAAATTTCTGCCCATTCTTCTTTGCAAAATAGCTCAAGCTCTGTCATTGGATGGAGAGCATCTGTGAACATCAGTTTTCAAGTCTCGCCACAGATTCTCAATTGGATTTAGGTCTGGACTTTGACTGGGCCGTTCTAACTCATGAATATGCTTTGATCTAAACCATTCCATTGTAGCTCTGGCTATATGTTTAGGGTTGTTGTCCCGCTGGAAGTCTTTTGCAGACTCTAACAGGTTTTCTTCTAAGATTGCCCTGTATTTGGTTCCTTTCATCTTCCCATCAACTCTGACCAGCTTCCTTGTCCCTGCTGAAGAAAAGCATCCCCACAACATGATGCTGCCACCACCATGTTTCAAGGTGGGGATGGCGTGTTTAGGGTTATGTGCAGTGTTAGTTTTCAGCCACACAGCCTTTTGCTTTTAGGCCAAAAAGTTCAATTTGGCTTTCATCTGACCAGAGAACCTTCTTCCACATAATAGCTGTGTCCTCACATGGCTTCTCACAAACTAAAAAATTTACTTCTTATGGTTTTCTTTCAACAATGGCTTTCTTCTTGCCACTCTTCCATAAAGACCGGATTTGTAGAGTGCACGACTAATAGTTGTCCTGTGGACAGATTCTCCCCACGGAGCTGTGGATCTCTGAATCTTCTCCAGAGTTACCATGGGCCTCTTGGCTGCTTCTCTGATTAATGCTCTCCTTAGCCAGCCTGTCAGTTTAGGTGGACGGCCATGTCTTGGTAGGTTCGCAGTTTTGCCATACTCTTTCCATTTTCAGATCAAAGCTTGGGATATTTTTTTTATAACCTAACCCTGCTTTAAAATTCTCCACAACTTTATCCCTAACCTGTCTGATGTGTTTCACAGGTGGACTCTATTTACTAGTTAGGTGACTTCTGAAGGCAATTAGTTCCACTAGCTTTTAGTTAGGGGTATCAGAGTAAAGGGGGCTGAATACAAATGCATGCCACACTTTTCACATATTTATTTGTAAAAAATGTTGAAAACCATTTATCATTTTCCTTCTAGTTCGCAATTATGTGCCTCTTTATGTTGGTCTGTCACATAAAATCCCAATATAATAAATTTACATTTTTGGTTGTAACATGACAAAATGTGGAACATTTCAAAGTGTATGAATACTTTTTCAATGCATTCTACATGTAATGACAACATCTAACTTTGGGATCTGTTTGTAACATAAATTTGGTCCTCCCAGATGGCGAGATGGTATAAGTCTTCCTATAACAACTGTTTAGACCACCTGATTATTTTTAACACCCACGGCACTCCCTCCACTTGCTCAATTTAGCCACAAAAGACTAAAAGTACAGAAGAAGTAAACAAAATATTTAAAATGTCATGTAAAATGTCTGCTGCCCTACACGCTGGCCCAGGTTGTAGGGTGAATTGCCTTCTTTTTCAAACTGAAATCACTATTTTGAAAGAACTGACAATTTAGTGATCCATTAACCCCAAAATTCATGGTTGACCAGCTTTGTTATGTTAATGTAATTTCAGTTTTTCAGTCTTTTTTAAAATCTGCAACTTTCATTGAAAGAAAACCTGGTTATCCTTCCATGAGGGTCCTTAGTTATGCACTTGTTGTTTTTGAGTTACAATTCTCATAATGGTGCTCCTGCATTGGCACCTTATCTTATCAAATAGCCATGCCAACACATGTTGTCCATGCATATTTCACAATTTTCACTGTCAAGACCTGATCCAGAGCAATGATGTGCAGTGAAGCTAGAATGAGTTAATATAGGAAGGCAGTGTCTAAAAAAGGCTGGAGGAGGTGTGCAGGACCGAGATGCAAAAAAAGAATGCAAATTGTGAAAGAATGAAAAATAAAGAGGAGTTCTATACACCTAACGTGCCTTAAAACTGTCCCCAACCCCCTCCTAACACCTATGCTAAATAACCTGTGTAGGAAAAATATTAATACTTACTTATTTTCAGCTCGTCATGTGATCTGTCTCCCCTGTGTAAGCCAGTGTAACTGCAGGGAAAAGGAGGGAGCGCTGACAATGGATGGGCCATTGAAGCCGATGGGTGATGTCACAGCTCCAGAGTCTATTAGCCTTTGTTGGAGCCTTCCTTCCTCTCCCATGCAGCTTCTGCAGGCAGATACAGGAGATCATGTGATCGGACTGGAATGGCCAAAAATAGGTTAGTATATACATCTTTCTTACACTGGTTAGTTACATAGGTCTTAGGATGAGGGAGAGGACACTTTTAAGGCTAGTTAAAGTGGTTGTAAAGCTTTTTTTTAAAAAATAAAATATTAAACATGTTATATATACCTGCTTTGTGCAATGGGTTTGCACAGAGCAGCCTGATTCTCCTCTTCTGGGGTCCTGCGCCTGCGCTCCTGGCTCCTCTTCTTCAGCAAGTGTGGCTCCCTCCTCCCAGATTTTGATTAGCTTCCACTGCTATCAATCTGCCGTAAGAAGAGAGAGAGAGCCACTGCTCTCATGCAAAGTACTGGATCGGGCTCAAGTAAGTATAATAGGGGTGAGGGGGGATCCTGTAAGACAAAAGGTTTTTTACCTTAAAGCATAGAATGCATTATGGTAAAAAAAACCTTTAGGGTCCTTTCACATGGGCTTTTCCCCTGGCAGACTCTGTTTTGCTCAGCGGGGGGATCGATCCTCCGATCCCCACTGAGCAGGCAAATGTCTCCACTCACTGTGCTGAGATGGACCTGTCAGACCCCCTGCTCTTCTCTATAGGAGATCGGATGAAAACTGACTGCCTGTCCATTTTTATACAATCCAAACCGCTCCTCCAGATGGATGGCAAATAGGGTTACCATCCGTCTGGATTTCACGGACAGGATCGGATTGGATAGCAGCGGGTGTCCACAGACATGTCACTGCTGACTTTCGCTGCTCCATAGAAGGGCATGGAGCGTCCGATCAGGTCCGCCTGAAAAACTGACAGGCGGACCTGATCGGAAAAAACCTGTGTGAAAGGGGCCTTAGGCTTTAGAACCACTTCAGAATTTAACTTTAAGCATGTAGTTGATTTACTGAATATAAATAGTTTGTTCACAAGGGAATTTTCACTTTGTAAGGAAATTTTCCATTTGTTACTGGTAAAAATTAGCTTTGAAAGAATACTCAATCAAACATGCAAGCAATGAATTTGTGCTTGCATTTGATTGGATGATGGAAGTAATTTACCTCATTTACTAAGCTTGCAAAGTGAACATTACCAAGCAAAGTGAACAGCCTATTTACCTTCAGTAAATACAAAACCTAGGCCTTTAGCAAACACAATGCTTTCCAGTTAGGGTTTTGATCTGCTTTGTCTGGCTAGATTTAGCTAGCATAGATCTTTACGGTATCCATATTTTAGCTATTGTGAATTTATTGTGGATTTCTTTCCCCATAAACTAATGCTGGATTAAATACCTTTTTATTAGCTTACGTCAATGTTTAACTGATGGTGTTGGCCTGAGGTGAGATGACAACTGATATTCTAATACAGAGTATGCCCAGATCTCAGCTCTGCTGGAGCTATTGTCAGCTTGCTAAATTTCTGCTTTTGGTTTCCAGGTTCAAGAGTAAAGCTATCCAATATCACTAGTTTTCCCCCCTCACCTTCTGTCAACTAAATGTTATTCTGGCAAAGTACAAAAGTACAAAGAGATTCTAGGAAGGCCACTTCCAAGAACAGTATGGTTCAGACCTTTGCTAATGCCTAAAATATTAAAGTGGCCGAACTGTCAGTTCTCTGCAAGGTGCATTGACTGCTCAGCGTGAGCCATGTGTAATCTTTGCGTACTTTGTTCTGCTTCAGGACTTAAGGAGTATTGACATCAGTTATTTTGCAGTTTCTTCTGTTTTGACAGAATTAAAAAAAAAAAAAAAAAAAAAAAGATGTGAATATTTAAAATCAAATGGTTTGTTGAGATAGCAGCCTTGTATACATGTTCAACAAATGAACTCCACGTACACAATAATAATTACATTTTTTAAATGAATATTCTCATCGGTCCCTGTTTGTTAGTAGGAATTGTATACCAATCAAAGTGGAAATGCCTACATTGGCTACTTTTTTTTGCTTGGGTTAACCAGAAATCATAGGCCAAAACGTACAGTCTTCTGTTTCAGGCAGTGAGGTGGGGGAGGTGCCCAGGCAACAATTGTAGCGCATTGTATGTTGCAAAGCCCTGCATTAGCTGTTGGCACTATATAAATTCTGTATAATAATAATAATTTTAGGTGGTTGAGTAGTGACCCCATAGATAAAGACCATCACCAATTAAAACAAATATTTTTGTGGTTTGAATGACTAGTGCAGCTGTGCATAGAAACCAATCAACTTCCAGGTTTGTTGTCAATGCTTAATTGAACAAGCTGAATTTAGAAACTGATTGGCTATCATGCACAGCTGCACCAAATGTTGCACTCTCCAGTCTAATGCCTCGTACACACGCAACGATTATCGGCCGACCGATCGTCCGACTTTTGTCCAGAGTGGTGTTTTGTTGGTTGGAATGTGCCTAGACTGCACACAAATTTTCTCAGCCAACAAAAATCTACTTCAGAAGTGATGTCATGTGCTGGTTTACTTTCCGTGTGTTTTTTCTTCTCTGAGCATGCCCAGTCTTGCTCATCAGATTTTTGTCTGCCGAAATCTGTATTGACTGAAGGAAAATCGTCCGTTGTGTTGACGGCCAACAAAAATTTTATAGCCTGCACACCAGATTTTTTTCGGCCGAAAAGTCCGGAAGCATCATACTAACAAGCCGAAAATTGGCCGATCGGACATTGGCTGAAAATTCATGGCCAATTATCGACGGGTGTGTACGGGGCATTAGGCTGACCATACATGTTCAATTTTCTTGTACTATTTTCCTTTAGATTTACCTTAAACTATGTAGTGCAAAGGCCTGCCTAATTGAATACAATTGAACGTTGTTTAGTTTTGACCTCATATTATATGGTTGTGGTAAATCTAAAGGAAAATTGTACAAGAAAATTGAACGTGTATGGTCAGCCTTAGTAAATCATTCCGTGTGCTGACATATATCCATTCTTGAGGCCAAAGTAAAGATAACATCGTCTTGAAGATGAATTTCCCAGCTATTTGGTTATTCTGCTTTATGGAGAATCCATCAGAGTTAGTAATACCATCTTTTGGCTTTGCAATAACCACGTCATTTTGTATCTGAGAGATATTAGAAACCACAATGCATAGGCGTGCACACAGGGTGTGCCTGTGCAATGTGTGCAGACTACACCCCTGTTTCTAACACAAAATGCTAGACAGGTCAATTTGTATGGTCGCAGGCTGGTCAGTAAGTAGAGCTTGGAATTTTCCTTGGCCTTTTTTTTACATATGTTGCCCTCCAATGCTCCTTGCTGCAAAGGCCAGTTTGAGATAGGGGCAGTGGCTAACTTTTTGTACTGTGCCTGGGCACACCATAATCACCCTGTACAGCACAGATTACCCCTACTACCATGGCTCCCCACCCCGCCGCAGTGCAGCCAGATTTCCTCCTTTTCTCTCCAACCAGCTGCTGCTGAGGGCACACACAGGGGGATGTTTAAGGATAAGTAGGGTAAGGGGCCTGTAAATAAGTCATTTACGAGCCCCTTCCCTGTGTTTGAGCTTTGGAGTGCACACCCGAATGCAATAGGCTGCGCACACCTATGCCACAATGTAATAAAACTCATCAATAACCCTTCAAAACTAAAATATTTATGGGTAGAGTGGACCTTCTACTGGAGACTCAGAAGATGTGGATCATGCTAAAGCATCTACTGTATATAACATTGGAGAACCAAAGACTTGCTTTAGAGATCAAGAAATATATATATTACATTTGAAGAGATACAAATATCTATTATACCTTTAAAAAAAAAATTACCTTAAAGCTATTTTAAAGCTGGTCATAAAATATGCAATCTCCTTTAGATTTACCAAACTTTGTAATATGAGGCTGAACCTAAACAATTAATTTAATCAGCATAATATCAGACAAGCTCTTGTGTTACATAGTTGATGGTAGATCTAAAGGAGATTGTACAAGCAGTTTATATAGACTGAGTATAGTCATGTTTAAAGGGGCTTGGTGATAAAAGCGGCAACCTGTTATATTCGAAGGTCCTTTCCAGATCTTTATATAAAAAAGTATTTTTTGGTGCTTAGGCTAACATACTTGGACAATATAATTATATGTAAATGAATAAAAAATATGTATAGATAAAAATAATATATCATAAAGAACTGGTAAGGCAGACATAGTCCTATTTAAATACACAATGATCTACTACAACATTATGAAGATGGAAGGAGCGGAGCCAATTCCAAAGGAAGAAAAGTGGGGGCTCCAAGGATAGTTAAAGGAAAACTGAAAAGGGAACAGTGTAAACAGTCTCTGTACTGTAGTGTAGTAGTTATAATGTAGTTTTAATAAAAAATGCCAGACGCACTCACAAAAATAAAAGGCCATGGGAGCATAGAAGCCAAACACACATACACCAGAGAAGACAGTCTCTTCATACCGCTGCCTCCTGCCCTGGCGTACGGAGGAAGGAAGAGACTGCTAGGCGGGTAGGACCTTGAGACAGCATGGAAACTGGTTGTTACGTGACTGGCTCTTTAGTATGCTCTATCCCTTCAGCTAACATCAGTGGTCTGTAACGTATTTTGGGAAGCAAGGAACCCCCTTTTTCAGCCTGATCTATAGGACCAATTCCTGTCTAATTATGTATCAGCCAACCAATCAAACCATAAAGTCTGCATTTGGTTGACTGATACATAAACAGGCAGGAGGTAGTCCTATAGATCAGGCAGATGAAGGAGGTTGGCTGCTTTCCCAAAATGTGCTTCTGATAACTGACATTACCTGAAGAGGTGATGCCTGCTGAGGAGATGCTGATGTACTTCAGTTTCCAGTTTCCACGCTGTCTCAGCATCCTATCCTCCCAGGGATGTCTTGCTTCCTTTGCCCATAGCCAAGTCAGGATGTAGAGGCCTGAAGGGACTGTCTTCTCCGTTATGTGTGTGTTTGACTTACTTTGCCCTCAAGGCTTTCTAATTTCATGAATGCATTTGTCATTTTTATTAAAGTTACATTCTAAGCTCCAGGGCTTTTAATTTATGAATACATTAGATTTTTTTTTTTTGTTTAATGAAAACTACATTATAATTAGTATACTATGGAGTCTGTTTGCACTGTTCCCTCTTCTGCTTTCATTTCTTTTCCAGAGCTGGAAGCTGTTATTGCCCTGTTTCTGGACTTGGTGCCAATTTTAGGGCAGGCGTATTTCAGAATAAATCTACATGAATCGATGATAACAGCCTCCATTGCTGAATAGAATCTGCAGCTGTGACATGTAACGGCCATCCTGACAAATTCCTTTAAAGACCCATCTTTAAGGGTCTGTCCACCTAAACATTTAAATTTATTTCTTAGAAACTTTAGTGGTGAGAGACTTTAGTATGTGGGTTTTTTACCAAGCCTGTACACTACACCTCTAACCACTCTAACTTTGTTTAATTTAAATTATCAAGATCACAACAGAAAGTCCAAGGTAAAGAGAAACACTTAACCACTTTACCGCTGCTCACTAGAGCTCTACTGCGGCAAAGTGGCTCGATAACGTCTGGCGACGTAGACCTACGTCGCCAGACATTCCCCTCTCTCGGCGGCGCTCGCGCGCTGCCGGAGGCTCGCTCCCGCTGTATTCAGTCACAGCGGGAGTCGGGCCAGGGGAGGAGTGGCGACAATCGCCACTGCTCTTCCCCGATCGTCAAGGAATCGAGTCTGGAGATCCGCCCGCTTGTGTAAACAAAGCGGGCGGATCTCCTAAGTGACAGGCAGGGTCAGATTGCAGGGTTCAGCATAGCTGAACCTGCGATCTGTGCCTGTGTCACATAGTCCCCTCCCTCCACACACGTCAGTAAGCACCAGGCATACATTAACCCCTTGATCAAAAATAAAAATTAACCCCTTCCCTGCCAGTGTCATTTTTACAGTAACAGTGCATATGTATAGCACTGATTACTGCAGTAATGTCACTGGTACCCCCAAAAGTGTAAAAAATGTCAGTCAAGGGTCCGATCTGTCCGCCGCAATGTCGCAGTCCCGCAAAAAAAATCGCAGATCGCCGCCATTACTCGTTAAAAAAAAACCACCAAAAACGACAGAAATCTTTCCCTTAGTTAGTAAACGCAATAAATTTTGCGCAAACCAATCAAAATACGCTTATTGCGATTTTTTTTTTTACCAAAAATATGTAGCAGAAAACAAATTGGCCTAAAATGATAAAAAAATTAGATTTTTACATTTTTTGGGGGGGGAATTTCATATAAAAAAATGTGAAACATATTGTTATTTTTTCAAAATTGTCGCTCTTTTTTTGTTTATAGCGCAAAAAGTAAAAATCGCACAGGTAATCAAATACCTCCAAAAGAAAGCTCTATTTGTGGGGAAAAAAGGACGTAAATTTCGTTTGGGTACAGCGTGGCATGACCGCGCAATTGTCAGTTAAATTCGCACAGTGCCGAATCGCAAAAAGTTGCCCAGACGTAAGACAGCAAAATCCTCCAGTGGTAAATTGGTTAAAACTACCACTTGGTGGAGAACACAGCCATAGACTGCAGCAATGAGATGTAACTGCTGGAGATCATATAAGATACAAGAATCCAAAGGGTGATTGAACTTCCAGATTCTACTTATAAGAGAAAAAACAGACTGACTTTCGATCACAACAGTCTGGAAAACTCCAATTTAAATTGATTATGAAAATACTTGTCCTGGTTTAGATCAACCACCATGATGTCATATTTGGAGCCACAAATGGTTAAATCTTTTAGATACACTAGTATTAAAAAAATAAATAAATAAATACATTTATTACCAGTTTATTTTGTAGTGGTATGGGCAGCTGTTTTCCTAAATGATTTCCAGGTGTTTTCCCCATTGTCCCAGCTTTTACCTTAATAGTATTGATAACATACCCTTAATTTACAAGTTTTTGTTAATAATAGAGGCACTATTCTTCCCTTGATATCCTAAAGGACCTTCCCAGTTGCTCTGGAATTAATTAGTTGTCATAGTGTCATTCAGCAATGTAAATTGTTTTCTAACTGCGTTGTGAACGCAATCAATTCTTTGATCTGTTTTTAATTATACTGAAAACCGTGTGAGAAGCATCAGCTTACCACAATTCGAGGAAATTCTTAAAATTTATCAAATTGTTCTACTGAGTTTTAGAGTCATGTTATCACTTAGTTTTTTTTTTTTTTTATACTGGCAAATCTGCTTGTCTGTTTCCTTTTAATTGCTGGAAGATAACTTTTAGGTGGACAAATTTGCTTTGCTGTAGTGTCACTGAGCTCACTAAGTTGCATATTGCTTGTCACATGACATTTTTGTCATATAGAATATAGCAGGCAAGAACTTTACCTTTAGTGACAGCTGGTATTTTACGTCCAGATTTTAACATAGATCAAATTAGAATTATTTTCGCTACAGACCAGAATGTAATTGCAAGTTCAGAATTCCTTGACCTTCAGAAACATACCAATTCCTTTTTTTTTTTTTTTCATTCGAATCAAACTTTCTAAATTTGTATTCTAACTTTAATTTATGTGCATCTGAAGTTCACGCCAATATGAACCAATGTTGATCTAATACCGTGAGTGTGATAGTACTGTAAAATGCTGTCCATTGGCCAAAGTATTGCAAAGGCTCCGAATTGTCCCTGATCGCGCAAAAAAAATCGCGGGACGCAATACGCTCCAAAGAAGCTCTTGTACTTTTTTGGGCGTAATGCGTCCCGCAATTTTTTTTTGCGCGATGTTACCGCGATTCGGCAGGCGGAAATCGCGGCAACATCTCTCAGCGTTTGGGGTGCTATTGCAAATCACGTGCAATGCACAGGCGTCCCGCGATTTGCAATGATCTCCAGATCGCGGGCGGAATCGCGCCGCGATCCATACGCTGACATGTGAATGCAGCCTAAAACCTCTTCCCCTTCCTGCTAGCATTTTTTTTTTTAAATGTTGGACATCGACAGCCAGGCAAGTACATGCAGTGTACAGTTATGGCATCTGTAAGAAGTAAGAGCCAGGTGCTGTGAAGATGCATGCGTGGGCGTTACGGTATCCTTGGCTGATCAGCAGCTAAAGAATACTCTGGACCTGGAGGAAGAATCGGAAAAGACGGTGGAGATGAGGAAGAGCACAGATGTCTTATCGCAGAAGGAGGGCAGTCGAGAAGATAGGTCTGTACAGGATATTTGCAAATCATGGTAGGAAGTCTGGGGACCTGCTGCAGCACACAGCCCCTGCTTGCCCACTGCTGGAGCACAGCACTGTATACTGTGTATATCTGAGGATACATACACGAGACAAAGTTAGAAAAAATTCCCAGCTCAATTCACCAACCAGTTTGCTTACCAACCAAATTAACCTGTCTAACAGTATGCGTTAAAAACAGGGGTTTAGTTAGCACACATTTTCAAAAGCATGCGTAAGCTGCAGGGCCACTTCATGGCACCCCGTATTATCTGCAGTCCTAACTCCTGTAAATTTATGAGAGTCTCCACAATGAAAGCACATGCACTCTAATAGATAGATAGGGGGCAGGTGAGCCTGGAGGTAGCCCAACCCTCCTTAAAGGCACTTGGGGGCACAGTGGATGCCCAGCTCATAGCACAATGGCAGCAAAGGCATCCAGGGTGTCCACTCACCAGTATACTTCAACAACAAACAAATTGGCCCCTGCCCCCACCTTTAACTGACCTTTATAGCAAAGAGCACATGGAAGGGCATCGAATTTGAAACAAAGTTAGAAAAAATTCCCAGCTCAGTTCAACAAACAGTTTGCTCACCAACCAAATTAATCTGTCTAACAGTATGCATTAAAAACAGGGGTTTAGTTAGCACACATTTGCAAACGCATGTGTAAGCTTCAGGGCTTCAAGTACATGCAGTGTACAGCCATGGCATCTGTAAGAAGTAAGAGCCAGGTGCTGTGAAGATGCATACATGGGCATTACGATATCCTTGGTTGATCAGCAGCTGAAGACAGAAAACTCTGGACCTGGAAGAAGAATGGGAGAAGATGGTGGATATGAAGAAGAGCACAGATGTCTTATTGCAGGAGGAGGGCAGTCGAGAAGATAGGTCTGTGCAGGATACTTGAAGATTATGGTAGGAAGTCTGGGGACCTGCTGTAGCACAGTCCCTGCTTGCCCACTGTTGGAGCACAGCACTGTATACTGTGTATATCTGAGGCTACATACAGTTTATGCAGAGCTCCCAGCCACTGCAACTGTTCGTGAAGTAAATATCTTTTTTGGACCACATTGGTGTAAATTAACTATTTCAATTTTACTAAAAGGTGGAGATCAGGTTTAAAGTCCATCCAAGGCTATATGTACCCTGGATGACAATGCTAAAGTGATTTAACTGCACAATAAATAGAGTTGTCACCCTGCTGAGGGATATTAAAAGTCAACTGGTCTATTGGCAGGATCAGCAAGTAAAACTATTTTACTAGGGGGCTTATATATGCAGTTCTTTTTTTTCCCTTTGACCATTAACAGATGTTAAAGCGTTTGTTACCCCAACATTTCATATTCCTGATATGTGCCTGCTTTACCTAGTACTTGTATGAGAAAGTATCCTGTTCTCTTTGTATTGCTTCCTTCATGTGAAATCTCTGGTGTTCCTGGCAGTCCCTCTGATTTCCTATTAAAAACTGACCACACTAAGCAGAACACACTGTGGTCAGTGCTCTAGCTGTGCTGGGAACTCATGCTGCTTTCCTCCAATGATCCCACATGTCCTGACACACACCGAAAACAGGGAAAAAACCTCTTAGCGCACTCTGTTGCCCACTTTGTGAGGTCACCACGGCCCAACGTCATTTTGATACCATGCCTGCGCCGGTTTGCATTCCATCCCATACACGGCTGGTTACGGCTTCTAGCTGCATTGTTTTCTCCCCCCGGCACTCTAGCCAGTCCAGCTGACACCTCCGGACATTGCTTCTTGAGGTTTATTCAATCCTTGTGGATCCAGAGCTGCCTGCCTAGAGAACCATCCCTTACTGACCAGCTATTGGTAAATCCACCAGACACAGCAGCAAGCAGACATCTACAGTATACATCCACCTCACTGGATCCGTACGATACTACGATTGTCATCTGTTTCGTCTGAAGGAGGATTACTTTGCATGCTTACCTTCTACACTTTGTAAAGGCAATCCTTTTTATTATATACGTTTTTATTAATAAACACAGATACACTTAGATGGCTGCGCATTCTTGTCCCATTTATATTCACACCTGGCACACACCCCGTGGCACAGGCTGTCACTGAGAAGCTCAGTGTGCTGCTGCTTCTCCTCTTTTCTTATGCAGCTGAAAACAGATGGAATGTGATCACTTATAAAAAAAAGGGGAACAAAGGTATTTATATATATATATATATATATATATATATATATATATATATATGTGTGTGTATATATATATATATACATATATATATATACACATATATATATATATTTTTTTTATATATATATCAATACAAAAATGTTTTTCCTTTCATTTCTTTTTTAAACTGAATAGATTGTTTTACAAGGTGATCATTTACAATCACTTTACATTTGAAATGATTTAGTCCCGGTTCACACTACTGCGACTTGTCAGGCGACTTGTCAGCCTGACATGTCGCGGTCCATTCTGTGCTACGGGAACCGTTCTAATAGGAGCGCCTCAAGTCGCTCCGACTTAGAAAATAGTTCCTGTACTACTTCGGGGCGACATCGGAGCGACTTGCATTGACTTCACAGGTCGCTCCCGAAGTCGTGCCGTGGTAGTGTGAACGAACACTTAAGGCTATCAACCACACATTGCCCAGCGTATGCATGTAAAAATCCTGGGCAGCAAGTGTTTATAGTAGGACTTTACCTTGTGACCTGACAGTGCAAGAAGAAGCAGCAGACAGATGAACTTATATTTCTGTCACTCTTTTCCTCCAAAATTGCGCACAACATTGCGCACAACAGACTGACTGCTTGTGCTACCTCTCTCCGTCAGAGCTCTACTATACAGGGACTGCAACAGACTGATACTAGGTCACATTCAGGCTCTTACATTGCTTGTATTTAAAAAATACATTTATTGATGTACTTATGAATACAAAACTGCATTAATTTGTGTCTTTTATATATGCCTAGAGTTCAGCTTTAAACACTATGGCTCTCTATGATATTTTTGTAATAAACTATCACTGATCTAAATATATACTCATTCTAACATCTCTGTAAAAGCTTTGTATTTATTTTAGTTTTTGGTGCTGCTGGGCACTGAATCACATGTAAACCTCACAAATACCATTTAATGCAGTTACAAGACTTTGCGTTCTTTGCCAGCTGTAATCTAAAATGAATTTGACTTTCCTGAGACCTGACTGTTTCAAAGAAAGTTAAATATAACCCATCTTTCCTTGTAGAAAGTAAATTGCATAAAGCCAAGTTCGTTTGTGAAATCCTGTCGAAACAAAATCACTTAACAAATGAAATGGATGTTATGACATCAGACACTGCATAAACACACTTTATTCGATCTTCTTAATTTTTATTTGCCCCCTTTGCCTTACGCACAGCTGCAGAGTCTCACAAGTGTCAATAATGTTGGGAAAGTGAATCAGAGCAGCAGCTATGATTTCATAGGACTCGCCTTATTTAGGAAACACTAACGGGAAGGACTTTCTATAGGGAATTTATTCTCAAAATGGCAGACCTTGAAACTGCTTAAAAAATGACGTCTTGTTAGGGGCCTCTATATAACCCCTTGCTGCAAAGGTTGTGTTTCCTTGAAGACGTACAGCTGGTTCTGCTCAGTCATTGACATTTTCTGTTCATTTTCTTCTGTCGAGCTGACAAAAAGAATTGTTGTGACGCTTCCATCACATAGCAGTTGCATTCTGATTGAAAAATAGCATCAATATTTTATGATCTAGTGAATACAATAAATTTAGATACATGGTTCAGGCCTTTAGTCACGATACAGTTGCTCTGTCTATGATTTTGAATGTAGATAAAAAACACCAAATTCAGGAATACTCAACACACATGGAACAAAAATCACCTAAAAAAAAAAAAACAACCCCAGGAGTGCTAGCATAGTATTTTACATCTGGCCATGGAATGAGAAGGTTAGAGAGATATTTTGGCTTGCAATTGAGCATCTCTGATACCCTTGGTTTGTTGCGTGGATTAAGAAACAATTAAAGCGGTTGTATCTTTAAAAAAAAAAAAAACCCTGCAGGACAAAGGCACAATGAGCTAGTATGCATCGCGTACTAGCTCATTATGAAATAATTACCTTAGAATAAGGCCCGGACACCGCTGAGGCAGCTGACATCTTCCCTCTGCGTTTCTTCCGGGCTGTGAGTGGCCAGAGCCGCAATGACCTCACACCCGCGCATGTGCGCGGGAGTTCGCTTTCCAGCAACGAGCCGGCAAGGAGCTCTGAAGGTCCTGCGCCGCAGGTCGAATATCTCCTAAACCGTGCAGGTTTTTTTTTAACAGAATCCAACTTTCATTATTTTATTTTTTTCTGATTGGGTGGGAAAGAGTAAAGAAAGGTTGGAACTCTTTAATGCTTGTCCCCTTCTAGTGTGGGATGGGCCCCACTGCATGGGATCATTTTTACAGCAGCCCAGAGTTAGGCTTTAATGGAGCCCAAATTATGCAGTTCGGGGGGGGGGGGGTCCCACTGCATGGGTAAATTTAACAGCAGTCTAGAGTTAGACTTTAAAGGCTATTTAAGACTGGTGGCTGGGTGGAAGAGAGGGGTGGTAAAATGTGCAGCTGAGCCACCATTTTACCACCCCCTGGCTGTCCATCTAAACTATCACAATACAGCCGAAAAGGGCTGTATACATGCCACAGCATTTTAACTGGGGTGCAGAGTTTGACAAACGACACTCAAACTTGGCCATTGAGATCAATGTGGCTGTGCAACAACTGTGGCACGGCAGTGTGGCATTACAGGGTTAAATAATGTCAGCTCACTGACTGTAAAATGCCCCCTTCAGAGGGCACCACAAGTGTGATAGAGCCCTAATTGAGTCTAACTTATTTTTTTCTAAATTCGGTGGAGGAAAGTGTGGAAGGGATAGAACCTCTGTCAGTACTTAATCTGCTGTGTCCCTCTTGAGTTTACCCTTTTTCTGTTTGATGCCAATCCCAAACCAATAAAGTAAAGCGGACTAACATCTGCAATGCTTGCCTCCCCTCCAGCAATGCCACATCCAGCCTTGGTGTTGACATTTTCGACATTCTAGGTTCAATTTTCAAAATCTTATTGCAAGAAAAGCATAGTATGTCAATTCTGCAATGAAAAAACCTTCTTGCTCACATTTTTTTTTTCTCTGAGCCAACTTTTCTCTGTAGGAGGTCTTCAAAACATGAAAAAGAAATGAAACCTGGTAGAGATTCTATGCCTTTCCCACTCTATCTGAAACAAAAAAGGTTTTGGCTGAGGTGGTGCTTTAACTTGTCAGTTTCACAGTGACTACAGAATTATCAGTCTTACCTTCATAAAACTTGTTATATCAGAAGTTGAGAGTGGTATTTTAATTGGCATTAGTGGTGGCAAGGCTGAATGTATAAAACTTCAACTTTTTTAGATCCGTTGCTCCAATTATTCACAAATATGCAAGAACGAGTAATATAAACTCCAGCTAATTTTCAACAAGCATTGCAAGCCTATTTTTTGGTTCTCCCGAATTGCTGGGCCCTAGTCGGAAAGGTTTGTTGGAAATCTGACCTCATAATTCTAGGCTATTTAGATAGCTGTTTTTGCTCTGGGGTCAAGAAGCGATCACAGGTATTAACATCCCCAGAATGAACCTTGGAATCTCAAAGCTGAAATCTGGAAAGTTATATATGGTTCTTGTGGGCTGTTAGCAGACAGGGTCCACGAGCCAGTTGGAACCTAAACAAAACTGTTTTATATGTGTTCCAGAATATGAAAAATAATTATGAGCAACCTCCTCTTGTCCTGTCTGCAATGCTTAGAAATGTTCTAATAAAAAAAAAAAAAAAACATGGAATTAGTTGTTTTACACTTTTTGTATAATTCACAAAATAAACAACAGTTTTTCTAGACAGCACCACTTTTTGACCTTGTTTTTGCTTTTACATGGTGAACTGGAACATGGATTTTTATAGTCTGGCTGTGGAACTATATATATATATACATACATACATACAGTATCTCACAAAAGTGAGTACACCCCTCACATTTTTGTAAATATTTTATTATATCTTTTCATGTGACAACACTGAAGAAATGACACTTTTCTACAATGTAAAGTAGTGAGTGTACAGCTTGTATAACAGTGTAAATTTGCTGTCCCCTCAAAATAACTCAACACACAGCCATTAATGTCTAAATCGCTGACAACTAAAGTTAGTACACTCCTAAGTGAAAATGTCCAAATTAGGCCCAAAGTGTCAATATTTTGTGTGGCCACCATTATTTTTCAGCACTGCCTTAACCCTCTCTAGCATGGAGTTCACCAGAGCTTCACAGGTTGCCACTGGAGTCCTCTTCCACTCCTCCATGACGACATCACTGAGCTGGTGGATGTTATAGACCTTGCGCTCCTCCACTTTCCGTTTGAAGATGCCCCACAGATACTCAAAAGGGTTTAGGTATGGAGACATGCTTGGTCAGTCCATCACCTTTACCTTCAGCTTCTTTAGCAAGGCAGTGGTCATCTTGGAGGTGTGTTTGGGGTCGTTATCATGTTGGAATATTGCCCTGCGGCCCAGTCTTCAAAGCGAGGGGATCATGCTCTGCTTCAGTATGTCACAGTACATGTTGGCATTCATGGTTCCCTCAATGAACTGTAGCTCCCCAGTGTTGGCAGCACTCATGTCTCTCCAGACCATGACACTCCCACCACCATGCTTGACTGTAGGCAAGAAACACTTGTCTTTGTACTCCTCATCTGGTTGCCGCCACACACGCTTGACACCATCTGAACCAAATAAGTTTATCTTGGTCTCATCAGACTACAGGACATGGTTCCAGTAATCCATGTCCTTAGTCTGCTTGTCTTCAGCAAACTGTTTGTGGGCTTTTTTGTGCATCATCTTTAGAAGAGGCTTCCTTCTGGGACAATTTGATGCATTGGGTGGCGTATTGTTCTGAGCACTGACAGGCTGACCCCCTCACTCCTTCAACCTCTGCAATAATGCTGGCAGCACTCATACGTATGTTTCCCAAAGACAACCTCTGGATATGACGCTGAGGACGTGCACTCAATTTCTTTGGTCTACCATGGCGAGGCCTGTTCTGAGTGGAACCTGTCCTGTTAAGCCACTGTATGGTCTTGGCCACCGTGCTGCTCAGGGTCTTGGCAATATTCTTATAGCCTAGACCAGTGATGGCAAACCTTGGCACCCCAGATGTTTTGGAACTACATTTCCCATGATGCTCAACTACACTGCAGAGTGCATGAGCATCATAGGAAATGTAGTTTTAAAACATCTGGGTTGCCAAGGTTCGCCATCACTGGCCTAGACCATCTTTATGTACAGCAACAATTTTTTTTTCAGATCCTCAGAGAGTTCTTTGCCATGAGGTGCCATGTTTAACTACCGACTAGCGTCGGGCTTGCCGATAACTGAGACCGCAGCTTTGTGGCCTGCTGGAGCAGGATACACGCTCCTATGTGCGAACCGACGCCCTCTGGTGGATGGTGCTGTGATGAGCGCGGCTTGCTCTCACTGAACCTCCCCCCCCCACGTTGACAGCTGGGCTTGATCGGTCGACCTTTCCTTACTGCCGCTGAGTGGACGGGGAGTGCCGTCTATCAGTGCCACCTCTTCCATGCTTATCAATGACACCTGTCAGTGCTCATCAGTGCCACCTGTCAGTGCCACCTCATCTGTGTCTATCAGTACCCATCAGTGCAGCCTATCAGTGCTCATAAATGCCACCTATCAGTGTTTATCAGCATCCCCTATCAGTGCCACCTGTCAGTGCAGCTTATCAATGCCACCTATCAGTGCTGCCCAGTCAGTGCTTATCAGTGCAGCCTCATCATTGCCGCCTGTCAATGCCGATTATCAGTGCCCATCAGCGCAGCCTCATCAGTGCCCATCAGAGCAGCCTATCAGTGCCACTTATCAGTGCCCATCAGCGCAGCCTCATCAGTGCCTATTAGCACAGCCTATCAGTGCCCATCAGCGCAGCCTCATCAGTGCCACTTTTTTTTTTCTTTCAATTTTCAGTCTTTTTTCACTTGGCACCATGCATGAGCAATTCTTATTGCCTGACGCCCCGGAGGTGTAGTTCTGGGCACTGGGCAGCAGATTTAAAAAACTGTCTCCTAACTTTTTTAGCTGGCTCATAGATTCTAAGCAAATTTGTCAAGTCATGATATACAGTATATATACTTGTTGCTGAAAACTGTATCTAGACCTAGATGCACTGATACTTTTATTGATAACTTCCTACAGAGTTATCACTGATGATCACCAAGTATAGTAAAGTTTCAACTGTGTTGTATTAAACATAGAATATGGATGTAAGGAAACTTGCTTTTCGCTAGTTATTCATCCCTTTAGAGGATATTTGAAAAGTTATCATCTGGTAGGGAGACACTGCTTCCAAAAAATAGTTTAGGTACATTGCGTGTTGAAGCTTTTGCTGATTTGTTTTAATGTTTCTTGATGGCTATAGTCGAAAAGAAATTGAGGATATTGTTAGAAAGATTAGAGTATCTAGATAAACTTTGTGGAAGAAATGAACAGATAAAGACAGATAAAATGGGTTTTTATCAATGCTTGATGAAATCAAAGGTTCTCCAATAAGCTTTATTGTTTTGTTTTGGGGTACACTAAGATGCATCCCAGACTGAGGCCAATGAAAGCACTACAGGAACCATTTTTCTGTTTTTCATTTTGGGCAACACTGACCATTGCAGAAAATAACGTTCCAGCCACTTGATCTGTGTCAAGCACAGGGTCTTTAAGTAAAAGTCCCCCAGAAAAGTCATAGATTTCTTATGGTATAAGGGTGGTACAACCTGTTCTAGAATAATTGAAAACAAAAAAAAATAGACCTGGCGAACCTTTAAGGCACCCAAATAGTAATATCTAAAAATGTATTATTTTATTTAAATACACAATTAAAATATAAAAAAATAAAAAAATTATTGTACATTCACATATCACATTAAGTAACTAGAACTCATCCGGAGTGTGTATCATACTCACAGCATACAGAACCATCAAAACCATGTACTTATACACATCCAACAATATAAACGTGTACAATTTTGATTAGTAATGTGTCAAAAATGAAGTAAAAAACAAAAACAAAAGAAGCTTCTAGCACAGGTTTAAAGATTCATAACCTTCAACAAAAATCAAAATACAATGTGCAGCGCTATCATAAAAAATTGTGAAAACATAAGCAATATAGTATACACATAAAAAATAACAAGGGACCAAAGATTATTCTCTCCAATAACAATCGTTGCTCAAAATAAAGTCCACAAGAGTGCAGGAGGTGTTTCCAATCTCCAAAGGAGGCACTCAAAGATCCAACAGAGATAGGAGTAAGATTGGGTGCTTACTAGAACCTGATGGCTCTCATAGAAATGAAAAGCCAAAAACACTTTTGGGATGAACCCCAAACATATCTGCAATAGATGTTGTGATTACGCTAATATCTCCGGCTTCACTCTGACCTTATATCCATTTATCAGGAACATGCAGGATATATACACTCATAGTGCAGTAGATCTTTGAAATACATTTATCAAAATGAAGAAATACACTCACACTTGATATAAAATAAATCAGCATCAAAAATCCATAAGCAACAGCAATGGTAACATCCACAAAGCATTCCTTCTGGCCGGCGACATATGCGCATGATGATGTCACATTAGGCACCGCCCAACATGTTTTATCATACATTTGATGTCTTTAGGGGTGTGGCTCACTTATTGGCTTATATACATCCAATATACTCAGTATTGTAGAGTAGCATGTATAGCTTATCAAGTGAGGGTGGAACTAGCCCTGGACTCTACACATTTCAAGGATAAAGTCCCACTTTTTCAGAATTCTGGATGAGATGTTTAGTCTATATAAAATAAAAAATATAATACAAATTATATGGTGGTGTAACAATTATATGATGTAACATACATTGGGCCTTTAATGCATGTCAGACATATACAAGAATGAAAAAGATCCCACCTTAGAATGGTGCATATAACTTTTAGTAAGCGTGCTGAAATATTACAGGTCACTGTCAGGGCAGTTATGCTGCATAGATGGCTATAAGCAGTCTGTATCTACCTTCCTTTGATTCCCAAGCATCCCATCCACCAGCAATACCCAAAGATTATCTAGTATTTCTTTGTATGAGGAAACATGTGACCCTGCCTCCCACAATAATGTGGGAATGAATGTATGACAATAATGACTTGTATACACTTTTATACAAAATGATGTTTTCAGCATTAAAACAATGCAGAAAGCCATGCAATACTGTATATAAAACATAAATAATTACAAAAAAATTAACTCGGAATGGAGTATACATTATCCTGCCCTTGGTGTGAGGGTGGTTTCCTTCCACAACTCAAAATCATAGTGCTATATTGTTTGGCTTCCATCCAAACAGGCCCTATTGTTTTTGTCCTTGCATTATTGTGGTATGAACATTAAGGTGTAAGCTCCTATGAGAATAAGGGCTCATTTTTATGTAATGGGCAGAGCCCTATGATTTTTGTTTGTGTATAAAATGTTTTAAGAGTTAAAAGGTACTGGCGCTCACACAAAGATTAGAGACTTATTGGAACAGCTGTGCTTTAAAGAACAATATCATAATTCTGAAGCAGGCCCTTGAGATTGCACAGTTCACTTGAATTTTTGGATACCATGTTGCCTCCTTGTTTAGCTAAAAATCTTTGTCCATGTCACGCATTCAGACATGATTTGCATGGATTATTAAAGGTTTGGAATACTCTAAGTTCATTCTCAAAGTCTTGATTAAGTATTTAAGATTATCTTGACAGTTTTATATATATAGTTGTTATTTTTGCTTTACATGCACTGTAACCTAAATTGTATTTTAATGTTTATTTATAATTACATATCACATGTGTAAAGTCCTCCAAAACCTGTTCTGAAATAGAAAATAAACAGAAGATTCCAAACCTTATATCTATTTTAACCGAAATCTTGTAGAACAGACAGTTCATTTATCTGCGTGAGCATTACAATGTACGGTATGTAAAGCCAAAAACCTTTCATTTTGGATAGAGTAGAGTAGGATTAAACCCCTTGTGAAGACTGTATTGTTGCCTGGGTCTACACTATATAGATTTACCCTCTTTATTTGTCCTGGTGACCATTGACACTGAGAAAGTAATGTAAAATTGAAAATCTTACAGTTGTCACCAGAACAAATATTCAAAAGGGGACTCCCGTTTTAATGGAAGATGTCTAAAAGGGGGAATTTACCTCAATTTGTAGGGATTTCCTCTTCTTGTTGCTGGTCTCTGTTCAAAACTAAAAAGAGAAGTTTTGGTTATGTATACATTTTTACACTCCCTATTAATTATTAAATATAACATTTTTAACTTCTTTAACAGTGAAAAATAACAAGAATATTACAATCCAGTTAAAATTTGTTGAATGTTAAACTGTTAATAGAAAGTGGGCCTATTAATGTGTATGTCAATGCAGTAGCAGTGATGGACAAAGGATGTTGTCTTACATACCAAAGAATATAATGTATATTATTGACCTGTGAAATTCTTCACAAGGATAGTTTAAATATAAGACTTTAAAGCAGTCGAATCTAAGTCTTTTTCATGAAGAGGAAGGCAGGGTAAAGTTGAACATGGGAAAATGTCTTTTTATATTGATATAATCCATTTTTAAAGAAGAGTTCTACATTTTAATTTTCATATATAGTTAACACTAGTCACATCACTACCACAAATTCAGGGAAGACAGATTTTTCTATAGAACTATATCATACAACAAACCTTCCCCAGTTTGGACATGGACTGTGAGAAGAAAAAAAAAAAAAAACAGACTCAGGTTATATTCCTTAACCATTCTATCCAAAGATAGGAAACTTATTCAACTAGAGTTAAAATATAGGCTGATCAGGAAGAGGAAAGAACAGTAAAAAAAAAAAAGGCTGAGACTTCAGACAACCCTCCCCTGACCCAACATGCACATCCTTTATTCGACACATTTTGCCCCTTTCACACTCTGAGACACAGCAAAGGGAAAAAAATGATTATCTTTAGTTATCTCTTCTTTATCTGTCAGACAGATAATTCACCAGCTAATGTTCTTGATGTTGATCTCCCACGGTCCATTAATACAGATGTTTGCACCCCTAGGGAGATCACATGACTGCCAAAAACTTTTTTTTTAATGATTTTTGTGGAAGACAATTTTAGAACTATTGAACTTTTAGCTTTTTTCTTTGTATGATCGAGCATTCTATTGAACTGTATTGAGAGGTAGCATATACACAATGGGGTTTATTTACTAAAGGTAAATCCACTCTGCCCTACAAGTGCACTTGGAAGTCCACTTCAAGTGCAGTTGGAAGTACAGTCGCTGTAGATCTGAGGGGGACATTCAAGGAAAAAAAAAAAACAGCATTTTTGCTTGTGAATGATAGAAATCAGCAGAGCTTCCCGTCATTTCAGATCTTCCCCTCAGACCTACAGTGACTGCAATTCCAAGTGCACTTGCAGTGCACTTGTAGTGCACAGTGGATTTGTCTTTAGTAAATAAACCCCAATGAGATGACAGATCCAGGAAGAGTAACAGTTAAATCCCCCCCCCCCCCACACCCTATTGACTGGTACTTTCTATCAATGGTTTTTCTACTGTAGATGTTAATTGCTTCAGTGTTGGTGCATTTCAGAGATCTGATCTGATTAAAACAGTGTTTCTATATCCACTGTAGCACTAACCTTTTCTACAAATGCTATAAAGCTCACTTTAAATATTTAGGTAAATGTAGGCCCTTGCCAATGTCATTCAGTTCTATGGATGTTAGCAGCCATCAAGTTGTGTCTGTGGATAACCACTTTACTGTCCTTACCATGGGGCCTTAGACTCAGAACAGGTCATTGTATTCATAAACTGCAGATTAAACATTCCATCAAGTTTATAGTGTATCTCAAACAAATTGACTTCTCAGGCTCACCTTCAAGATTAACTTCTAAAAGTAAGTCATTAGACAGGACCCATTTATAATACCAAAAAAAATGGCACTGCATAGAGTGAATTAAATGTGTAATGTGCATGCAGAAAAGCACTTCAGTGTTTGTGAAGACTCAGTGGTTATTCAGGAAACCATTATGTAGGTTCCTTTACATTTTAGCATTGCAGTTAATTTTTTTTTTAACTAAATGTCTAGTTACAGTAAAGTTATTTATTTCTTTAATTTTAAGGGTTCACTGCAAAATAACCAAAAAAATCTGTCCAATAATAAACCTTGGCACAGTGTCAATAGATCCTTAACCCTGGGTTTTCCAGCAGTAATGGGCTAGATTGTGGTTGCAGGGATCCAAAAGCAAGCATGAGGGCACAGTCCTAAAATTCATAGTGATCAGCAAACCAAGGAGAGGTCAGTTCTGGCCTGGAAACACACAGAGAGATCATCAGATAAACCAGCATCCTGAAAGCCTTCAAAACAAAGGAATTCCCAATCGGTTCTCAGACCTCAAACAATTCTGAGTGAATATTCCTTCCTGCTAAACCAAAACACAAGCAGGAAGTCCTTTAATCAGGAACCTTATCGAACAAGGGTAGCAGGGTGTCAGAGGAGGAAAACACCAAGCAGTTTATAAACTCTCAACATGTAAACAGCAGTAAATATGGAAAGATTACCTACACCAGTTTAACACTGCCTTTAATCATTTTTTTTCAGAGATCAGATAAAATATAAAGCATGTTATCATCATCAAAGAGACCCTGTTAGCCACATTTTTAAAGAGCCCCTGTAAAAGAAGAGTGTTCATCCTTACCTCTTTGACAGGTGCTAACAAAGATTATCCTTCCAATCCACGTTCATTTAAAAACAAAAATGAAATTTCATCAAAGTTTAAAAAAAAGATAAGCAGTGTCTTGCATTGCAACAATACAACACACTTCCCCTCACCACTGCTACACAGTGGACACCAGCCCGTACGCTAAAATGGCCCATTTTAGCATGCAGGATGATATGAACAAGTCCTTAGTAGCAAAGTAGTTTTTCAGTGCAAGTCAACTAGTCAGGTCTCTCCTTACTGAAAAGGTTATTTCAGCAGTCATTAAAGAGACATAGTTACATAGTTGGTAAAGTTGAGTAAAAACAATAGTTCAGGCCAGTTCAATCCATGTTGGTGTGTGTTCCTGTAGATAATTATTTCCCATATCCCTGTATATAGTGTTCTATAAATGCACGTCCAAGAATCTTTTGAAACTATCAATACTTCCTGTTTACACCGCTAATTGTGGAAGAGTGTTCCACATCCTTACTGCCCTGACAGTGAAAAACCCTACAAAGCTTAAGGTTAAACCCCTTCTCTTCCAATCTCATTGTGTGGCCCCGTGTCCTCTTACACTCCCTGAGACTGAATATTTTCCTACCTACACAGGGATTACCATTGAAATATTTGTATATCATATCTTCTCTCAAGCGTCTCTTCTCCAGGGAGAATACATTTAGGGCTTGTAGTCGATCCTCGTATTTGAAGTCCTCCAGCCCCCTTATTAATTTTGTTGCCCTTCTCTGAACTCTCTCCAACTCTCCAACTCATGCACATCCTTTCTGAGGATTGGTGAACTGAACTGGATGGAATACACCAGATGAGACCCTTCAATGTAATGCTGATAGCACAGCTCTAAAGCTCCTGTGTATGCCTCCAGTCAGCTTCAATGGCTGCTCCAGGTGCCAGTCCTAGAGAGCACGTCCTGCTCTATGGATCCACCGATATAGCAAGCTAAGGCTGCACACTGGCAACGTTAACCATAATTATATAGATCAAATGCCGGCTTCAGCTCAGTCCCGTTCTATTGCTCATGCTCCACTGATGCATTTAATCCAGATAAGGCTTAGTCATAGATGTTAAAAAGACCTTCTCACCAACTTAAAAAATTGCAGGTAAAAGCGCAGAAAAAAGGATTTTAAATGCTTGCCTGCAAGATTTCTCCTCTCCAATTTTGACTTCTTTAGCAAAGTCATTTCCCTAGCACAACCCCCTTCCTCCTTGCACTTCATAGTGTCATTACCTTCTCTTCAGGAAGTGTTTATTTACTCTCTGTGCTGGCCCAGCTCTTTTGCTGCTACTCTCACCTCCCTATCTACAAACAACTAAATCACCCAAGCACTCACTCCGATGGGAATGATAGGCGTTCTGCTCTCCTCAGGCGGTGAACTTCAAAGACTACACACATGAAAGAGAAAAGGAGGCACAAGCACCTAGTGCATTACCCTTGGACACCAAGGGTAATGCACTTATCGCTTCTCGGCCTTTTGGCTAAGATCAAGTGTAGTATCTGTTCTTATCAGTGTTGGTATGGAACCGGAAGGTTAGTATCCGTGGTGGCCGAAGTTAACCGGGGCGCTCTGGGCGTAACTGGAGGACCGGAGTAGGCCAAACCAGAGAAAGCCGGATGGTTCCATTGCCTTCCTGATTTGAATGGGTCCGCCCCTGTCAGTTTGAAGGGAGCGGAAAAGCCGGTTTCGCCAGTTTTCCGGTTAGTACTGCTCCTGGATGTGATTGGTAAGGAATGGCGGATGGTGGTGGGGGAACCTTTCCTCCTGGGTTGAATCTGGCCTTGCAAAAGGCTTGTCCCCAGTTGAAGGCAGGTTCTCCCTAAGCTGTCTAAAATTCTGATGCCTCCTGATGGGATAGGGCTACACTCGGTCTGGCCTTTGGGCCAGGATAGAAAAAGCCCGTAGTGTATGTGCCCCTGGGGTGGCAGCCCAGGGGTGCCTTAATTTCTCACTGGTGAGGGGCAGCTCGCCTGAGTTATTTTGGCACCTTGGTCACTGCACTATGCACACCTTTTTCGCACCTGCCTCTTGGGACAGGCCTTTTGGCTTGCACCAGAGGAATTTTTTATTACGGCTGGAAGGCCTGCCTTGGTTCCTCACATGGCACCATAGCACTTTCCCCACTTCCCCTTCCCCCACTTTTTGTTTTGTTTGTCTCTTTTTCTTTGTAGTTTGTCAACTGCACTGTCACCTTTGTTTTCTTTTTTTTTGCACGACTTGTAGGGTGTGGGTCCTTGGGCCCTGCCTTGAGTCTTGGGAGGGGGTGGATATGGCCTTTTGGCTTAGTTCGCCCTCTCCCATGGGGTCTCCCTTCGGGGGAGCCCCACTTAGTACTCGGGGTGGGCTGTTTCGGCAGTCCCCCTGAAGAACGTGGTCAGTCTGGTTTCGGCCAGACAGACCATGAGTACCTTAAATCCCTGTCAGGAGTCTTGCGCCCCGGGGGATCGAGGTTCGGGTCCTACCTCTTCTGAGGGAAGACCATTTGTTTCGCACACCCTGTGCACTTTTTGTGTTCCTCACGTTTGTGTGTGTGCACTTTTTTATGCACCGGGTGAAGTCTTTTGAGTGTGTTTCACACGCTACGGGCTTTAAAAAAAAAAAAAAAAAAAATTACCCTTGGACACCTTTAAAATGTTTATTAAAATGCCAAAAACATACTCAGACATGAAGAGCAAAAATCGCATAGAATCAGTCCACCACATGTGGAAATTAACATATCCCTGTATTTGGACCGCTGATGCGTTTTGGGAGGCACGCTTCTTTCCTCAGAGCCCTATCTAACCTTTTCTGTAGCAGCTGGGGGAGGAACTAAGAGGGATAGTGTGTCACTTGAGTGACAGCTCTGTGTTTGATGAGGCTGCTGCAAGATGACAGCACCCAGCAGCAGTCTCAGAGCTTTTGGATGTCTACACACATAAGACTTGTACAGGCAAATTACATGCCTAAAATATGTTAAAGCGGAGTTCCGGGCACAAAATCGATCTTTTTTTTTGTTCCCCTCCGCTTGTTCTCCTTCACCTGAAACAGAATTGCATAGTTAGGTTTTTTTTTTTGTACTTACCTTGTAATTGTAGATCGAATATACTCACCTATTCTTCACTTCCTCCCTCTGCGCCGCGGCTCCGCCGTCACTTCCTGGCTTGCAATGATTCCTGGGAGCTGAACGTCATTGCTCCCAGGAATCAATGCGACGGCACCGGCCCCGCTCGTCACTTCCGGGGCGATGCCGCTTTCCCTGCTAAACAGCTTCTGGGCATGCCCAGAAGCTGTGGAGAAATGCGGCGCCGCACCGGAAGTGACAATTGGGGCCGGTTCAGGCGCATTCTGGGAGAAGAGGACGCAGAAGAAGACACAGAAGAGGATCGCGCCGGCTTCAGCTGCCCACAAGAGAGATGGCAACGCTGTGGAAGAAATTTTATAAGTGAGTATTTCTTCTTGCAGGTAAGTGCGAACCGGGACAGATCAGAGGCTAGCCATTGTGGAATGTACTAGCCCTGACTGTCCCGGGGGTATGTTCACTGAAAAAAATTTTCTGTGCCCGGAACTCCGCTTTAAGTTACAGTAAAATCTTACGGGGAAATTGTTGCTGGAAAAATATATTGTCTGGTGACATGACCTCTTTAAGCAGGTATGCTGATCACATTGTAATTTGTTTAATTTATTTACTTCTACAAACTAAGACTGTAGTAGTGAGGCTTAAAAAATATTACACAAGGTAAGAAATTCCTTGGTACATGTCTAAAGGTTTTATAAACAAAACTTTTTAAAAGAGAAAAACCTTAAAACAAGCATTTGACTGCGTCCCACCGATGCCAGATGGGTTGCTACAGGTAACCTCTCCATTTATCCTTTTACTCCAGTTTTAATAGACAAGGCTGCCGGGACTTGATTTGTGTGTCAGTGTCAAGTTTATATAGTAGTCCTTGAAGAATAACATTTCTTTCAGCAACATTTCATGTCTGCTATAAGTTTCTTTATATTCCCTATAGGGAGATTTTTTTGGGATTTCCTAGAAGTGAGGGGGACAGCTGCCCCATTCTATGTAGTGCTCTCCTTGTATTTAATACTGCTTTAATATGTAGTTATGTCTGGCTATCCTTTCAAACAGCACCATTCTTTTAACTCACAGGGAAGGTCTACTGATCGAACACCACAATGGTAAATAAAACCTCCACTTTCACTTGTCTTGTTTGTACAGTCAAAAATGTTATTTCTTCTCCAAACATTTTTCTCAAATCCTATACAGAAAATTACTTCTAGAGTCATTAAATAATTGGTGAAACTTAACACTTCTGCTGTCAAAATTTTCCTGTAATTCTGCACAGAATGTTCCCTTACAGTGGCGTGGTGAGTGAGAGGGAGCAAACACAGCTGCTCCTCCATAGCATTCAATAGGAATATCACTGATAAAATCTGGGAGGCCGATTTACAAAAAAATGTAAATAAGATCAGAGATAAAGCGCGAACATGCAATTGTATCCAGTGCTCATATGTGTGCGCAAATGCTCGCTCCCTTGTGCTATAGTGATCCTGGAACCTATCTAGAAGATTGATGATATGGTAAGGTCCTAGTTTTCCTTATGCAATGAACATCTAAATAATTTTGATTTAAGCCCCCTTGTTCTTACCGTATAAATTGCACCACAGAGTGTACATGCAAACACATTTTAAACATTTTAACTATTAATAATAATGTACAAGATTTATGTAGTGCCAACAGTTCGCACAGTGCCTTAGAATATAAAGGAGACCATGCCCTTACAATGCAATTTATTAAAAGAGGGTTAGGAGGACCCTTCTCATGAGAGCTTACAATCGAATAGATAAATTATAAATAACTGAAAAATAAAACACGCCTGTACCAAGCTAAAAAGCATATAATAAAAAAAACATGTTGTGTGCTGTCTTATTAAATAGTCAACTTGTGTATGAGCATTTATCATTGGGATCTGTATTCCAAGTACCAAAAGTTCATTCTCTAATGTTCGAATTTTTGAGCACATGCACAAAGACCTGGATCCATGGATCCATCTCCATGAATGATTAACAGGTTCCTTTTACTGATTTAGTGTTTTTATGGTCTACTTCAATGATAGTTGTGAGCACTTCATGCAGTGTTCATGCATGTTTCCTACATGGTATGTACATATAAAAATGCTAAAGGGGCTTAAATAGACCAACGTTAAGAAAATCATATTTTTAGTTTAGACATGCCAGAACTTTACTGGCATACATTCGGATGATGGAGCTTACATTCTATAGCAATGAATACTCTTTTATATCTCTTTTTATGTGGCCTGTGAACAAATCTGAGACAAGTTTTTCTCATTTTGGATTTTTTTGATGTGTGATCCTATATGTCTATATGTTAGTAAATTATTTCTAATTTTTTCATCTTCTTCAAGCAGTAAATATGCATACGAGGCCAGAGCTCAGTGGTTGCAACATTTAATTCACTTCAGATTATAAATGCATTGAATTTTGCCAAGACCATCATTTTTCAAAGAAAAGGTCAACTATGGCAAAAATATTGTATTCTGATATCTGTATGCCGTTAAAATATATAAGAATATTATTTGGTATGCTAAAGAAAAGCTGTCATGGAAAAGACATAGAGATGATCACTGCTATTGTCTTCCTTTAAATTACTGAAGAAGACCAGTGGCTAGTTTGCACAATAAAATATGTTAATAAAAAAAATGTGTTGTGTATCTGTAATGCATGCATATTTCCCTGTATCCTATTCCTTTACGTACCCTTCAAGCACAGGCAAATACCCGTTGGTCTGCCAGAAATGCACTCACCTATAATTCCTGTTGTGGACTGACAACACGCAGCTTTTTATGGGCTGTGTTGCTAGCCCTGTCCAGTTGTCTTTTCCTAAACTACTTAACCCCTCCTACTCTTCGATCTCTACAACATAAAGGCTTATTGCGCTGAAGTCCAAAATAACAGCTAGGAGGGCTTTTTGTACTAACACAGGAAGTGTGGTGAAGGCACATGAAAACTCTGAATTTCTTACAAGATCGGCCTTTTTTTTTTCTTTTTCATTTTTTTTTTTTTTTTTTGACAGATATAACAAAATACTTCCAATGGTATATATTAAACAGACCAAAGGGGATCAAATAAGAGAACTTTATTTTACAGGTGTAGATGCCCTTTAAGTTCTTTGACATCAACATACTCACTGCAGAGAGATGTCTAAACATGTTTTCATCCTCTCCGGGTGTTCTGAAGTAACCTAGATCCATGGCACCAAACTAAACTTTTATTACACAACTTTCAGTATAAGCCGTGCACTTGCAAAATAAAGGCTGCAACAGTAGTGATGTTTGTTTAGTTTTTTAGTTTTTTTTCAAGGAATTGTGCCCCAGACCTTTTCTCATTTTACAAATTACTTTACCAGAGTAATGGGGCAGGCACTCTTTGATTATTTTTCCAAGTCCGGTTTCCATGGAGATATCCAGTCATCCACAAAATGTACTATCTCATGGAGGAGCAAAAAACATTACAACTGTCTTAACCCTTTTGACATTAGGATAAATGCTAGAGGCTCATGAAGGGATTTGTTTGTGTGCTTTATGATGTGCTCTTTCAGTAGACGGTGCTGTAGGTGTCCCATTCCATGCCAACTGCTAATGAATTGTTGGAATACATGAATGGAAGCTGTTTTACCTGATAAGGATGCATATTTCTGTCCAGCCACCTAAAAGATGTATACAGTCTTGCCAGACAGCAGAGCCTTGCCACAAAACTAAATTTGAGTTAGAAACCTTCTAGCCTTAAGGGCTCGCCTTTACAAAAATCAGCCTATGCAGGTAAGGGGTGTTTGTAGATAAAAACAAACTGTGCAGCTTTGCCTAAAGGCCCTTACACACTTGATGGAAATCGGACGAAATATCCTCCGATTTTTCTCTCTCTTTCTCAGCGTTCATTACCGTTTTTAGTTGACAGTGCATAAATGTTCACGAAATCTCTCGTCCGATTTTTTCTTTTTTTTTTTTGGGACATTTGTTCCCAGACTTCCGGGATGTCAGCAACTTCAGATCATGCGCAGCCTTTTGTATCCGATTTTCACAGACGTACTGCATACACATTAAACAAAAATTGGTCATCTGGGGACGGACGATAAAAATGTTGGTGTTTGTCCCTCCGTTTTTTTTTTCGTTGAAAATGTTGGCATCGGCTGCTGAAAGTTGTGTACACACTAGCCGAAAATCGTTCGATTTTACCTCGGACGGGAATTTTCAGCAGATTTTCTACTAGTTTGTACCCCACTTAAAGTTGAATCATGCCCATGCTATAGGCATAGGTCATTTACATAGCTTATGAAGCCTGACTGGAATACTCCCAGTGAGGCCTAGTCATTACTGCTCACCCCCATGATCACAAGAGTGAGCTTTTTTGTGATTCAAACCCCCTCACATGCTCTATCTCCCCCCTGATGCAGAAGCTCTGAGCTCATGCCCCCTATCTGCATAGACATTTGTTTTTGTAAAGGTGAACTAACCCTTTAAGGCAGGGTCCCTACACTTATGTCAACTCTTAGCTAAACTTTCAAGCCGCCAAACAGCTGATCACATGCAGCACCATAGCAACTACAATCTTAATAGAAGGGAAAATAGTGCCATCTTCAGCAATAAAGGGTAGGAGGGTTTATTTCTACTTTAACTTTCTTGCAGAAAAGGGAATTTTACATTTTGATTTGGTTAAATATTGCGATTTTTATGAACATAAGTTCATTAATTGCCGTGTTTTGTATGTCTGCCTATAGCTGAACTTTAACATTTTTCCTGTCTCTTTTCTTCTTTTCTGCGGTAACTGTTATGTCAGTTCGAACAGTTCCCTAGATTTAAAGTGAAATGTTTGTTTGATATGGAGGACATATATGCTCTCTAAGATTTTTATTGCTGTTCACATTAGGAATACTTTCTGCAATTTCCCTTTGTGATAACAGTGTTCATTGGAACTGGAACCCAGGATAAATCTACCCAACAAAAACAAACTACAGGAAACAATGACCCAGTGTAGTTATGGAGACTCCTCAACGAGGACGTAGAGAGAGTTAAAAAATGTTCTAACTCTTACCTACTCTACCAAAAACTAGAAAAAGTTTTGGATAGAGTCTCACTTTAACACATCAGTGATATTTGGTTACGAGAAGATAATACAAATCAGTTTACTGGCTGGAAGCACTTTTAAAAAAGCGGACCAGTCCACCGGTGGTGGACCCTCCTGTTTCCAGGTTGAATAAAGCGACCATGATGCTAGTAGAGGATTCCCCGTCCTTTAAAGGCCCGACTGATAGGAAAGTTGAGACGATGGCACGCAGTATGTTTACTATGGCAGGTTCGGCATTGCAACTGGTCCTGGTCTCGGCACTGCTTTTGGACATCCCTATAGTCAGGATTAATGGAGCGCTGTGTCCGTCAATGAACTAAAGAAAAAATAGGATTTTTGTATTCACCGTAAATGGGTTTTAAGTACAAAGTCCTATTTTCTGGGGTGTGTTCAGTACACATTCTTTGTACAGAACAACTCCAGGTAGCCATATTTCATTGCATTTTCAGAAAATTACAGCTGCTGCAGATTGAAAAGGAAAGGTCATTTTTAATAACATTCAATTACAAGATGAATTGTGTCACAATTGTATACTCTATATTATTTTTTCTTTATTTGTTTTTTTTCCCCCCTCGAAAGTGGAGTTACCCTTTAAGTTGGTTTTCAAATGAAAAATTGATTGTGATGATGCATTCGTAATATCACAGAATTAGCCCTTTACAATAGCAGCCCCATCTTGTGCAGAATCTGAGCTCTAGTCTTGCTGCTGTTACTTTTGCTTGGCAGTTTTCCATATGTTTCTTTCATAGGAGAACACATGGGGGTTGACTTACTAAAGGCAAAACGACTGTGCACTTTGCAAAGTGCAGTTGCTATTAAGCTTAATACATGAGCAGAAGCTCTGCTGATGTCCATCATCCAATCACATGCAAGCAAAAATTCTGTTTTTTTATTTTCCTTGCACGTGATTGGGTACTCTTTGCATACCTCCATTACTAAGCTCTGGAGCAACTGCACTTGCAGAGAATTTACAAAGTGCACAGTCTATTTGCCTTTAGTAAATCAACCCCATAGCGTGCTGTTGCATCTAAATAATATGGCTGTACTACCAAGGTTCACCTGCATAGGCACTGGATGCAAACTTCAGATCCTTCTATGTTGCTACATAAAGGAGTGATCTGCACTATTCCCATTTTGCTTACTGTAAAAAAAAATTTAAGATGTGTTCTGGGATTGTGATTCACCACTTTAAAATGCATTTTACTGCACAAGAAATGATAAGAGTTTCTGATAGTAAGCAAGTTGATTTAACACCGTAATTCCTTGAAGACTGTAAAGTGATAAATCTGTAGGTTGAACTGTACTTGCAGAAATGGTGCTCTTTATGCTATGCATATTTCCATTCACCTTTTTTGCATTCATTATGGGCAATCTGTACATTGTCTACTTTTCCTTAAAAGCTTTAATGGTGAAAAAAAATACCTTTGTAAATGTTTAAAACATGCCATCTGTAGTTCATGATGTGTCCAGAGCTGACAATTCAGCATTTTAACTGGAATAAGTTATTTGATGCCGTAAATGTGTGCTGTGAAGAGATGTGTAGTTCTGTGTACTCCATTGAGGGTCTTGTGGTTGGTTTTCATGGTTTTCTGAAAGTACAGTAATAAATGTGTATGTGTGTGTGCGATGGACGGAAGCTTGTATGTCAGGCTTGACACTCTGGATCTTTGCACAATGGCCTCATTCACCATACATGACATTATAACCCTCTGCTACTAAAGCATGAAGTTTTGTTGAAATGAAGGAATTTGAGGCATTGAAATTGATGTTTGAAAAGCGCCACAGCTTACCAGTTCTGTTGCTAATGAGGTACAACGCAGGGCATGACAGGCCACTGGTTCAAAACTTACTAATTACCAGATCAGACACTTCCAGATACGAATATGAGGTGAAATTGTTCATTGTAACTTTCACATGCAGCCAGTAAATTCCCCCCCCCCCCTAAAAAATTACAAGTTTAAAGAGACCATCGATTGATCAAAATATATATATGCAGTATACAGGATTTTTGGTATTAAATACATTTATATATAAAAAGTATTAAAACATGTGTGTATATATATATATATATATATATATATATATACATATATATATATATATATATATATATAAAAAGTGTTATTTACTTACTGTTGCTGTAATGTTAATTACCAGAATGTTAAAGAGGAAGTAAACCCTCCTCTGCAACTTTTACCTATAGGTAAGCCTATGATAAGGCTTACCTATAGGTACTGTAAATATCTCCTAAACATGCACCGTTTAGGAGATATTTACCTTACATGCAGCCAGTGACATCACTGGCGCATGCACTCTGAAGGAACGGCCGCTGGTGCCGTTCCTTCAGAGCCCTGTGCCGTGACCGTCGGCTCCCGCGCGCATGCGTGGGAGTGACGTCACCGCTGCTCCGGCCAATCAGATGGCCGGATGCTGCGATCCCGGAAGACGGGCAACTGAACATGTCGCCCGTCATAGAGGTAAGCGGGCGGCATGGCGGGGGCTCGTTCTAAGGTAAGTATTTCATAATGAGCTAGTATGCGATGCATACTAGCTCATTATGCGTTTCTCTTTCAGGTTAAAAAAAAATAAAATGTTTGGTTTTACAACCTCTTTAAACAATTTTTCTGAAATGTAGTAGGTATGATCCTAGGTATAGAGTTGTGTCCCATTAGTGCTGCTGTTGCTGATCCCAACTCAACAGGATCACCTAAGACTTAACTTACTGTATAATTAAAATTTTACATGTGTGCCTAAATGGAAAACTGTGCTGGGGTAGTCTGGGGAATGTTGTTGCAGACCTTTCCTATATAAGCCACAATCACACCTGTGAATAGGCCCAACAGCGATAACATGCAAGGATCACAGGGAGGTTCCCGGTGATTAGCTGTGGTAGGCAGCCCCATTAAAATGGGAAGCTGTTGACTCTTGCAGCTAATCGCAGCAACTTGCGTGTAATCGCTTATGCAAGTGGTCGGCCCTGGATGCAGAATATCTGCTGGACGCAGCTGCCTCTTGCAGCTAATTACTGGAAACCCTCAACTAAGGTTCTCGCATGTATTTGATGTCAGGGCCATTTGCAAGTGTTAATGTGGGGTAAGATGATAACCCCCAGTTGACCCAATAAACTTTCACTGACCTTAAAATATCTGCAGATGAGGAGCTCTGACTTCACTCCAATTAAAGATATCAAGCTTTTTTTTTTGTTTTTTGTTTTTTAAAGCAGTAGAAAAAAATTAGAAGAGATTGCCCTGTGTGTCTCATTTGAGAGATCTTCCTTCACCTCCTGTTCTGCAGAGACAACAGGAAGTGAGAATAAATCTCTCCAAAGTGCAGCAAAACCCCTTCCAGTTTTTACAATGGAAGATTTCTTGTATGCCCCTACCCTGGGGACGACTCAGAATTTCAGATTTTACTTTGCTTCCAGACCCGGTGGCAATGTTCACTAGGACAAAGAGAGGGAATAAACTATTCTACCAGGGATGTAGACAGCAATTAAAACTTTTTAAAATGGGAGGCGGAGGATTTTTGCTCTCAAAAGAAAGTCTCATGTAAAGATAAAAGAGATTATAATATGACAAATTAGATCTAACCTCACTTCAAAGGATAAATCTTGGAAACCATATTGGTTAGCTTCAGGTATCTCAGACAAGAAATCAAAAAAAAAAAAATACTCTATGAAGGCCGTAAACAACATTGCATAATTCTAATTTAATCTGATTTTAAAAACATGCATTTATGCTAGGCCATTTGGGCACAGAGTGAAGTTAATTTCTCTACGATGGACCAGCCATTAGGACAAGTGCCCCCTAGTAGTACTATAGTGGTGGACGCCTTTTTGAGCCCAGCACATGTGCAGTGCTATCTCTTGCCAGTGCAGATGACTTCAGCAGCTGCAACATTCTCTCTCCCATCGGAACCACTCAGCTGAGAACACAGTGCACATATGAGGTTGTAAGGGGTCCCCAAACCATCAAAAATTAAGAAAAAATATTTTTCTCTTATATACACTTTATGATAGCATAGTTGCCAACATTCTGAACATTTTTTTAGTGACACTTTTTTTCCTGTATGCGGAGTATTATTTTAATTAGGGGCAGGGCATTCATTTGTAGACGTGGTCTAGCAGGATTTTAAAAATGTGGCGCGCAAAGCTAAATATTGGGCGTGACTTAAAGGGGGTATACTTAAAGTCTGAGATGACTTACGTAGTGGAAAATGTGGCAATATATAGGGAATGTAGGTAGGGCAGGGGTTGGGGGGGATGGAGAAGAGGGGGGGTGAACAGAGTTGGGGTAGGGAAAGAAAAGAGGAGGAGTGAGCAGAGTTGGGGGGATGGAGAAGAGGGGGGGTGTGCAGAGTTGAGGGGGTGAGCAGAGTTGGGGGATGTAGAAGAGGGGGGGTAAATAGGGATGGTGAAGGGGGTTATGAGCAAATTTGGACGGTTCCGAGCTGCCGGGATGGAAGACACTGGGACAGAACGGTGGGGGGAACAGGCACACAAAATTTGCTGCATAGGACAGACCGGGACATCGTTCTGATTTCCGGGACTGTCCGGGGCAATCCTTGATTGTTGACAAGTATACGATAGTGATAGATGTGGGAAACCTATTTGTATTGATTTTATTCAGATTTTGACATTAGTATGTACACTCAGTGGCAAGTTGTGTACGTGTGGTGTATACAACCAGTTGTGTTTACTCATGAGTGGACACCCTTGGCTCTGGCCTCATCTCAATATTTCATTAATCTCATGCAATTATTTCCCAATCTGACTATAACTGTCTGGATTAGACAACAATCAACTTATGTCTGTGGGATAACTTTACTAATTGCTGCATGGTACATACAGTGCTTTCATAATATCTGTTATTGATGTCAGACCAGCTGTACCAGTGTGTGCAGTTCTTCACAGGGTTGGAAAATACATGTCCTAATCTTGTTTCATTCTGCTTATTTACAGGTCACGTTGCATCTGACCCCAATCCCAGCAATCTCAGTTCATCATAAACCTCTGGTGTTCATCCTAAACTCCCCACGGCCTGTGACGTGGGAGCTGAAGACTGAGAGGCTAGCAGCAGACGTTCCAAGATTTTTCTTTGTGAGTATAGCATATGGGTGGTTGCGAAATGAGTAGAAATGGTATGCAGCTACATATGGAATAAATATGTCAGGTTGTTTTAGCCTGTCGCTGTTACTGAATACACAAAAACAGTGTTCCTTAGGCTCTAAAAAATATGGAGTTGAAGGGAAGTGGTAAACATTTTAGGTTTGCATCTCCCTTAAAAATGTCTTACTACTAAAATATCTTTATTTCTTCCCCAGGAGACCAAGTGCATAAAGAACTTGGCCCTGTTCAAATCTTTCCCTTGGTTGCAAAGAAGTGTGGTTGGATAGAGCCCCCCCGTCTGATTTATCTGCTAGAAAGGAGATTGTTTTAAGAGTGGCACCTCTGGTCTCTGGCAGCAGGGACCACACTCTGGAGAGTAGCGCTGCCATTCACAAGAATCACACAGCTTGTGACGCATGTAAACATACACAGCACAGCCTACACCACAGATCGCCGTGGCACTGAGTGATCTTTCACTTTTATGAATGAACGATCAGTACTGCCAGGCTGTGTCATACACAGCACTGGCCCAACATCACCAATAATTCAAAAAATTGAACAATCACATAGTGCTACTGCACTGTGTGATACATTGGTTAGGGCTGTGTCAGTGTACAGGCAGATGGCATATAGGTCACACAGCCCCAAGGTGCTGTGTGATCTTTCACTTTTATGAATATATACGATCAATGCTGCTTGTTCATAATTATAAAAGATCACCCCAATCTGCAGCTCTGTATGATCTGTTTGTGGCTGATGTATACATACAGGGTACTGGCAGATAGATTACACAGAGCTGAGTGATATTTTACTATTTTAAATGATCACTTTACTTAGAGAAGGAGCAGGGGTCTGTGCTGGCTATAGTGCCACCCCCTCACACACACGAATACCCATAATTTGGGCTTCAGAATGGGTTGGAGACACAGTCAGCATGAAAGTGGAACCAATGATCAGAACAAAACCGAGTGATATACTGTATGCCCTTGGTCCCCTGAGAAATAAAATACTTTTTTTAAATATCTTTTTTTTTTAAATAACTTTTTTAAAGAAAATTAAGAAATTAAGGCTTGAGATGCATGCAGAAAGCACAACCTACTTGCTCAAAATTGTTTATTCAGATCTTGCCATATTGAACCTGTCTACCCTAATAACTTATGTCTGTAATTGGTGATACTGAAAGGTACCTTCTAATCATGGTGCTGCAGCCTCCTTGCTTCCTCCCACACATAGAAAATCTAATATAAAAATGCAATACTGAGGAGTTTTGGAAAGCGTCATGTTCATATTCAATTCTGTTTCAGACATTTGAATGTGATTGTTGATTGAGGAAGATGATAAAGGGCAAGTTATATAAGTCAGGCTTCAAGAAATATACTCCTACTGACCTTATCTCTTATCTCCCCCAAAAAAAGGGGAAGGAAGGAGGGACGGCACTAATATGTAGTATTTTGGTCTCAAAATCTTGTCTCAGATAAACAGGCTGTATATGTACTTGTTAAAACAAATAGGGGAGAATAGCGCCAAGTAGCCATAAAGTGTAGTAAAAACAAATCTATTGCATTCGCAAGTGTATATAATGCAAAAAATGATCCCTTTCAGATAAGCATTCATTCCAGCTAGTTTTTCTACAGGTATATTCAGGACAAAATGGAGTTGATTTCCTATAACTGGAGAATACAAAATCTGGTGCAGTTGTGCATGGTAGCTAATCAGCTTCTAACTACAGCTTGTTCAATTAAAGTGTTACTAACATCACAACAGTAAAATCGGACTGTATATGCAGTAAAGCATGCTTGTTATACTCACTGTGCAGCCTAAGGGGTTATTTCTGTGCATTGTGCAAAAAGGCTGTTTGATCCTGCCTTCTCTGATCCTCCCCTTCCACAGCCCTTAATCCATCTCCTGATAAGACAGAGCCTTTGGAGTCACACTGCACATGCTCAGTTTGGTGTGTATTGCTAGAGAGTTTTTTTTTTTTGGATGTGATCAGCAAAAGGCCAATTAGCACTGTCCAAGCAGAAGGGAAGGTGTCCTTCAGCCTCATAGGACAGCCAGGGGAGAATAAAAACTCCTCCTACAAGCTGTAACCAGACACTGATAGAAGTCATTAGACTGCTGTATTTTGCTGATGAGAAAAGGTATTTAGCAGTTTATATTTACCAAAATATTTGCATTTCCATGTTCTGTGTACAGTGGGGGACCAGATATAGTGAATGGGGGGTCCTGGGTGTAGTAACACTTTACGTTTTGAAGACAAAAAAAAACCTGGAAACTGATTTCTATGCAGAGCTGCACCAGAGTTTGCACTCTCCAACCCCTCTGTGTCTGGGTTAACAACATCTAGAGCATGGATGGATGGATGAGCTCATCAAGCCGATCCATCCATCTATGCTCTGGATGCTGTTACTCACAGATATGCTTTGACACATATACACTTGTGAGTGAAATAGCTTTATTTTTACTTGCATTTTCAATAAATTAACTTTCCATTTCTCAACCTTTTTCAGCCAAGTCACCCTTGAAAATTCTGCACAATCTTAAGGCACCCGACTCTAAAATGTAAAAAACTGAACTAACACTTTTACATAATGCAGTAACATCCACACATGTAGTACACCCAACATTAGAGGCGATTTATTCTTCCAAAGCAAATCTACTGTTGCACACCGGTACTGACTATTATTTTAGTATTTCTCCCTTAGCTAATGTGACCCCAGGGGCCAGGGGAGGGGCAAACAAGGATGTTGTGCAGGCGCTCAATGTCCTCCTTATCAACTGATGACATGGTCATTGGTTGTTAGGACGCCGGTGGCTGGAAGTTTGTTTTGGTGCACAATAAAAACCTGGAGCTTTGTGTAACTAAAAGGCAGTCTTGATCCACCCGCTGGTTTGTATACAATTTTTGGGCAATTTTTAGGCTTTTTTCCAAGGCACCACTAAAGAAACCTGAAGCACCCTGGGTTGAAAAAGGCTGAATTAACTTACTACACCATATATAGCTACTTGCCACCATCCTCCCCTATTGTTTCAACTACTAATATTGGTGCCCATGCCAGTGTTTGTGGAGGCACTCTTATATTAGCCATTTTTAGGCATCTTTAATAGTCTATGTTTAGTCATCCGCTACACCTTTGGGAATTTGTTTGAAGTTTGTTACTTTATTGCTACAGTCTAATATTTTCCATTTGAATTGTATCTTCCTTGGATACATTGTTCCTATCAGTTAGTGAAGATTTGACACATTATCCACTATAGCATGGGTGTTCAACCTGTGACCCTCCAGCTGTTGCGGAACTACAAGTCCCATCATGCCTCTTGGAGTCATGTTTGTACATGTCAGCCTTACTTACTTGTAGTTCTGCAAAGGCCACAGGGTGAGCACCCTTGCACTAGAGCAGTGATGGTGAACCTTGGCACCCCAGATGTTCTGGAATTACATTTCCCATGATGCTCTCCTACACTGCAGAGTGCATGAGCATCATAGGAAATGTAGTTCCAAAACATCTGGGGTGCCAAGGTTCGCTATCACTGCACTAGAGTATCCAAAAGGGGTTACCTCTTCTCTTTGTGTTCACTCCATAGTTTTTATTGAACCCTTACCCTTGAACAACTGATATCATTGGGTTGTGAGCCATTTACATTTTTTCTTGTTTCTTGTATACTTCTTTATCTGTGCTTACATCGGTATGGCTGCTCGAAACATATACTGGTTGGAATGTATGTGGACAATATGTCTGTTTCCATGCAGACCTTTTATGATGGATCACTGTCTAAGTATGGGAACACCCACAGACCTTTACAGCTCTCCAATAGTTGTAGTCTTTGCTGAACAGAGAACTTTGGTTTTGTTGAAAAAACCCTATGAAAAGCCACTTTTCTTGAGGTGTGTATTTAATTAAAATTTAAGAAGGTTCGGGCAGTAAAATATTTGTGCTATAACTCCTAGTCCTAGTGTAAATGTAATCATTTTATGTCTATCAAAAAAAAACAATGTACAATTTCTATAGCATTTAAGTAATATTGTCAATTTTCAGTGTGTTCCCTACATCTGTTGTCCCCATTAGAGCGCCATCTCATATCAGATGTTGCCTTCTGCATGCCCCTTTATGTCAGGTGTCCCCTTTAGAGTACCCCCTTCCATCAATTGTCCCCATCCAAGTGCCTCTATACTTTCTAGCGCCACACAGGTAGGCGGCTGCAGGTCTGGACAGAGAAGTTTTCACTTTCATCCCTATGTGATGCAGGGGGCAGGGCATGCACAGAACGTCATTGGTTGATAGGACACTGGCAGTCCTAAGAACCAATTACTGAAGAGGAGGGGGGAGGACCTGCTGTGGGGGCTAGCTAGCTGGTGGCCCACATAGAACTGTCACTTGTTCTGGGACTGGACTGCAGTCTGCCATTTAATGTAGTTTTGTAAAGTGCTAAGGAAACTGCTGGCGCTATATAAATCCTGTATAATATTAATAATATTATTAATGCCTGTCTTAGACAATAATAGTATTCTCCTCGTCAAATTGGTTCCCTTGCCTATCAGGCTCTATTGACAGGTGAGAGGTGCAGTGCTGGATGCAGATGTTGCGTTCGTGTTGTAGATTCCCTGTGTAAAATCCATTAAAAACAATTCTAGGAAATGCTGAAAAGTTAGTAGTGGCTGTCATATACAAAATTTCCCACTGGAATGAGTGAAAGTATTTTCAGAGCGGGTTGTTGATTGTAATGTTCTGCATTAATCAGTGCTGAGAATGGAGTGTAAGCAACTGTCAGCAGCAGTGGGACATTTGCTGCACAAACATCCTGGGTAAATGAACAGACTTCTACTTAGAGATATTTACAGGGAGGTATAGGGAACATACAGTATCCCTAAAAGATAGGCCCGTTTGCAAATTGATGTGCAGCCGTGACTAAAAGTTTTGAGAATGACACAAATATTATATTTTACAAAGTCTGCTGCTTCAGTGTTTTTGGATCTTTTTGTCAGATGTTACTATGGTATACTGAAGTATAATTACCAGCATTTTATAAGTGTCAAAAGCTTTTATTGATAATGACAACGTTTATAGGAGTAGTCGATATTTGCAGTGGTGACCTTTCTTTTTCAAGACCTCTGCAATTCACTCTGGCATGCTGTCAATCAACTTCTGGGCCACATTCTGACTGATGGCAGTCCACTCTTGCATAATCAATGCTTGGAGTTTGTCAGAATTTGTTGGGTTTTTGTGTTCACCCGCCTCTTAAGGATTGATCAATGGGAGTTCTCAATAGGTTTAAGGTCTGGGGAGTTTCCTGGCCATGGACCCCAAAGATTTTCCCTGCTTTGTTCCCCAAGCCACTTAGCTATCACTTTTGCCTTATAGTAAGGTGTTCCATCATGCTGGAAAAGGCATTGTTCATCACCAAACTGTTCTTGGATGGTGTGGAGAAGTTGCTTTCAGAGAATGTTTTTGTAAAATCCTTCATGTAGTCTTCTTAGGCAAGATTGTGAGTGAGCCCACTCCCTTGGCTGAGAAGCAACACCACACACGAATGGTCTCAGGATGCTTTACTGTTGACATGACACAGGGCTGTTGGTAGCGCTCACCTTTTTTTCTCTGGACAAGGTTTTTTCCAGTTTCCCCAAAAAGTCGGAAAGGGGATTCATCAGAGAAAATGGCTTTACCCCAGTCCTCATCAGTCCAATCGATGTACCTTTTGCAGAATATCAATCTGTCCCTGATATTTTTTCTGGAGAGAAGTGGCTTCTTTTCTGACCTTCTTGACACCAGGCCATCCTCCAAAAGTCTTTACTCACTGTGCATGCAGATGCACTCACACCTGCCTGCTGCCATTACTGAACAAGCTCTGCACTGGTGGTGCCCCAAACCCGCAGCTGAATCAACTGTAGGAGACGGTCCTGGCACTTGCTGGACTTTCTTGGGCACCCTGAAGCCCTCTTCACAAATGCAGTGGAAATGTTTTTTATGGGATTAAGTTATTTTCATGGCAAATAGGAACTTCATTCATCTGATCACTCTTCATAACATTCTAGAGTATATGCAAATTGCTATTATAAAGACTGAAGCAGCAGACTGTGAAAATAATATTTGTGTCATTCTAAAAATGTTTGGCCACAGCTGTACATGATCAAAGGGATTATCAGATATAAGTGGCAGATACTTTCTCTCACAGAATCCCACCTTGCAGTGCACATTAATGTTTAGATAGAGTACTTCTTTAAAGTGGTTACACATAACAGCTGAAATGCATTTTGTGTAGACTGAACACAATTCCAATGCGTTAGTCATATAATTTGTCAGACAATAGAAAGGACAAAGTTCCTTATTTTTTTTTTCTTATTAGGAAAATCATGACTTTAGGAGCAGAGCAAAATGCTTTTTGAGACTTTAAAGAGAACGTACTGCATTGTTTTTTTAATGATTTTTAGCTATACTGTACATGTGAAAAAAGTTCAACTTGAGGTAGGTCATTTTTTCAATGTCTATCAATTTTCTAAAAAACCAACCAGTCCCACTCTTCGTGATAACTTATGGTTCTCCTTTATTGCTTTTCTCAATGCATGTTTAAGGAGCTGATTTACTAAAGGCAAAAAGGCTGTTCATTTTGCAAGGGGAATTTTCCCTTAGCTAAGTGAATAGGGTGAAGCTCTCTTGACTTCCATCATCATGTACAAACAAAAATACTGTTTTTTTTTTTTCTTGCATGTGTTTGGGTATTCTATGCAAAGTGAATTTTGACCACATTCACTAAGCTAAGGCAAAGTTCCCTTGTAAAGTGAATAGCCTTTTTGCCTTTACTAAATCAACCTCTATGACAGGGATCCCCAAACTACGGTCCTCCAGCTGTTGCGGAACTACACATCCCATGAGGCATTGTAAAACTCTGACATTCACAGACATGGCTAGGCATGATGGGAATTGTAGTTCCTGAACAACTGGAGGGCCATAGTTTGAAGACCCCTGCTCTATAAGTTAGATGATAAAGCCAAATAAACATTGCTTTGTTTAAAAGAATAGACTCCTTATGTTGCTGAAACTTTTTTCAACAGCAGTTAGACAGGGTCATTGAAGTAGCTTATCAACCCTGGTCTTGATTTAAAGAGTAGTAAACCCACTTTTTTCATATTTTACCTACAGGTAAGCCTGTAATAAGGCTTACCTGTGAGTACTGTGAATATTTCCTAAACTTGCACTCTTTAAGAGATATTCAGAGTGCATGCAGCCATTGATGTAATCGGTGCATGTGCTCTGAAGGTCTTGCATACCGTGCCGGACTTTCAAAGCCCGTGCTGTAATTGGTGGCTCCTGCGGGAGTGACGTCATCGCCATTCATGTAGCCAGAGGGTGTGAACCCGGAAGGAAGACCGAGGTAAGATGGAAGCCCTGTCAGTGGTGACAGCATGGCGCTCGAAGGCTTCATTTTAGGGTACTAGCACATTATGACATTGCCTTGCAGGGGATTTTTTTTCTTCATCTAGGGTTTACTACCTCTATAATAAAATACAAGAAAAAGTGGAAACCTGTAGAAATGTGAAAATCCAATAAAATGATAACTACTGCAGAAATGACTTAAAATATATGCTTAGTAAAAACCACCAAGGGGCATAGCTATAAGATAGTGAATATGACATTCATTAACATGTAATTGATCTTCCCCAGTAATTTTAACACAAAGCAGGAAAGTTCCCCTGCAGTGAATAATCGGTGAATATCGCAATCACTACTTCATTAATATGCACCATATTTTTCTTTTAAAGTTGAATTCTCCCCATAACGATCTCCAGCTGTTATGGTGCAGAGAAGGACCCTTGCTTAGCTAATAAGAGTGCTAATAGTTCTTAGTTGTTTTTTTCAAAAGTTTCAAATGTCTGATAAGTTTACTTTAAAAATGTCACTTATCACAGACTCCTACCATTTGTACAGGTAAGTGAAGGCAAACAGTGAGCAATCTATGTAAAGAGCATATGGAGAACAACTGTCTCCATGTAGATTCCTGTGAAGGTAATAAGCAATAGAGGTTGCACTCTTTGCTGGGACGAGTACTCAAAGATTCAAAGACATCATATGGAGAACAACTGTCTCCATGTAGATTCCTGTGAAGGTAATAAGCAATAGAGGTTGCACTCTTTGCTGGGACGAGTACTCAAAGATTCAAAGACATCAAGGAGCGTCTTGGATGGATTACAATAGTTAGAAGTGGTCATGGATATTAGATGTTGCAGAATGCAGGTTATAATCAAAAAGCTGTGCTATACACATCACAGTATACTTTATGGCTATTGCTCAAGGAGCCTATGAACAAAGACAGAACAGAATAGTTCACCTTTAGCTTTTGATGTGTCTCTCAAAGTCTAAAATGTCTTTATTATTTATTGATTTTTTTATGGGTACCCTGCCCTCAAAGAGCTTACAAACTAAGGTCCCTAACTCACATTTATACATACACATACTAGGGCCAATTTAGACAAGAGCCAATTAACCTACCAGCATAACTTTGGAGTCTGGTAGGAAACCAGAGTACCTGGAGGAAACCTAGAAAGACATCGGGAGAACATACAAACTCCAGGCAGGTGGTGCCGTGGATGGGTTTTGATCTGACAACTCTAGTGTTACCAGGCAGAAGTACTAACCACGTAGCCACAAAACATTGTTTAATGGCTTTTCTGCTTTTTTTGGCATCTTCTTTTCTATATATGCTGTAAATAGGCCAGTTAGGGTAATTTAATTCACATCATTGTATGTGTTTGTGGCCCTGTATTGTCATGCGTTAGGGCACGTATGGCAACAAATATTAACCTGTGTTGTGTTAAGGCAGCCTATTCATTTTAATGGGCTGTCTAACACAACAAAACTCACTAAAAAAGACAGTGGACATTCCTAGGCAGGGTGTATTTGCATGCAGACTGCATTAGGTAAAGCCATATGTGATGCTGACCCTCTATGTTTGAAATAACTGATACCCAATAAATTAATGGAATGGGCCAAGGATAATAAGGCTGAGATGGAAAGAGTTAGATGATGATAAGTGTCCTTCAGCCAGGAAATGAGATGGGCTATTTATTTTAAGTTTCAAATGCACACTGTATGAAGTCCAGAGTGTACAGTGAAATCAGACTAACTATTTTCAGTACAGGAGAGGAGACTGTGCAACTGTACAGAACTGTAGGCAAGGTTGGAGTTCAGCTTTAAAACCACAGCTCTATCTGGTCAGCAGGGAAAACCAGTATAAATGGCAGGGGACACAGGACATCGATACTTTCAGATGTGCTGGCTTCCCATTGGACTGCAGGGCATCATTTCCCTTGAACTGAGTGAAGTTCAGGGGTGCAGAAAGCAGGAAAGGTAAGTATTCCCGATCGTCTTTAGCGCTAAACTTTGGGAAAAGCCAATATTGTCTAAATAAAGAGGCATGTGTATCTTGCAATGCTTTGTGTATTTCTTGTAGATCTGTTTGTAGCACACCCCCAAAGCAGCCGCAAGTAGAATGGGATCCCCCACCCTGCACAGCCAGGCACACCGAAATTCCACAGTCAAAGTCCAGTGCTTTGTTTCTTTTTGTTTTATTGAGGGATTAAAACTTTTGTATAGGGATTGGGAAATTATGGGATGCCTACTTGACATCAAACAACTCCAGGGACATCTTCAGACATATACAGTCTATTTACACTCCTCTCTTTCTCCAGCACACATGCTTACAGAACTGCAGCTGGCACACAGTTTTGAAAATCTGACAAAAAGCACTCAATCAGATTGTAGCAACAGCCTGTTATAGTCAGGAATCAGAGGCCCCTTTAGGTGTGTAGCCACCCTTACATTCCTGTGGTTACTGATCCCAGCACCACCTTTTCTGGCCTGGCTGCAGCTACCCCTTTTCACTAGCCCTCCTGCCTTACTTCTCCCACAGTCCTCCAGACTAACACTCACCAGCCCACCCGACTGACTCTCAGGAGACCTCCTGGACATGGTAACCTGCTCCTGCTGTCCTCTCACATGCTCCCATGCTGCCAGGAAAAAACTCCTCCATGTGTTGTAAAGGATCCCTCCAGCACCCCCCCCCCCCAGACTAGGGGGCACCTTCAAAAGCCACAACAGCCTCCTCAGCACTCCATCTTCCACCAGACTGCTCTTTGCTGGCAGGACCCATGAGTACCTATGAGGTGGTCTGCACTCTGCAAACCCATTTTGCTAGGGATTGACTGGGGCCCTCATCAATACTCCTAGATTCCACCCCACTGCATCTGTAAGGTTCTCCAAGGTTCCAGAAAACAGGGGGAGTTACCATAGATGCTGCTTGCTAAGTCACCCAGCCTCCCTGAGTCACTTAGCCCCGACCCAGGTTCAACCCAGGCCTGGCTCTAAGCCAGGCCAATTTTTTCTAGACTAATAACTAACTATGTACATCTAATCTAGCACACTAGAGGGTGTTATACTGTATATAAAATAATCTTGGTTGAAACTTTGCCTTCATGCAGAAGCTTCCTGTAATAAAGACCAATCACTGATGATCCCTCTCCTTGTGCAGAGTGAATGGTCTTATCTCCACCCCCTCCTGTAGTTTTCTGCAGGCAGTCTGCAGTGGGTGGGACCTTCAGGGTCCCTCCCACAGCTCTGCTCCCTGCACATGTTATGTGCAGCACAGTGATGATGTTACTGCTACTTTTGCAATGTAATATCTAAAGTAGCAACTGCGTTTGATGCACACACAAAGTGGATTTATATCATTTTTGGCCAATGAGGAATATTTTTGAATGAAAGTTTTTGTGCCTGGAATTAAGCTTTAAAGACACTTGTTTGTTTAAAAGCAGAAATCCTCAAACTACGGCCCTCCAGCTTTTGCAGAACTACACATCCCATGAGGCATTGTACAACTCTGACAATCACAGATATGACTAGGCATGATGGGAATTGTAGTTCCTGAACAACTGGAGGGCCATAGTTTGAAGACCCCTGGTTTAAAAGCTTTACTTATATGACATGGTTGCTATAAAAATGGTTATGGTTTCCTTATGACATTGCTACCAGATGGTATTTTTCTCAGCGTGTTACTTCTAGTTTACTATCTCCTAATAATAAGTTGTATTTATTGCATTACAGTTGGTTGTCACAGCTGCTGTACATGAATTTTGTCAGGTATATTTCTCCCAGCTTATACTGCTATTAAACACGTGTTAAACAACTGGGCTATGCAGCTACAACATTTGAATGATATTAATTGCATTTCTCATGGTGCTTTACAGCTGCGGAACATGAATTATATTAATGAGAAGGATTACACCTAATACACATGAATGATATTACTCCCTTGTTTGCACAGCTTCTCAAGGTGAATTCTATTAACTGCATTACTTCAGGGTTATAGTTACTAAACAGGAATTGTATTACTACAGAAAAGATTTGGTCAATGTATCATTCAAGGCAACCGGAATAGCATGTCATTCTTTATTACAGAACACGGGATTATGAGACAAGGTCTTGATCTTTCAGATATTAAAGACTTCTTAATTAAGAGTGCAAGGTGAAGGGGATTTCTATTGTGTACAAGTTGGCAGCTGAGTGAAGATTTTAATTAAATATCTATCTTAACTCCCTGGTGATGACATTAGGGCTCAGAGTTCCGCACTCTGGTATATTGGTCCGAGCAATGTGTATTTCACTCATAAACCTTTCAATACAATTCCAATGTATTAGCTAGTATGTATTAAAAAAAAAGTCAATGATTTATTGAAGCAGGTCATAAACTTGTCACATTTCTTTCATCTGACATTACCTTGCAAATGGTAACCTTGACATTTCTCTCCGCCAGAATCTGTGTAATGCAATCTACAACCACATATATTGAGCTAAGTCTATTACATGATTGGTACTAGTTGCAGGGGACCACAAGGGGCTACAGGTGTCTTTCCACCCCCCCCCCCCACTCCCCCCATTCCGAAATAACTGCACCTCTAAGAAGGAAAATGAAAGAAAGAAATCCAAAACCATAGGAGTTTTTCACTTTGGGCAAAAGCTAAAGCTGAACGCCAACTTTTTTTTCACTAGAAGTGAATGGAATGATCAGTCCCAGCATAGATCATACCTCTGTACCATGTTGCTCTGTTGTCTTTAGATCCTCTGATATTCTGGGTTTAGTTGAAGCTTTGTAACACGTGACATTCTGTATAGTCTGGTTGTAGACTGAGAGCCTTATAGCCACTTCCTGCTGCATCTCTAGCCTAAGACACACCCCTCTGTAGTCTTTTAGCCTCTGCAAATGATGTAACTTCCTTCACAGCTCTTATGGTGGGTGGGATTGATAACATCCTAATTAGCATTCAATCTTGCCCAGTCACACCTAGAGGAAGAGTCCAAACCTTCCAAGTCCCTCCTCACAGGTCACACCCTCCTAGAGCCTGAACCCTCCCCGAAACTACAGAGGCACAAAAACTGATGGGACATGTAGTATTAGGACTGATAAAGGAAGGAAAGAGGAAGTAAGAGAACTTCAAAATTCAGCCAGAGTGACATCACAGACACAGAAACCTGCCTTTTACAGCTAAAATAGGTAAGATACAGATAAAATGACACTGTTGTTGTGATTAATTTTCATGCACAATGCATCTGTTGTTTCGGGGAGGAAAAAAATCTAATTTTACTGGGATATATATATTGAGGTTGATATACTAGAGAGTGCAAAATCTGGTGCAGTTCTGCTTAGAAACCAATCAGCTTCCAGGTATTTTTGTCAATGCTTAATTGAAAAAAAACTGAAGTTAGAATCTGATTGGCTGCAATGCTCAATGCACCACATTTTTTGCATTCTCCACTTTTAGTAAAACAACCCCATAGTGTTCTAATCTTCTTGTTTTTTTTTTTTTGTATTTTTATTGTATATTTTTTATAGCAACAATACATTCTACAGCACTTTGCAGAGTAGGCAGATTGTTCCTGTTAATCTCTCCCCTACCCGCCAAAGGACAGGTCCCCACTGCAGCTGTACAGACCTTATACAAGGACCAGCATTTGATCACAGTGGGTTTGCCTACCAGTATTTTTGGATTGTGGATGGGAAACTGAAGGGACCAGAGGAAAACCTCATGCAAACAGTACCCCCAGTCAGAACTAAATTCAAGACATGCCTTGCTTTGTACAGGGTTATATTGAAAGTTAAAATGCAGATTTAAAGAGGAACTGCACTCCCCAATATGTTTTTCTTATACTTCTCCTCTTACTTCATCTGATGGGTTGTCCTAAAAAATCATGCCTACGTTCCCAGTAAATCCAGCCCTATCCTTCTGTGATCCATCAATCTGTTGCTACGTGCTGGGTCCCGCTTTGCCAGTTTTCTTTCTGATGTCATCAGTAGCCAGCTATCTTTTCCTGGTTCAGGTAACTGTCCTCGGTCCTCAGTCCTCTACCCGCTGTTTTGAAGTTGATACCTCCAGGGAAATGTGACTTGCATATCTCAGGGGGCTTTAGGGGTGGAGGAGATATCATTCTTACCAATGCGAAAATGGAAGTTGGGAGTGAGATAAAGTGTAAGAAAAAAAGGGTAAACAAAAAATTCTGGGGGATGTCGGTAGAAGAAAGCAGTTTGTATAAGTGAAGGTCTGCTTTAAGTTTGATGCCAGCTGAAGAGTTTTTAAAACCCAACATTTCATATTCCTGCTATGTACCTGCTGTACCATGTACTTGAATGAAAAAGTGTCCTGTTCCTTTGTATTGCTCCCTTTGTGTGAAATTCTTTGTGTTCCTGCCAGTCCCTCTGCCTTCCTATCATACACTGACCACACTAAGCAGGAGAACACATCACGGTCAGTTCTCTAGCTGTGCTGGGAACTCATTCTGCTCTCCTCCGATGATCAGATTTGTTCTGACATCCCCCCCCCCCACACGCATAGCTTTCACTGGGAAGTTTAGTGTACTGTTGCTTCTCCTTCCCCAGCTGTTATGCAGCTGAGAACAGAGGGAATGTGGTCACTTAGGCCCCTTTCACACTGACTGAGTCTGCAAGTGGATCCACCCGCTCAGCAGGGGATCTCTCTGCTGATCCCCCCTGAGCAGGCAGATGACAGCCTGCTGATGTAGAGCAGGCACAGACAAAGCCCGCTGGTCTCCATGGACTTTCAGATGGAAACGTTTCCATCTGACTGTCATCTGATCCGATCCCTTGGACAGATGGGAACAGATGCCTATCTGTTTGTTTTTAGTGGACAAGATTGGATCAGATGTTGAGGGGTGTCCATAGAGGGCAATGGGTGGTCTGATCGGATGCACGCGAATAACTGACAGGCGATCCCGATTGGTCCATCAGTGTAAAAGGGGCCGTATAAAAGGGTAAAAAAAAGTATTTATATGTTTTTTTTTTATATCCGATTACAATCATTTTCATTGGTTCTCGGCAAAATGGAAATTATTTATTTTTGCTTACACTGAGTAAAGGCTGCAATGACGTTTATAAATTATTGTACAGGCAACCCTGATTGACATGGTCCCATTTAGCATAGATTCATTTTTCCACGAGTATACTGTACATATACTCGTACTCTGGATAATTTCATTTCATTTGACAGTTAAATAGAAAACAAAAAAACACGCAAAACTGAAAATAGAACAACAAGGCATGTCTCATATTTTAATGCAGTAATGTTTTATATTTGTCTCCTAGAACACAACCCTCATGATAATTTGGGGGAATTCCTGGATATATTTATATAGCACACACATGTTTCGCGATACTATAGAGAACATTAAAATATTAACATGTTCCTGTACCACTGTAATGCCATACAATCAAATAAATACAGAGACATACACTAGTCTTAATTTGTGAATTAGGTGGATTAACATGCCAAACACAGGAAAATCATGCTCCATGCGGTGAGGAGGTATATTCACATATACAGTACCTTGAAAGAATGTTTTAAGAGAGTATGTACTAACCTTTCCAGTATGCACCAGTATTTCAACACATGTGTAGTATATCCTATCAGGAATAATTCTGAATACATATATCTGCTGTGTTTATTTTCACCAATGATTGGTAATATAATATGGGTTTGTTGTATTTTTTATAAGTAAGGAGCAAATATACCCGACTCCATCCAAATACAGCCTAACAAAGTAATGGTGCCTTGGTATTGTAAAGTTATAAAACTGTTTATATTTTAAACAAAGAAGTAAAAAAAAAAAAAGAAGGAAAGGAGAAGGTACTGAGGCTTCCAATAAATCTGCTTTTGGATTCCTGTGGTAGTATAAAAGAATAGGATTCCTGAACTGAGACATTGCACTCCACCCGCTCTCCCAAATGAATTGGAATCCAGTGCATTGTAGGGAAGTGAGCCATCCCCGGCTGCACAGCACATTGTGGCTTGGTTTCTAATATAAGTTAATAAGAATCATTCTTTAGTATGAATTATATTGTCGGCAGGCCGCATGTTGATCTTCATCTGCTAGACAGGCACCAGTTAGAAATAAGCAGTACGCATTGTTTTTTTTTAAGGATTTTAATGCCATCACAAAGCATGTGTGTATTTATATTATATTTTTTTGCAGAATCCCACTGATAACATTAGAAAAAAAACATTTTCTTTTTGATTACCGGCATTGGTGTAATTCACAATTTCTGTCTTTTGACAGCAATGAAGCATGAGGCAGTGACTAAATGTATCGAACATTTTCATTCATGGGGGACATGCTCACAAAGGGACTGTAAGTTCACAAACAGTTTTACAAGTTACACTTCCACCCATGGTCCACCACAGAAATACTAAAAAAGGATGTGGACTCTTCAACCTTCTTTCTTTGCTGCACCCTCTCAGACCATTCTTCTGCAAGTTGTGGCTTCTGGCTTTCCCCAACACAAGACATTTAGGCCACACACATACACACACACACACACACACACACACACACAATGCATGCACTGCATTTTTTCTGAACTCTGTACAAACTAGCTCAGGCTCTAGTCCAGGTTCCAAGACACTGTGGACCAACACAGACTAACCTTCCCACCTTTCCCATGATTCGAAGGACTACAAGTTATAATAGATTCTTTTAGACCTACAGCCACACCTAAGATAAAGAAAGGAAACCCGCACTATGGAGATGTAAGGAAATGAAAGGGCTGCAGCCTCCCTAAAATATAGCAATGCTATATCTAATTATTGAGTGTATAAAGGGATAGGGAATTGGCGCTGCCCAAGGGGGTAATAATAAATAAATAAATATTTTGTAGACTCTTGGATATATAAGTATATATCTCTTAAAACCTCAAATTATTCATAACCATAATATATATAAATATAAAGTGACTGGTGTTATGGAAGTGATATAGTGCTGTGTGATAAATAAAATCAATAAGCATATATATAAAAACACAAAGGAATCAATTTATGTGTTTTTTATATATATTTTTATTGATTTTATTTATTACACAGCACTATATCACTTCCATAACACCAGTCACTTTATATTTATATATATATTATGGTTATGAATAGTTTTAGGTTTTAAGAGATATATACTTGTATATCCAAGAGTCTACAAAATACTTATTTATTTATTATTACCCCCTTGGGCAGCGCCAATTCCCTATCCTTTTATACACTCTACAGCCACACCTATTGGGGTAAGAAAGAAGATTCAGCTAAACTTGTCTATATACTATATCACCTTTCTACAATACAGTTACACTCTAAAGAGAAGTCCGGAATATTCGCACATAGTAGGCGCACATAGTAGTCAATTATCTGCTAATTCAAAGAACCAATACAAGGCGTATTGTTTTCCATACTATGCTTTTTCCTTTATAGTGTATTGCCACTTTTTGACTCAAATTTGACAAACACTCACTATACAGTAAGTTTTTTATGTGTTCCCATTCACTAAGCATACCTAAACAAAAATATTATATACATGCTTCTGTTGCCTTGAATAGATGGCGATGTGCATGTAAGAGACAGACAGGGACAGTTTTAGCCTACAATACAGAAACCAAGCCTTGATATCTTTAACTCTTTGTTAAGGAAGAAAGAATTCAAATCAGGTTGGCAAGTGAAAGTGAAATCTGCCATCACAGTACAGACATGGTTAATTATGGTAAGCATAACTTCCCACAGCTCCCTGCTTAACTTACCTAGAAGTGAAAGTTCACCAAGATCTTTTAGCAAGAAAAAGCAATTTAAAATGTAAGCAGCAGTTTTTAAATATTTCCTTACATGTAACTATGTGAATGAGAACAAATATAAGGTAGGTGCTATCCCAATTTAGCTGCAAAAGTGGATGTACACTTTAAGGCTTTAATCTCCTGATGTTCTGTCGGAGATGCTGATCCTTGGTTTAGTATGGCGAAGGATGGATGATATGTTATTTCTTAATGGGCATGTCGCTATTGCCATTTTGTACTAAAGAGATTTCCTGTCTTCCAAGAATGCTAGGGCCAATAGGTTTTCACCATAATCCTTAGCTAGGAGAATAGAAATCTTTGAATTTGGGTGGCACTGATCTGCCATGTTACACAGGTAACTAAAAGAGGCTTGTTTGGCTCGTAGTTGTCCACAAATCTGTCTACCAGCAATACATACGTACACATGCATGATTGCACTGAAGCTATCCCACCTATTAGGATCTAGGGAGTAAACTGGTAAAACTGGTGCACAGGAGGTAACTAAAATAAAGATCATTTACAGTAAAAAGTTTGCTGGCAGTAATGGGATGACTGCCATAGTAACACAAGGAAAACATGGGTTTTGGAGATGAAGTGACCTGATTTAAATTCTCCTGCTTTTCTTCCCATCAAGTACAGAAGATGTTGCTTCCTATTCATCTAGTCAGCGTAGGCATAGTGGAACACAGTGCTATCCATACTCTGGTTAGTGCAGATGACTGTGCTATCAGTGTCTGATCTTTATGTTTTGTCCTTGCGTGTGGTTGATAATATGCTTCCCTAACAGGTATGCTCCCTGACCATAACCAGTGCTCTCCTCTTCAGTACTGTATAATGCAGCTTACTAATGGATTAGTTTCCCATACCAGCCAATCAGATTACCTGCTTGAAAATGAAACTTACATGGTTCATATACTTTCACTCCAAATTTTGTACATGGGCTCCACTGGGAGTTCTGCTTATCTTTGCAGGAGTGAAAAAGGTTTTAACTGAGACTGCCCCTGTGACACTCAAACTATTATTACCATGGCATCTCACCTGTAACAGGTTTAAAATGTTGAGGGCGCCATAGTAATATTTTGTACCAGGGTCATGTACGGCTGGCCTTGAAGGCCTGTCTAATATGCAATGAGCATGGGGCAGACAGGATCACCCTTAAATACTATAATTAATATTACTTAAATAAATAGACACACACCATCTGTTTGGATAAAAAACTTTATAGGCCGCGGCTGTTTATTATTTGTTATTATAACAAGCATAAATACTGTAACATACCCGATCACCACGATCCAGGCGGTAAATAAATAAAATACAAGATAAAATGTATCCAACTCCAAGTCATAAATATACATGTCCCCCTTTGCATCATACAAAGGTGACCCACAAATAATAAACTTTGGCTGCGACAGCCAAGGGAAGGGGGGGGGGGAAGAAATAGCTTCTTCTTGATTCTTCTGAGGTGGTCTGAAGAATAGGCGGCAGTGAGCCCCCTTAAATAGCCCTAAAAGGGGACCAGCCTAAACCAGTTAGCCCTTTTAGGTGGGAAATTCAAGCGGGAAGCGGGATAGAGGACCCAAATCTCCCCAGATACAAATCGGGCGGGAAGAGACAGGGGACCACCTAATCTCCCCAGATACAAGCCCTTTGAGCGGGAAAACCGATAGCCTTTGAAAGCCAGGTCAAAAGTTAATTTGACCCTTGCCTCACAGACCATACCTATCTAAATAACTATAACCTAATACCCTATTCTGCCCTGTCACTACCCCATAAGGAAAAATGGAAGGCATAGTTATGCCCTTTTTCCTTTTATTCTTCGAGGCTTTCCAGTTCTAAAAATAAAATGGTAAACCCCTCAATTTCGACCTATGCCAGAGCTTTATTGTGCTGAAGAACATGGTGTAGGTCTAAGATTCTAACAGACCCCACTTAGTTTACATTTCATCACATAGCAGTCTAAAGCCCCGTACACACGTACCGATTGTCGGCCGTAAATATTCGGCTGACGACCGATCGGCCGATTGTAGGCTTGTTAGTATGATGCTTCCGACAGCCGACAGCGCATTTTCGGCCGAACAGAATCTGTCGTGCAGACTTTAAAATATTTGTTGGCCGTCACTAGAACGGCCGATTGTTCGCCAGTCAGTACAGAATTCGGCCGACAAAGAGCAGATTTGCAAGACTGGGCATGCTCAGAAAAGAAAAAACACACGGAAAGTTAACCATCACATGACATCACTTCTGCAGTCGGCTGTTGTTGGCCGACAAAATTCGTGTGCAGTCTTTTGCAGTTTTCAACAGACATGACAGCCTGGACAAAAGACGGCCGATCGTTCGGCCGACGATCAGTACGTGTGTACGGGACTTTACTTGATACCTAGCCTGTTACGTCACAGAAGTCTCTTTCCAGATAGAGCATCTCATTCCATTTACATGAATATACCTACTGTTTGTTTACCTGGCTTTCTGAGGTGCGTTGTGTGTTTCAGTAAAACAAATGTCTTATTTATTGTAAATTGTAATCAGACCGAAGAATTTGAGGTAATGTGAGCTGTGCATGCTCTGATTTTGGCCTGTGATTAAACGATACCGAGTGCTGTACATAAATACACAATCATGTACCAAAAGCAAATAAATGGTGGACATTTGCTTATTTATATCCGGCTGTATGCTTGAGGCCTAAACAGCAGGAAGCTTTACTCCTTGATCCAGTTTCAGACTTTCTTTGTTGCGCATATATTACTGTATGTGGAATTGGAAATGTTTCATTTGTTTGCATTTTTTTTTTAAGAATCACGGTATTATCTTTGTTTTAAGGGAGAACCCTGGTCTACACAGAACTGCTATACAGTAAACCCCCGCTCCATCGCGGTTCAGTTTTTGCGGTCCCGGTATATTGCGGTTTTTTTTGTAATGTTATTTTACTATAAAAATCATTAAAAATGAAATATTTTTTTGTTTTCCATAGCTCTTGCTATGTCTCTCAGTATCTTTTATGTGTTTAAATGATTTTCTATTGTTTTAAAAGTGTGTTTAAAGACCTTAAAATGCTTTTACACGTACAGTGACAGTAAAAAAACATGTCTACAATGCATTTTAATAGGGTTTTTCTATTTTGCGGATTTTCACTTTTCGCGGCTGGGTCCAGAACGTAACCCCCGCAATGGAGTGGGGTTTACTGTATCTAGTTGGCACAGCTGTGTACATCTCTAGATATAAGCAGGTTTTTCTCCTTTTTTAAAGGGTATTATTTGCCAGAAAAACAATCACAGCAACATCCACACTGTGGAGTGGATTTACTAAGGGGAAATAGACTGGAAGTACATGTGCACTTATTTTCCCCAGAACTAAGTAAATGTGTTTAAGCTTCAGTTTGTAAAGAATACCCTGGATACATTCGGAAGTGAGTAATAATCTAGTGGAAAAATCGGATCGATCAAGTATTGCCACTCTCTAAGCTGACTTATGAGGCCAGGTATTGCCCTCAAAGGTTTGATCAGATTTGGGGTCAATGGGTAGAGCTCTTCGATACCTGGGAATTGCCTGAAATGTAGTTTGGTGTTTTTCACCTTATTTTGTACCTTGCTTTCTCCTAAGACAGGACACAATATGCCCATTGGCCTCTGGAGTATTTCTTCCAGATATGTGTGTGATATGGTGGGTCATCTTGCTTATAGAATATATAGCCCAATTATTATTATTATTATTAATATTATTATTATATCTTGTATTACAATATGTTGGACTACTTACCCTGCGGACTGTTGACAGTAGGTGATGTTTAAGTTCCTGCTACAGTTCTTTTATTCTTGGTTTTATAAGACTTGATTTTGCATTGCTCGGACTTTCAGTTTTGTGGTACCTGTATCATTACAAAGTTCCCTCTTTGATAGGGTACATGCACTTGTTAACCTCATTAGCTGTATAAGCCCACAGGGCGTAGGGGGATAATTTAATCTATGTTTATCTCAATCTGCACCAGGAAAAATATGTAAACTGATACATTCGCAATAAAGGCGGTATATATATATATATATATATATATATATATATATATATATAGATATAAAGAATACCCGATCAGGTGCAAGGAAAATTGTAAAAAAGCAACATTTTTGTTTGCACGTGATTGATTGATGGAAATCGCCGGAGCTTCAGAACATTTATTAAGTTTCTGGAAAAATTAGTGCAACTGTGCAAGTGCACAATTTATTTGCCTTTAGTAAACCCACCCGTGTCTCTTAGTTTCATGTGGTCACTAGGGGTCTGTCTTCAGAATTCTGGTCATACACATGGCAATGTTCTGCCAAGTTCAACCACCTTCACCCAGTTTTGTATTACAAAAGACAATTTATTGGCTCAAGATGACCTTTCTCTGACAGTTTATATGTCATTTTAATATATTTTTTTGTCACTTTTGCTATTGTTAGCAGTAAACGTGTCAGAAAGTGTTTAGTAAAAACCCATCATCAGTCATGTCTCTGACTAAAAAGAATTCCCTTGTTTGTTGGCTACTCTTATTGGACAGGGCTTTGGCTGTTGTTGGGGCTTGGACCTGAAGTCAGGAAAGTCAAGTTTAAAAAGGGAAGTCAAAGTTACCCCCTTTTCCAGAAAGGCACAAAAAGGAGAGTTTATGGTTAACAAAGGTAATAGGTAATGCGTACATGCCTTTTTCATATGTTCCACGAGCATCTGGCCATTGTTGCATCTTCCATGTTACATTGTTATTAACGACTGTATCCTTTTCGCGTGTATGTTCACAATTTTTAATAAAATGTTATAAAAAAACAAAAAAAACAAAAACAAAGGTAATAGGTAATGCATACATGCCTTTTTCATATGTTCCACGAGCATCTGGCTATTGTTGCATCTTCCATGTTACGTTGTTATTAACGACTGTATCCTTTTCACGTGTATGTTCACAATTTTCAATAAAATTAAAAAAAAAAAAACAAAGGTAATAGCAGGCCTGTTTTGGTGTCTGCTTTTAGGCAGGCCTTGACAAGTATAATGGTTAACAGTTTCACTTGTAATATGCTTATTTCCTGATCTCGCAAACCACATCAGAAATATTTTCCACTAATTTAAGATAATGGAAATTAGGGGAGCTGTGTTTTCTTCAAATATAGTCAGTTGTTATATGGATAAAGGCATGGGCAGAGTTTTTTGGGCAGGTTTGTTTAAAGCTGTTGGTTGTAACTGTAAAGAGAACCTGTCACTTTGGAGTTTTTTCAGGATTTTTTTAAATACAGTCTTTAATTATTAATTAAATCATAAAGCTGTTACCTCACTAAAGAAATGGCACACATACGGTATATACTAATCCTTGTACCCAGGTAATATGTCTGAATTATGCCACAAGTGAGAATCTCAAAGAAGCAAAAAAAACATCCAGACAGTAACAATACAAAAGTAAAATGCGTAGATTACTTTTTATGCTTTCTGCATATTGAATATAGACACAGAGAACTTTACCTAAACTTACCGTAAAGGAGAATTTCATTAAAAAAGTAAACTTCATAGCAACCAGCTACTGTGGAGACAATAAAAAAGTATGTAATCTAGATCGCAGCTTACAGAGTGCAGCAGTCAGGATGTATGTAACATACAACAAAGCGCAGTGGTTAGGCAAATGTCCTTTTGTACTCTGTTCACTGTGCCATTCATTACATATTCCTCATCCTTTAACACTATTATGTGATATACTGTATATTATGTAGAGCTCATTTAGCAAACCAGCAACAGACAATGAACATTTTGGTTAGGAGTATATAATGTACAGCACAGTTCACGAAGTACAGCAGTCAGCCGTATGTAGCGTACAACAAGGCTTACAAAGTGCAATAATTCGTTCTATGTAACATATAGCACAGCATATAGAGTGTGTAACTGTATATACAGCTGTGCTATACTTTATATACTGCTGAGCACTGCAGTCTGTATTCTGTTACATGTTACATAGTCCAGACTGCTGCAATCAATAAGCTGTCCTATACGTTACATACCCTTGACCAAAGTGAAATTTTTTTAACAGTTTCTGGTTGATAAATGGTCCCCACATAACATACATAATAGTATTTTGATTGCAGGGCTAAGAATGATGTTTTTTACAATACAGCATGCAGAGTACAACAGTCAACAGTTGTAATGTGCTGCTGTCAGGGAGAGCGAGAGTGCCCCTTATATTGGTGTCATTGGTATCAGGGTAAGAATGCCCTTTACTGGTTTCAGAGGGAGAAGCATGCCACAGTGTTGGTGTTCAGTGATCAGTTACATAAAAGATGGGAGACTCCTTGCCCTGGGCCACCAGCTTTGGCTCTGCCAAGTGATATAAGGACTGGAAATCTACAAACGCCTACAGTGAATCCGGAAAGTATTCACAGCGCTTCGCATTTTTCCACATTTTGTTATGTTACAGCCTTATTCAAAAATTGATTAAATTCATTATTTTCCTCAAAATTCTACAAACAATATCTCATAATAACAACGGGAAAGAAATTTGTTTGAAATCTTTGCAAACGTTTTAAAAAAAAAAACATGTACATAATTATTCACAGCCTTTGCTCAATACTTTGTTGAAGCACCTTTGGCACCAATTACAGCCTCAAGTCTTTTTGAGTATGATGCTACAAGCATGGCACACCTATTTTTGGGCAGTTTCTCCCTTTCTTATTTGCTGGACATCTCCAGCTCCCATCAGGTTGGATGGGGAACATCGGTGCACACCCATTTTCAGATCTCCCCAGAGATGTGAATTAGGGTTTAAGTCTGGGCCCTGGCTGGGCCACTCAAGGACATTCACAGAGTTGTCCCATAGCCACTCCTTTGTAATCTTGGCTGTGTGCTTAGGGTTATTGTCCTGTTGGAAGATGAACCTTCACCCTAGTCTTAGGTCCAGAGCGTTCTACAGCATGTTTTCATCAAGGATGTCTCTGTACATTGCTGCATTCATTTTTCCCTCAATCCTGACTAGTCTCCCAGTTCCTGCCACTGAAAACCTCCCCACGGCATGATGCTGCCACCACCATGCTTCACTGTAGGGATGGTATTGGCCAGGTGATGAGCGGTACCTGGTTTCCTCCAAACGTGACGCTTGCCATTTAAGCCTAAGAGTTCAATCTTTGTTTCATCAGACCAGAGAATTTTGTTTCTCATGGTCTGAGAGTGCTTCAGGTGTCTTTTGGCTCTTTTTAACTCCAGGTGGGTGGTCATGTGCCTTTTAATGAGGAGCAGCTTCTGTCTGGCCACTCTACCATATGCGTCTTAATTGGTGGAGTGCTGCAGAGATGGTTGTTCATCTGGAAGGTTCTCCTCTCTCCACAGAGAAATGCTGGAGCTCTGTCAGAGTGACCATCGGGTTCTTGGACACCTCCGTCACTAAGGCCCTTCTCTCCTGATTGCTCAGTTTGGGCGGGCGGCCCAATCTGTGAAGAGTTCTGGTGGTTCCAAACTTCTTCCATTTACAGATGATGGAGGCCACGTGCTCATTGGGACCTTCAATGCTGCAGAAATTTTTCAGTACCCTTTCCAAGATCTGTGCCTCGATACAATCCTGTCTTGGAGGTCCACAGACCATCCTTGGACTTCATGGCTTGGTTTGTGCTCTGACATGCACTAGTAACTGTGGGACCTTATATAGACAGATGTGTGCCTTTCCAAATCATGTTCAATCAACTGAATTTACCACAGGTGGACTCCAATCAAGTTGTAGAATCTTAACCTCCCTGGCGGTATGATTATGTCTGGAATTACATACCAAAAGCGGTACAATTCTTTTCATGGAAATTTGGCGTTATGTATTATAGGCCTATAATTCTTAGTAATTACTGACTTAAACCTGACCAAAACAAGACTCTAGTGGACATCCCAGATGTGATAAATTTGAAACACAAACGCATGAATTATAATCGAATCAATAATATTATTTTATTATTTAATATATAATATATATAATAAAATTATATTATTGATTAGATTATAATTCATGCATTATATATTATATATAGATATATGTGTGTGTGTGTATATATATATATATATATATATATATATATATATATATATATATACACATATATATATATATATATAATATATAACGCATGAATTATAATAGAATCAATAATATAATTTTATATATATATATATATATATATATATATATATATGTGTGTGTGTGTGCATATTATATATATATACATATATATATATATATATATATATATATATATATATATATATATATATATATGCATATATATATATATATACGCATATATATATATATATATATATATATGCATATATATATATACGCATAAATATATATATATATATATATATATATATATATATACCGGTGTGTATATATATATATGCATATATATATATATATATATATATATATATATATGCATATATATATATATATATATATATATATATATATATGCATATATATATATATATAATATAAAGTGTGTTTTGTGTAACGTTTTTTTTTTTTTTTTTTTAATTTCCCTCCCTAGTTCCGCTCCCATGCAGCATTGCTGCTGCAGGGAACGGAACTAGGAAGTGATCGTACCGACGGAGGGACGGAGGAGCGGCGGGACTCTCGGCTGGCGGTCGCAGCAATGAGAGATCATCGCTGGATCGCCAGGAGAAGGTAAGAGAAGCTCCGCTGCGCTCTCTGCAATCCACCCCGAGCGTGACTCGGGGTTACCGCTCCTGATATGAAAAATCAACCCCGAGTCACGCTCGGGATTACCGCTAAGGTGGTTAAGGATGATCAGTCGAAATAGGATGCACTGGAGCTCAATTTTGAGTACCATGGCAAAGGCTGTGAATACCTATGTAGATGTGTTTTTTTTACGTTTTTTTATTTTTAATACATTTGCAATGATTTCAAACAAACTTCTTTCATGCTGTCATTATGGGGAATTGTTTGTAGAATTCTGAGGAAAATAATGAATTTATTACATTTTGAAATAAGGCTGTAACATAATAAAATGTGGAAAAAGTGAAGCGCTGTGAATACTTTCCGAACTCACTGTACCTGGTACAAATCTCAAAAAAGATTCCTAGGTTTGTCTACATAAGATACCTAAGCCACCTGAATAGGTACGTCTTAATGCATAAATGTCTTTACCAAGATGTACTTCAATCTTTATGATTCCTAACGTATCATAGAGGATAACACTGTGTAATTCTGCAGAGAAATTGTATTTACAGAGCATGCAATGACCTTATTTTTCCTTACCAGGGGTTAATGTAGCTTCAACAAAAGAGAAACCTCTGTCTCAGTTCATCCATATTCAAGGCAAAGATAGGGTTATGCTGTGTTTTTTATTACTAAGTAGTTGACAGGTTGCAGTCCTATTACTATTGGTTTTACCCATTGAGTTCTCAAATTTTTTAACGCTGCTATTAGGGATGTCTGGTGGGTTTTTTTTTTTTTTTTTTTTGCTGTCTCTAAATGCCGCTGAAAGTTAGACTAAGGGGGGGGGGATTTACTAAAACTGCAGCACACAGGATCTGGTGCAGCTGTGCACAGTAACCAATCAGCTTCTAGGTTTTATTGTCAAAGCTTAATTGAACAAGTTGCGAGTATAACTAAAGACAAAACTTTTTTTTTTGTTTTGGATAGAGTGGAGAGGGATTAGAACGCATGTCAGTTTTTACTGCTGTCTGTACCCCTGTTAGGGAGATTTACCCTCTCTATTTGTCTTGTTTACCATCATCATTGAAAGAGAAAGCAAAGAAAATCCCAAATTTTGGGTTGTCCCCAGAAAAGTAATAGAGGGTAAATCTTCCAATGGGGACACTAGTTCTGGTGACCTTTGGGAACTCCCCTAATTTGCTAGGATTTCCCCCCACTTCCTGTTTGACTATGGGACAGGAAGTGACAGAAATCTCTGCAATGGGACATAGATAATGGAAAAAAAAAATGACAGGGGTTATACCTCCCTTACTCTATCCAAAATGAAAAAAAAAAAAAAAGTTTTGCCTATAGCTGTACTTGAAGTTAGAAGCAAATTGGTTACAATGCACAGCTGTTCTAGATTCTGTATGCACAAGTTTTAGTAACTATCCCTCTGTATCTATGCACATACAGACATTTTGAGACATTAGGAAAAGGAGCATTAGAGGCAGAAAAAACAGAAACCCACTGTCAGTGTGTCCAGAAGCAGCTGCACCTTGGCAGAAAAAATGCTTGATGCGTGTAAACGCGACTCAACGCCCATTAACTCTAGGCTCGTCAAGCGCTTGAGCCTTAATTTATTTCAATGGCCAGAATTCTGACCAATGAAAATAAATAATGCCCAAAGGCATAAACGTCAAGCATTTTTGCTGCAAAAACACAGCTCAAAAGAGGCAAGACATTTAGGGGAGGTTAGCAAACGCCTTGTGTGCTTGGGGCCTAAGTGTCTTGTTAAACTAAAAGAGACACATTAAATCATACCATATGGAGTAAAACTAGAGTAAAAGCTCTATGGGTTGACTTTCTTAAACTCCAATGGCAATGTGACTGTACACATTTTATAGCAAATCCTCAACAACCACATTGTCAGACTATTTGGATTGTATATCTGGCCATCTGGATCTGGTTGTAGTAGTTTGTATTATTCGCTGCGGGAGAGAAGTGACTGATTTGCTCTCTGTTACTATTCAAGAAGGTACTATTGGCAAGTAAACATTGAAGCTGTCCTCTATTCCCCATCCTATGCTGGAAACTGGTTAACATGATACCCTCACAAGTGACTTGTAGCCAGGCAATCGCCTGGTCTACTTCTTGGATTGCTGTCAAAACTGTCTGAAAAACAAGTGCCATTTGTTTTCCTGTGCTTAGCGTTTAACGGGAAGTCAGGAGGATATATTTCCAGAATCGCTTTTTAAATAGATCCAGATGTGAGCCTCAAGCCCTGCTAGGAGAGGAGTGAGGCGTAAGAGTAAACGCACTGCCAGTGTTTAAGCTCATAGGAACTGCAGCTATTAATGTTTCCACGCAGCCAGGCAGGTTTAGCATGAATGTGATGAAAGTGGCCGGAGATGTGGAAGTGTAAATTGCCTATTAAACAGGAACTGAGTAGTATATAATCATTAGCTTGATTTGATATAAAGCAGTAAAAGTAATAGGCATCCTAAGGAGCTGTAATGATGAATATAATATTTATAAGCAAGATGGATGTTTTTGCTGTTGACAGTTCTGTTGTAAGTTTAGTGAAAACCACAGGGTTGTACTTAGCTTGGAGTGGTGCTGACTGCTACTGCTGTGCTCAGTTTCATTGAGAAATGTCACTACCATAAGGTTTAATTGAAATTACAGAAAAAAAATCAGATTGTTTATGTGGTTTGTTCAAGGGCCCCATCATCATCCTAAAATCCAGATGTCATCCTAACAGTTATGTCATACAATATTAGATGTCATTGACAGTGAAGACCACAAAAATGTAAAAATGTCCATACCTCCTACAGTCTGCTAGGTGGAATGAAGTTTATGCAAATGTATTATTTATTTATTACAAGTACTATATATATATATATATATATATATATATATATATATATATATATATATATATATATATATATATATATACACATATATATATATATATATATATATATATATATATATATATATATATATATATATATATATATATATATATATATACTAGTATATATTGCTGTCAATTTACACAGCGCTTTACACATATATAGTGTACATTCACCTCAATTCCTATCCTCAAGGAGCTTACCATCTAAAGTCCCCAAATCACATTAATACATATACATACTAGGGTCAATTTAGACAGGATCCAATTAACCTACTAGCATGTCTTTGGAGTGTGAGAGGAATCCAGAGTGCCCAGAGGAAACCCACGCATGCACAGGGAGAACATGCAAACTCCAGGAAGGTAGTGCCATGGTTGGGATTTGAACCAGTATGCTAACCATGTAGCCACTGTGCTGCCCCAATAATAAGGTTATATCCTGATTATATTAATTTAAATCTTTGCATGTGTGCAGAGTCTTACGTACTGCAAGTCAATCCAAGCAAGGCCTTCACTGTCCGCTTCTCTTGACCTGTAAGGGACGGTTCACATTATAGCAATGTCAGACATTGCATGTGATTCGCACCACACTGCTGTGCAAATCACATGCGATGTCTGTGAGATGCGAATTCAGCCATACAGTTTGTATGGCTGAATTTGCATCGCATTCGGACCAAAGTCATGCAGGATCCTTTTTTTGGTCCGCACAAGAATCGGATCATATAGGTGTTCACACTTATGCGATTCATGTCCAAATTGACAGTTCACACTGCGATATGCAAACTAATGTGGGGGTGTCATTAACCTTGTATTGACACTCTCAGCGTTCGCATATGGCAGTGTGAAACTGCCTGCAAGTCGGGTGCGATGCACGAACCCGCAATGGATCTGCAGGGTTCCCGCATTGCACCAGTGTGAACTGGCACTAAGTGTGTGTTTATTCAGTGTGAACCAATATAAAGTGGCGCTATTTCTGTATATTAGTGTAAAATCTAACTCTGTGCGTCAACATACCAAAAGTACTTATTTGGTGTATAAATAAACAAAGAAAACAATAAATGCCTCTAATAAATAAAGTCCATGCACAAAAAGACACAACTGTGCAAATAAATAAGTCTCAAGTTCCAGTGTCTACCAAACAAACCCAAAAACATTTAAATGTAAATATGCTCAAATTCAGCTGAGTGTTCTTCTTCTTTATCGATACCATGCAGTGCGTTCCACCCAATGCACAAAAAATTCTCACTCACCTAACATGTATGACCTCTCAGAAAGGAGGTCAAAAGTGCACTTTGGATCAGTACCAAAGTCATTCTTCTCTCGCTCCAATGCCAGGACCACAGGGGTATGCTAGGGTCCTAGTTTGGCATAGGTTCTCCTCTTCCTCATCACATCACCAGGCACATACAAACCAGAAAATGTGTGTAGTATTTATTAAAAAAATAAATCTCCATTCAACATTAAAACATTTTACAGTCAGTCATGTAAACATGCCTCCACATGGCACCAAAACAGCCTAATGTCGCTGTTCTGCTGTCACCTAGAACCAGTGTACATTCCAATTACTGGAGTCCATAGCCTGGAACTGATGTCACCAGAAGTGAAGCCCGGAAATCCCGCCTCTATGTGTTTTGCCAATACGGCGTCTTCAGATAGCTAAAGAGAACGCTTCCTGAAGATGTCATATTAGCGAAATGTGTAGAGGCAGGACTTTCGTCCATCACTTCTGGTTCCGGTGATGTCAGTTCCAGTCTGCAGCATCTGGTAATTTGAATGTACACCAACTCTAGGTGAGAGTGGAGTGGTGGTGTTCCATATATAGTAATAAGGCTGTCTGTTTTGGTGCCATGTGGAGGCACTTTTACATATGAGTGTTAGATTTTTTTAATGTATGGAGATTTATTATTTTTTTAAATAAATACTACACTATAAGTACTTTTCTGGTTTGTGTCAGTATCAGTGTTATTACGTCGGTCACCTGCTGGTGGCTCTGCTGTTCCGGTACCTGAAGGGTGCAGTTCCAGGGCCCTCCAGCAGGTGTCTCCCTGCAGCTGGACTATACCTTTAATTAGGCTGCACCTGAGGAGAACTGCTGTGGGAATATAAGCCTGCCCTTCACTAAGGTTCAGCATTCTTTGCTAGCCTAGTCCCTGTTTGAGATTGTTCCTGCAACCTTATCCTGAACCCTTCTTTGCTAGCTTTGTCCCTGTTTGAGCTTGTTCCTGAAACCTCATCCCGAACCCTTCTTTGTTAGCCTTATCTCTGTCTGAGCCTTATCCTGAACCCTTCTATGCTAGCCGTATCCCTGTCTGAGCCTTATCCTGAACCCTTCTCTGCTAGCCGTATCCCTGTCTGAGCCTTATCCTGAACCCTTCTCTGCTAGCCATATCCCTCTCTGAGCCTTATCCTGAACCCTTCTCTGCTAGCCATATCCCTCTCTGAGCCTTATCCTGAACCCTTCTCTGCTAGCCGTATCCCTGTCTGAGCCGGATCCTGAACTTGTATCCTATACCGGTATCCTGTAACCTGTACCCTTATCCTGAGCTCTGTTCCCTGTACCCTGTTTCCTCTACTTGGCTCCCCGCTTTCCTTGTCTCCTGTTCCAGTCCTGTCTTGCTATTGTTTGCTCCTTGTGTAGTTAGTTTGTTAGGTCACTATTGGGGTTTGCGGTTACATTTATATTTTGGTTACTTGTTTTTGTCCACTGGTGTTGCTATTGGAATATGTCACTTGCTTATTAAATGTATTTGCACCTTATTCGTTTGTGTCCTGATTCCTTAGTGCAACGAGCTGATCTAATCACCCTGAACTTGTATCCTAAATGTATTTGCACCTTATACATTTGCACCTTATTCGTTTGTGTCCTGATTCCTTAGTGCAACGAGCTGATCTAATCACCCTGAACTTGTATCCTATACCGGTATCCTGTAACCTGTACCCTTATCCTGAGCTCTGTTCCCTGTACCCTGTTTCCTCTACTTGGCTCCCCGCTTTCCTTGTCTCCTGTTCCAGTCCTGTCTTGCTATTGTTTGCTCCTTGTGTAGTTAGTTTGTTAGGTCACTATTGGGGTTTGCGGTTACATTTATATTTTGGTTACTTGTTTTTGTCCACTGGTGTTGCTATTGGAATATGTCACTTGCTTATTAAATGTATTTGCACCTTATTCGTTTGTGTCCTGATTCCTTAGTGCAACGAGCTGATCTAATCACCCTTGAGGGATACCTGCAGGAGGTAACCCTGACAGTTTGTATGTGCCTGGTGATGTTGTGATGAGAAAGAGGAGAACCTGTGCTAAACTAAGAACCTAGCGTACCAGTGTGGACCTGGCATTCTTGGAGCGATTTGGTACTGATCCAAAGCACACTTTAAAATAGGTCATACATTTTTGGTGATTGAGCACTTGTTGGAACGCACTGCATGGTGATGATAAAGAAGAACACTTAGTTGGATATGAGCATATTTACACAGATTGAAACATTTTTGTTTTTTTTGGTAGACACAGGGACTTGAGATTAATTTATTTACACAGTTGTGTCAATTCGTGCATGGACTTAATTTATTAGAGGCATTTTTTATTTTTGGTGTATATTTTTTATGTTGACACACAGAGTTTAATTATACACTTATAAGGGAAATTGTGCCACTTTATATTGGGTTCACACTTTGGCACTAATGCAAACATTGCACTTTAAAGGGCCAGCTGACACTATTCACTGATTAGTACTATTAAGCGCAAGGTTCATGTGTTTTTTCTATGTTTATTTCGTATTTTGCAGTATGAGCATATACGGTATATGCATAAAACTGCCAAAAATGTCAGCAGTACATCAGAGTCAAACCAGGATTTATTGTTTATAGTCAACGTTACTGTTTGACATTATTAAAAATATCAGTAAACCTAAATGACATCCTGGTTTATAAAATGTATCAACAACAAGCTGAGCTTTGTATGTTTGTGATAAAGCTGACTCCGATATGTGTTTTTTTTTTTAAATGGCTTTCTTTTCAGTAATACTGCTACACATACTAGACAGTCTTTTGAAGTATGATTACAGATTTTTTTTTAAAGATTATTCCAGAATTTATACTTAGCTGCAGTATTTGATGTGTCCATTTCTTTATAGAGATAGGTTCTCTTCACATTTCGGTGGCTTGACTTGGTTTTATATTTCCTAGTTACATTGAATCCCTTCAGCTGCCTAGTTCAACATGCTATGTAAGGACAAATGGTGTTTGTATTGGCTGTCCCCACACTTAGTAGTGTAGAAGTTTCTATTTTATTTTAAGCACACCATTTACATAGCTTGCAGATTATATGCAGAGATTATCATGTGACATAATACACAATAAAGTTAAAATAGTGTTGACTTTGTACAGCTGTAAAGAAAGGTGATATTTCTATTGGGGCACTAATGGCCTTCAACATAGTAAAAAAACGTTTGGACATGGGATTGGAGTTGGCTGTTAGGTTAGTCAAAGACAGCCCAGTAAAAGAAATCTGACTAATCTCTTGTGTCAATTAGAATATGAAGCATTGTAGCAAAGAGTGTATCCAGTTGAAGAAAGCAATCACACAATATACATAAAAACACATCATTTACAATACAGTATACACAAATGACATAATCACACAGTACATAAAGGAAATTCTCAGTAAAATACAGTTGCTACTGATAGCTTATTGTTTTCTCTTTCATGGAGAGAAGAACAAAACTTTCACTGTGTGTGCAATGCATCTGTAGTCAAATCTGGGAGATTGCAGAGGGTACTGGAGCTGCATGAGTAATTAAGATGGCTATTGATTTTTGGGCTGAGAAGCACTAGGCCCAATGGAAATTTTCTCCCTAACTTAACCAGTAAGGTATGTGGTAGCTTCCAAATGTCCCAAATTTGGATGGACTGCTCCATGTTTTGGAACTAAATCCCTTCCTCTTTCCTGCTCAGTTGTCCTTCCTTTTGGGATGTTGTATAGATCTTAAAAAAAAAATCTGCTGTTAAACTCCCAAATGTGTAATATTGAGCTAAACGTTTCCTCCATCCTCTAATTTATTGTATTTGTTTGGAAATGGCAGTATCAAGGAAAGAACAGTCGAAATTCTCTATCGTTAACATCAATGGGGGAATGTAAGGTCAAGGTGTGTCTTTGTTCACATACTGTGTAGCTTTTTCTTATTCCCAAAAGTTGGAAAGTTTACATACCTGTAGCTTGTTCCCTTTCCTCTATAGAATATATTTTGCAGAGATTTTCTAACAGTTGGAAGCATTCATTTCCACCCTTCAGAGAAATCCCACAAAGACCAATAGTTGTCTGGTCTTCATTAGCAATTTGTGAATTTTGCACATTTCTTGCAACTACGTGGCCAAGTATTGCCTACTCAGTCCATTATATTGCAGTACAAAAAGTAATAGTTGTAAAAGTTTTTTTTTTCAGCTTTTGATTAGTAAAATGTGTGCTTACAGAACACTGTTTTGGCAAGAATGGGACAGTATTCAGTAACACACTAGGTCTTCGCTGTTGTCCAAGACTCCACATAGAGATCCTGCCAATCACCATCACAGCCATAGAACCAGAACTGGGCTTTTATTTTCTGCTACCTATAGCACCTCACAAATAAATTCTCTATGCATTCCTGTCTTGGATATGAGCACATCATCTGAATCACACATGGCAGCAAAAGCAACATACTACAGTAGTGTCCCTCTTATTATTTTCAACCATTGGCCACTGAGTTAGGAATATGTTGTTGACATGATGAATTTCTAAGAGCCCTCTGGTTCCTCAGTTCACCAAATATCGCTGTTTTACTGCGAGAGCTGGAAATGGAATTGTTAGTTTGAGTTTTCTGCCACAACTTTTCTACAGAGAACTATTTGAGTGTTGATTCTTTCATCATCTGTGATATATTAGGGGTAAATCAAATTCAGTATTGGCAGCACACATCACAAGGTTATCTTTACAACTAGTAGCTAAATCTGTTTGATGAAGAACACGTGTGGGACATGTTGGAGTGGCCATTTATCCACCAAGTATCACTCACTCCTGACATCTTATAAAAGGTTCCAGGACATATCAAGCTACTGCAGGTTCTGGGGATGATGCAATGTCATTTTTATTTTCATTATTGAAAATAGTAATATTTCTTCTTCTGCAGCAAAACACTAGTAAATCTATGACAGCCTTTTTAGACGGTGTCATCTAAATAACTGAAGCAGATGTTCTTTCCACTTTGTGACATTTTCCTCAATTTGTGATCCAGATTTTAACATTCCGATCTGCATCAGTTTACAGACATTTTTTTCCTTTTTTCTTTTTTTTTTTTTTTTGCAGAGTACGTGTCACCTTTTTAAGAGGTAATTATGTTGTTACAGTGTTCCACAAAATAAAATAAAAATCATAAAATGTATTTAAGATGAAAGAACTTTGCACATAAATCTTGTTTAAGACTGAAATCCAAAAGAAAGCCTAAGTTATGGTTGTATTGCTCTGGTGTTCATCATTAACACCAGCTAAAAGTTTGTGACTTATCCCTACAGTAATTTTAACTACTGCTAACCTGCAGATTCAGAAGCAAAATATATTCTGATGTAATAAACAATTCATTAAAATATATGGCAGATGCATTTCACTGTATGCTCTGTGTCTTTTTGAGCTATAGCAGTGTAGCAAATGTTATTGCTACTTTACATTTTCATTTTACCCCTTTGTTTTATACAATGATTCTGCTTTTAAAGGGGATGCTACAAGCCTGTTATCTACCCTTTACTGCTTTCTCTCAAATTTTTATATGTTATAAAGCGTACATATATTGAGAATTTAAAGTTTAATTGTTTAACAGGGATTTATTAGCCAATTTTTAAGTTAGCAATCTGTTAGTACACATGCTCACTTTTCAGTGTATTTTACACTCTTAGCATTTCCTCCCAATCACATCTGAGCAGCCCATGTGACTATAGAGTGCTCCATGCCCACTAACCATGTAAACACAATAGGGGTGTGATATTGTTTTGGATTTGGACCAGAACAGTCCTCAGATATATCTACTGCCTTCCCAATTTTAGTATATGTCCTGCCGAAGCGAGGACATTAATGTGCGCACATCGAATAAACCAAACTCTGACACTCTCAGTTCAGCCATTAGTTCGTTCTGATTTATTAGTTCCTCTTTTGTCCTTATAAAGACTGAGGAAAATCATTTACAGGAAATAGTCATATATAATACGTATAAGGTGGTGATTGGATGATTGGAGAATCTATGTGTCTATGTCTTCCTTCCAGGACATGATGAGGTCTTATTTTGGGTGTAGTGTCCCTGTTCAAGCGCCATCTTGCTTCTACGAAAGGAGGGGTGATCTAATTTCATTTTGAGTAAGGTAGTAAATCTCAGCAGTAACATATATACATATATACATAAGGTATGCACCATAAGGTGAAATAGGCATTTTACTAATATAACCAGTATTACATCCATTACAATATTACATCTTAATTGATCGAGGCATCACCTGCTTGTTATTCCAAGGCACAGGCTGGAGGAGCGTGACACAGCGTGTGACTGGCAGAAATCTGCCCACACCATGTTATTGAAAAAAATATTAAGGATTTAATATCCAATATATATTTGTATGACAATTGAAAATTTTATTGATATTATTTATTTTTACTTCATATTCCAACTGCTGTTTTATTTTTTATTTCGAACATGTGACCAGCAACAGAGGACTAGAAGCTCCTCCTGCCACTGTTTCCCTACAGACAGGCTAGGTACGAGCTGGGTCATGTGACAGCTGCGTATCGATTAGGAAAAAAAGGTACCTAGATTTTTTTTAAATTAAAATAATTACAGGGCCATTATCCACATACAGATAAAGAAGGGGTAATGTAAATTAAATAGTGTGTGTTTAGTATCACTTTAAATAATTTGAATGCCCCATTTTGATGCCTCGTTTCAACAAAAATCTTCCCATAAGATTTTATGGGAATTTTATGCATTTTATTTATCTGCAAATGTCATCCTCATATAAGGGGAAGAGATGTAATTAGACACTAGGTAGAGGAGCGGACTATGCAAGTATGCATTTAAAACACTTGATTTTTCGGTGATATTATCTGCATTTTTTAAATTTGGGACAGGGTCTCATTAAAATGGACCTTCACTCTGAAATAGGAGGTTTTGCTCCCTGCAACCTTTCCCATCCCATTCTCACAAAAAGGCAGTTTTTTTAGTTTCATTTTTTTTTTAAAGCTCACCCCCACCGCCATTGTTGCCTAGCCAAGAATGATGTGTCCCTGCTTGCTCAGGTTCCTGGAATAGCCTGTCATATATCCCTGGAGTCTGCAGGAGCAGGGACTCACAGCAGCTGGTGGCCAGGCCTGGCATACATCATCGGGGACTGGCTACAAGAACCTGAAAGAGGCAGCTGGGCTCCAGATAATGTTAGAGGGGAAGATTGAAGTGGGGGGAGCTAGCTTGGACTTGTCAACACACATGCACTGTCAGATCTTTCTCACGAATGAACACGCTGATGCTTAGGAGGGAGCATTCAACATGTGTGTGTCATTCATGCATATGTAATTAGTTGCAGAGGGCCGACTTTACAAAGAGGAACTGTCATTCTTTTGTAGAAAGAGAGCGTAGTCAATCCAAAAATGGAAATAAAAAGTATATGTATACAGATTCAAGGACAAAATCCTATAGTACTAAAAGAATAAACCATAAATCAATAATGCTGCGCCAAAGAAAAAGTTACCCAATTCATAAACAAAATCAAATAAGATAAAGTATCACTTTAAGTGGTAGATCAATAATGTGAATCGTGCAAACAATTGAGCATTGAGACAAATCACAATAATAAATAATGAATAACACTGAAATAAATGATCACCAATGATAAATAATAATACAAAATGTGATTGCAAACAAACTGAGAGGAGACCCAAAAATGATAAGGAAAGGGTGCTCAAAAATGTCCCAATCAAGATTTCAGTGCTGTGTCCCAATCAGTATTTCAGTGCTGTGAATATTTCAGTGCTGTGTTCAACCAGTGAATTAGTGCTTCACACCACTCCAATTCATTAAGGTGCTCTCAGTGACTGGTGCTCTTTAAGCAGCTCACCTCAATGATAGGGCCTACTCGTTAGTAGTTTGTAGTTGATGGATGTATAATGAGAATATGTTTGCATATTACCACACTTAGCTGCTGGTGATGTAAGATGATCGTGTCTCAATGGCAGGTGTGGAAATTGTGTTTTTTTTTTTTTTTTTTTGAGCCATGCAGTTGACTTACATCCAGTAATAATAAAAGGTTTGGTATCTTGCCATCACCTTAAGCTGCTGTAATAAAGTTTATAGAATTGACAGATGAAGCAAAACTCTTTACTTTTAAATTGCCTTTACAATTGCCAAGATTTCTAATAAGAAATATAAGTCTGGTCAAAGTATAATACAACCCATAAGGAGACCTAAACATCCTGACTTTAGGATGGCAGGAATATGGCTTGGCTTGTCCTCTGCTGACATCTGTTTTACTGGCTCCGCTGGGTTGTTTATAGTGGCGCACTTCTGCTTCGTGGAACAAGGAAAGAACATGCACCCTATTTATTAGTGTGTTTTTGATATGTTAGCAACTTTGATAGTTTTTTAGAGAGCCTGTAGTTTAAATTCATCATCTATAAAATAGAACAGCAAGTCTTTTGGGGGCCTATGATTATTTTTAACTTTCTTTTTATATATCAATATATACAGTATATATACAGTATATATTTATTTGTCCTGCATTCATAAAGGGTAACATGGACTCTTTTTAGAATTTCACCTTGCTGCCGCACCTCAAATGTTGGTACTTGCTGCAACTTTATGTACCTGTTGGAAACAGGTACGTTAATTTGGTATAAGAATCGGTATTTGTCATGTATAGGCACACTGAGGCTGGAGTGATCATACCGACATCTCAGTGCAACTGAGTTTCCAAGGAGTTTTGTGGCTGGATGGGCAGAGCATAAGTGGGTTTATAAGATAATAGTTCCCCATAGGGTCCATCACCCTCCCCCGTGATTAACAAGATTACTGGAAGGCAATGGGTAGATTGCATAGCCCACAGACAACCTGCTATGGGCCATGGAATCCACCCACTGCCTGCTGTCAATCAGGAGAGGGAGAGAGGACCTGCTAGAAAACTAGTCCCTCAGCTTCCATATCAGGCTGCTCCCACTGTCAGTGTCACTGGTTTCTAGGAGCCTAATAGCTGTAAAACTGACAGTGCCCTTGACAACCAGTGACAGGTGGGGAAGGGAAAAGATAGTGGTGGCAAACAAGCCGTCCTGCTACATAGCATACAGAGACAGGCACTCTGCCTGTTTCTATACAGCAACTGAGCTTTGGTCTTAATTTACTTCCAGTTCTATTATCTATGAGTGGGATGTAAATATTGTTTGAATATGGTGCAGATTATATCACTGTATTAGGAATTTGTCTGTACCTATTAAGAAGTACCTGAATCTGTTGTATGTTTTGGTAAAGCTACCAAAACTGGCAGCAAGGCTTTTTTTAATCTGATGCGGATATATGAAAGGGCTATATTGCCAGAAAAGTGACTCAAATGCTTTATTCAATATCTTTTGCTCTTGCTCCAAACTCACCCAGCAAAATTGTCAATAGAAAAAAATCCAGTGGAAGGAATCCCATGTGTATGGAAATCAGTAGTTTTGGTAAACGTAAGTGCTAGCTTACATGGGTACCAGATTCGCCGGTTGTGATTCCCCTAACTAGTAACCATACACTTACACGTGATTCAAATAAAATTGCCCATTATTTTAATATTTTTTAATTGATTTTTTAAAGCATTTTTAAAACTTCAGAGCTATCCCCATTCCCACCCGCCTATATCCCAATGTTGAATACACCGAAAAAAAAAAGATCATGAGACACTGTCATTGAAGTTACAATAGAAATAAAGCATAACGATCATAAAACTGCAGACAATGGATTCATTGTTCTAGTCCACAATATGTTCATAATTCTCCCCCTCACCCAACCACATAGTACAAAAAATCAACTAATTATTATTCATGACATTTGTAATATGCAATCCAAAAACTATCTGTGGTAGGACCAACCCAGGAATCTCTATCCAATCTTGCCATAATTTCAGGAATTTCTGTGGCATACCTCTGCGCTGATAAGTCAGCTTTTCTCTGATCAGTATGGATATAGTTGCTTAGTGGGAGGATGTAGGGATAAGCATTGATGTGCCACCAATTTACCTGCTATGAATAGTAATCTTCTCCTACTAATGAGAGTGGTTGGTTGATACTGTTCCTTGTCCAAGGCACCCAAATTCATGTCTAGATTCAATGCCCTTTATTTTAGCTTGCTTTTTGTGTTGGTCCTATATCAGCCTTTTTCAACCCTTTTATCATGGAAGAACCCTTGAAATAACTCTTAGGTTTCCCTGTCTTTTCATCTACTTTGCGGTAAAGCGAGATAACATGCGTACACACATACACGCTAACTAGCCTTTCATAGCAAATGAACATTGCCAATAGTATGTAGTATGTATGCAATACGAGTATACAAAATGAATTATTTGGCTTCTGGTATAGCTGGGCCACTATTCCCTACTTGAACAGCACTTCAGGCATTAAATGTTCAAAGAAAAGTGGTATGTTGATCTGTTTCACTTGTAGTGTAGATATAGGGGTGGATTTACCAATGGCAAATAGACTGTGTACTTTGCAAGTGCAGCTACTCCACAGCTTAGTAAATGAGAGGAAGCTTCACTTTGCAAAGAGTACCCAATCATATGCAATGAAAATTAATAAAAATGTACTAAGCTCTGGAGCAACTGCACTTGTAAACTGCACAGCCTGTTTGCCTTAGTAAATCCACCCCATAGTGGCGGCCCATGTTGAAGTCCCCCTTCCAGTTTGTGCTGCTAGCTTTTTATTTAGAAAATGCGTTAGCCTTTCCCATATGGCATTTGTTTGAGTGATGTTCCCACAAGAAAATCTGATGGCATTTACTCCTGAAAAACAACAGATGTATTTTATGTAAGTCTGAAAGAAAAAAAAATCACAATCTTTCATCAATCTATATACATACATACTGACGTACCACGCCCTGCTAAGAATAAGTAAAAGAATCCGCATTTGCATTTTTAGCACTCAGGGCTGCTCTATAAAACAAATTATTTTAAGTAATAATAATGAACTTAAACAATTATTTTAATAATAATAGCAAGAAAAAAAAATCACAGACACTGAAAATGTTAGTGTTCCTTTACATTGGTTGACAGAGGAAAGTGCCTCCCTATATTTTTGGTTGATGACATAATGGCCCCTTAAAGGCAGTGGAAGAAGAGCCCCATTACATAAGTAATAGATCACATTAAAGTGGATGTAAAACCCATTCATGAAATTTCACCTGGGCACATATAATAGTAGTGTTTACTTATCTCTCTCTAAAGCCCTTAGTCCAGTGTTTTTCTGCTGCTCCGTTCCTCTGTTATCAGCATTACAAGTTTTTTGACACAGGAGATAAAAGCAGCTAGAAATTTGTGTTGGGTGGGTGCATAGAGATAGATTATCAAAGAGCTTGTCTATTCAAAGCACAGCTCTGCAAGTTTCTTCCTTCCTCTGCCTATGTGGAGTGGGTTGTGCCTTTCCTCCAATCAGCTGTCACAGAGTGTATGTCAAGACTCCACACCAAGTGCTGAATCAGGAAGAAAAAATTCTAACAGGATGTTCACTTTCTAAACAGTGTAGAAAGCTGAAGACAGCAGATATACAAACAAAATGTATGTAGGAGGATTTGTTTCATCTCTGTGTGTCATCTGAGGCTGTTCACTTCCCTGGGTATATGCCAGGATTTACATCCATTTTAAGGGGCCTTAAACTGGTAAACAGTGAAAGAAGGGTTCCATTATACATCTGTGATCAAAAGATTGAAAGAATGCTTTTTATATTGATGGTCAGTGGGAAGAATCCATCTTACAGTATAGGTCAGTGGGAGGGACACTCACCTAAAATGTAGCCAAAAAGATAATTGATGGTAATGGTTACTTATCTGGGAAGCAGAATTTGCTTACTGCCCAATGTACCCTTAGCAACCTTTGAAGGAACCTTAGGGTTCCATGAAGCCCTGGTTGGGATAGGCTTTCCTAGATTGTTGTATTTGTCATGAAAGTTAATGAGGCCACCAATTCCAGACAAAATTCAAAGTCCAACTTCCGACAAAACTTTTTCATTTAGTTTTGGACAGAACGAGAAAACTTTAAATTCTTGTTCCTGTCTGTGTCTACATTGGGCAGAAATAAACATACATCTTTTCTAACTGAAGTATGTCAGAGAGATTGGGAAAAAAGAAAATATACTCAATGGAAACACAAATTTTAATAGTTCAGAAAGTTTAGTTACATTGTTTTTATTGCTGTCTGTGTCCTCACTGGAGTGATTTCTCTGGTTTCTTGTCTTTTTAATGGTGTCAGATGAAACAGGAAGTGGAGTGAAAATCTCTTCAGGTGCACACAGAAAGTTTTTAATGGATGTCCAATGTTCTAACCCTAATAATCAAAACCGAAATGTTTTGGATGAAGCTGGCCTTAATATTCCAGTGGTTTCTTCATGACTGAACAACAGATACACTTATAGAAAAGTAAATTCAGACACTAATGCCTGTTATTTATTAACTGTGTTTTAGTTTGTAAAGCAGTTGGTTGAATCTGGCTGTCCAAATGATCTGAATGATATAGAAATAAATGTATAGAACAGTTGGTTTTTACCTGTCTGGTCACATGATCAATATGGGAACGAATGTATAGAAAAGCTGGTTGAATCTGAATGTTTACATAATTTGAATGATATTAGAATGAATATCTAGGCACCATTAGGTGAGAAAGGATCCGTTGAAACATTTAGTGACCACACTGTTGCTAACAATTGTATTCTAATACCTATTGATATCTTAAAGAAAAATCCCCTCTTCGTAAACCTAAAATTAGTGAGTCAAAAAGTGTTCATGGTTGTAGAAGTGCTAGAATGTGGCTGTGTCGGCAGAAAGACCATCCTCCTAAAGAAAAAAAAAACCATAACCTCGTCATAGAAAGCAGCTATTCACCTGCATGTATTGTTTGGCTGTGTTTGTCAGTTTCATCTGCCATGGTCATTTGACCTCTTTTCCATCCCAGTCTCCCCCCACCTTTACCCCAAAACACACACTATAAAAGAAGTTACTGTTGCTTTAAAGTTGTAAAAGGAGACCCTATTTGTGCTATAATCGAGAACGTTTCTCTTTGCTTAATCTTGAAGCTCTACTGTAAAACTTCATTTGAGGTTTGCGCATTCCATCCTAGTCTTACTTTTGGATTTAGCAGTGGTTTAGATTTGTTGTTATGGTATCAGACTGTTTATCACTGCAGCCCACAGACATTTCTTTCCTGCTGGATAAATATATCGTTGTCAATGCAACATGACTTTTTTATGATCCATTTGGTATGGTAGTTCAATGAATGTATCTGTAATCAACTCCCAAGATGCAGGTGTGGTTTCAATTATCAGCTTGTAGGAAGTGTGCTGCCTGACATTACATACTGGGATTTGTAGTTCATTAGTGGATTTTTTTAATAAATTGTGAACTTCACCAGCGCTTGGGATAAATGAGAATACCAGGTTAAAGCAGCTGTGCTATACTCCCTAGTTATAGGGTATTACAATGTGTTTTTGCTCTAAAAACAATGCTGACCATGGCAATTTGGTGAGTTCTCTAGCTTGGAAAAGGTGGTGAAGCACTGAAGCACTTTTCTGAAGCACCCCTTGTGTTGTTTTGGATAGCACTTTATTTGCATAGCACATTGGCACTTTGAAGGATTTGCACTTTTTGTGGACTGTTTTTTGTACAATAATATTTTCATTATTTTCATTCTTATATTGCACTTTTCTACTTTAAATATTTGTATGAATGATCCAAATTAAAATTGTCCACAGGGCCTATTTTCTGCCCTCTAGACCTCATGCCATGTCTCCCTCTCATCTCTTAGAGTGCTGGAGTTGCAGCCACTCCCCAGGTGATTTTTCCCACGTTTTCTGGTCCTGTTCAGTTATCGCCGGATTTTTGTCAGAGATACTTTCCATAAAAAACACGGTGTCAGTAACCAGGATTCTTAACTCCATTAAAATCTGTATACTAGGGTTGGTAGAAAACCTGATTCCCACTGTAGCAGAGAGAACATTGGTGGGCCATCTTCTCTTTTATGCTAGAAAGGCTATCACACTCCACTTGAAGAAGCAGGCTCCCCCTTCTATCTCCTTTTAGAAAACTTTGGTAATCATTAGCATTCTACTCTATAAGGATATTTATGTGAATAGGGATTGTCCTGCAAAAGATGATAAAGTGGTTGGCCGACCCCACCACAGCTGCTTCATGATTTCTTGTTTGATTGCCACGGATGATCTACCCCTGGGAGGTGCATCCTCCAACCAAGTCAGGAAGGCTTGCTGTCGCTTACTGTTGCATGTATTTTGCCTTATACTTGCCGATCTGTTATAACGCTTATTATCAACCACACCTTGTTAATCCATGTGTTGCTCATGCAAGTAATACTTACCCTTACCCTACTATTATTATTGCTCTGGCACCCCTGAGTGGGTAGACCAAATTTCTCTTGTGTTTCTTGTGTTTTTTTATTTTACTTGTGGTTTATTTTAGGTTTTTGTATACTTTTTGAATGATACGAAAAATCGCACTAATATGTGATATAGCATTGTTTGATTATCACAGGTCAGCGCTGTTTTGAAAGCAGAAACACAGTATAGGTATTTTATGTTGATAGGCGATTCTATTATGATTTGAGGTATAATTTCTTTAGAGTATTTGTTATTTCAAGTAAGTTTGTTTAATGGCAACTTGGGTCTTGAAATCAGTCAAGATGTGTGCACTGTAAGAAAAAATGTGAACAAATAGGCAATCTACTGACTTAAAATGATCTCTTTAGTTATTTGGAATGTTGGATGTAAAGACCCCCCGTAGACATGAAAACAATTGTTAAACATTTTTTTTTTAATTTCTGCTTGTTTACTGAAAGGTCTTCCACATGCTAGGCTTTTCAGCAGTTGAATCGTGTCTGCTTAGCTGATCACTCTGTGATGCCAAGGGCCAGGGCTGGAGTGCTGGTTCTTATCTTGTAAAATGACTCCATAATTACATTTCAGAATTGACCCGTGAGCCAGTATCACCTCCAGTTGGCCAGTGAATGCGTATTCCTGTCCAGGAAAACACGAGCTTCAGTTGTGGTATTTATCTGATGTATAATTCATCCACTTCTGAGACACACAATGAAGTGTTTTTGATATATTATTGCTGTTTTCATACAATAACTAGAGGCTAGTAGGAATATAATTTTCTTTTTTATATTTAACTTTCCTGCATGGGGAAAGCAAGATGGCAAGTTACTTCTGGACAGGTTGTTATATTAGACCACAGTCTACTGCTATACTCTTATGTATAGTATCCATGGCTTATATAATAAAGAAGCATAAAGAGCAATGGGGGTACATAGTCATTAAAGTGGTTGTTAACTCACTTTAACAACTTTATATAATCCTCTCTGTACCCTGATGACAAGTGCTCCTGTCTCTGTGTTATAAAAAAAAAATGCTGCCTTTACCGTATTTCAGAGCGGCTTGGGGGAATCATGTGACCGGCCGGCTCTTTCTCTCGATCTGACAGATGCAGGGGGCGGGGCCGAGATTCCCTTGCTAATGTCAGGCGGGGCGAGAGGAGGAGAGGAAAGAGAGAGCCGGCCAGTCGCGTGATCGCCGGGAGCCACTGTGAAATACAGTAAAGGAGGAATTTTTTTTTTTTATAAAACACAGAGACAGGAGCATTTGTAATCAGGGTATGCAGAGGATTATAGAGGATAATAAAAGTTTTAAGAGCAGAAGGAGGGGAGGGGGCAGGCACTGACACAGAAGAAGACAGGCAGGGAGGGGGAGAGGAGCAGAGAGGAGGACAGAGATCTGCGAATGATGGAGGCTAGTAAACTGACCACTCGGTCAGAGCTCGGCAGCCACGATACACCGTGGCCAGCTTAGAGAGGGGAGGGCAGAAACTGGCAGGATCAGCCAAGTTTTTTAGGTAATACGGTGGGCCAAATTACACAGCACTGTGCTGTATAACATGCTTTAAGGGAACAGGATCTTTTTTTTTTTTTTTTTTTTTTGGGTTAACAAATGCTTTACCAAAAGCAACTGATCAAATATCTGTAATCAGAATAACTGAAAGGCTGATTAGATGCCTAGGGTTGAACCAGCCCATCAATCTCACACCTTATGCTCATGCTTTAAAATGGAGTTCTGACCTAGGGGAAATAAATTTGAATTCAGCAGCTACAAATAATGTAGCTGCTGACTTTTGATATAAGGACACTTACCTGTCAAGGGAACCTGCAAGTAAGGTAAACCTTCAGTGAAGACTTCAGGCTTCACAGCTGGTTTCCTACTGCACATGCATGAGTTGTGCGGCGCTTTCTGTATGGTCCCGTTGTCTTCGGGACCACACACAAGTCCCAGAAGGGAGCGGTGGGAAGGAGAAGGGCTGGATGCGACCGCAGAAGTGACAAACCTCGCTTTGGTGACATAGGACGGAAGTCCCAAAAAAAAAATATCCAAAAATGAGGGGGAGTGGGATGGTCAATTGTTTAAAACCTGGAACTCCATTAAGCCTCTTTTACATGGCCATTCGCAGTTCCATGTCAGCAGGGGATCTGTAGGGCGCTCTACTGCAGAGTCTGATCAGAACAGGATAGATGTTAGTTTTGTTTTTGCAGACCTAAATTGACTAAGATTTGGGCTCTGTAGACAGATGCACATCCATTTACATCCACTTGCCCATTGAGATTTAGTGGAGTTGATTTACTAAAACTGGAGTGCAAAATCTAGTGCAGCTCTACGTTGAAACCAATCAGCTTCCAGTTCTTTTTTTTTTTTTGTCAAAGCTTAATTAAACAAGCTGAAGTTAGAAGCTTATTGGCTAACATGCAGAGCTGCAACAGATTTTGCACCCTTCAGATTTAGTATATCAACTCCATTGTGTTCTGTCTAGATCTGTAGAACAACTAGATGGACTGAATGCTCACCTGAAAGATCTTATTTTGCATTTTTTACTCACTATAGTTGCTAGGCTGGCCATACACAATCTTATACAATGTTCTTGTACAATTTGCCTTTATTTTTTACCAAAGTCACATAATATGAGGTCAAATCTAAACACTTTCAATTTGTATGCAGTCAGGCAGGCCAGTGCACTACATAGTTGAATGTAAATCCAAAGGACACTGAACAAGAAAATGTTTTAATGTATGGTCAGTGTTAAGCTGACCATACACATTGATTTTCGGGCAATTCCTGCTGAATCAGCTAATATTCATTCTTTGGGTGACCCTGTTTGCACCACCCAACTCAACAAAAGTTGATTTTTCAGGCACAGTTTAGGTATTCTGACAGCCCCAGGTATTTAGCTTGGATGGGGAAATCTAGTGATTTCTCTTGTTAAGGGCTGGACAAGAGAAATCCTAATGAATTGGGCTAGCTTTAACAGCAAATATTTCATTTAAGCTTTTAAGCTCTTGAGCAGTTAACCTCCCTGGCGGTATGATTCTGTCAGGAATTCTGTACCAAAAGCGGTACAATTCTTTTCATGGAAATTTGGCGTTATGTATTATAGGCCTACAATTCTTAGTAATTACTGACTTAAACCTGACCAAAACAAGACTCTAGTAGACATCTCAGATGTGATAAATTTGAGACACAAACGCATGAATTATAATCGAATCAATAATATAATTTTATATATATATATATATATATATATATATATATATATGTGTATATAGGTATATATATATATATATATATATATGCACATATATATATATATATATATATATGCATATATATATATATACATATATATATATATGCATATAATATATATAATGTGTAATGTGTTTTGTGCAACTTTTTTTTTTTTTTTTTTTGAATTTCCCTCCCTAGTTCCGCTCCCATGCAGCATTGCTGCTGCAGGGAACGGAACTAGGAAGTGATCAGACCGACGGAGAGCGGCGGGGATCTCGGCTGGCGGTCTCAGCAATGAGAGATCATCGCTGGATCGCCAGGAGAAGGTAAGAGAACACCGCTGCGCTCTCTGCACATCCAGGGCTTTACCGATCCTGGTATGAAAAATCCACCCCGAGTCACGCTTGGGGTTACCGCCAGGGAGGTTAAAGACGCCTTTGGGCAATTTAAAGTATAACTAAAGGAAAAACTTTTTTTTTTTTTTTTAGCTCTGGATAGAGTATTAAGGTGTAAGAGCCCCTGTCTGTTTTTGTATTGCTTTCTGTGTCTCGTTTAGGAAGATTCACCCTAATTGCCCTGATCATCAATGTCACTGGAGATGAAAATTAGGGCAAATCCGAAATTTTGAGTTTCCTCCAGAACAGCAACACTTGTTTCTATGACAGCTGTCTAAAAGGGGAATTCCCTTACAATGGAAAGATAATCTGCCATTTCCTGTTGAGTGTGCAGGATAGGATGCAAAGGGAAATCTCTGTAATAAGACAAGGATGACAAAAAACATTAGTTTTATCCTTTCCCTACTCTAATAAAATGTTTTGGTTTTGGATATAGTCTTCCGGTGTGAGTTTTGCTTTTTAAACCCATCCTACTTTTGCTGTGTACTGAGTGGAAAGTTTTTTTCAATGTTAGGTAGTTATTGCATACTATGGGGTTGATTTACTAAAACTGGAGAGTGCAAAATCTGGTGCAGCTCTGTATAGAAACCAATCAGGTTTTTTTCTCAAAGCCTAAAGTGGTTGTTAACCCACGTATTGTTGTTACTACAATCCCCTCTGGAATAATAAATGCTGCTGCATACTATGGGGTTTATTTACTAAAACTGGAGAGTGCAAAATCTGGTGCAGCTCTGCATAGAAACCAATCAGGTTTTTTTTCTCAAAGCCTAAATTGGTTGTTAACCCACGTATTGTTGTTACTATGATCCCCTCTGGAATAATAAATGCTGTGCCCCACTGTATGTGTTTTCTTAAAAAAAAAAAAAATCTGCCGATAAATACCTTATTTTATAGCGCTGATCGGCGCCGATCCAGCGCCTTGCACGTCTGCAGCTCTTCACTTCCCTCACTTCCTGGTCCCACTGGCTTTGCTGAGACAGTGGGAGCCATTGGCTCCCGCTGCTGTCAATCAAATCCAGTGACGAGGGAGCAGAGACCGAGTTGAGTCCTGCTGTCTGTGTTTATAGAAAGCGGCTTCCAATGGGGTACTCGCAGGGGAGGAGGAGCCACAAGCGCTGACGGGGGACCCGAGAAGAAGAGGTACGTAAGGTAAGCACAAACCTGATTGTTACTTAAAAGGAAAAAATGCATTTACAGTCACCTTTAACTAACCATGGTACTATACATAACCATAACAGTGGATAGCATACGTAAGTAAATATTCTTTTAAGATTATTATTTCTGTTATGTTTATTAGCAGTATAGAAGAATGCAGTATATACTCTTGCTGTATGTAATTGGTATACATACTGTATGCAGTACCCATAGTATTATATACAATTACAATATAGCATAGTGGATTTGTAGTCATATTGCCCACAGCATCGTGTGTAATTACAACATAGAAGATTCTGTGGTCTCTTTGTTAAAGTATGCAGAGGCAGTTTCTTTTTCTTGTAGTCTCTCATAGTCACAGTGTCCATGGTAATATAAGTAATTACCGTATAAGAGAATTACCTTAGCATTAAATTGTTGCAAAATTATTTTCTTATAAATGGCTTTAAATGTATTTTAATATAGTTATATGCAGGATCTCTCCGGGTACAGCCACCAGTCAGTCTATCCAGAGACAAAAGTAATCTTGGGGCTCAAGTTGCTCCTTGATAATGTTCTTTATATGTCATTTCAGTAAATACAATGAGCAATGCGGCACACAGGAATGTTGCGTCTATCATACAGCTTGGTTATTTGCAACCTTGCCAAATGTAAGTTGAGTTGAGCAAGGGCTCGGTCGTCTCTTTTTTTTTTATTTTGTTAGTCGAAACCTTGGAACTTGCTTCTTCCTTCTCCTTGTTCCATATTTAAGAATTACCACCCTATGAACACGTTAGCATCTTTTGGGCTTTAAGCGTATCCAAACCCAAAATAATAATTAAAATATTGCAACTTAAAAGTTATTAGATGCAGTGGATTCATTGATTTTACTGCAACTCCCTTCTCATTGACTTACCTTTAAATAGGCTATCTCCCCTTCAGTCCATCATAAACGCTGCTGCCAGGCTCATCTACCTTGCAAACTGATCGGTGTCTGCTACCCTCTTTGCCAATCCCTCCATTGGCTACCACTTAACCTACAAATTAAATTCAAGTTACTAACCTAACTTACAAAGCCATCCATAACTTGGCACTCAGGTACATCAATAACCTATTCTCAAAATACCAACCAAATTGTTCTCTTCGTTCCTCCCAAGACATCCTGCTCGCTAGCTCCCATGCCCGCCTCAAGGACTTCTCCTGAGCCTCTCCCATCCTTTGGAATGCTCTACCCCAATCTGTCCCACTATCTCCTACTTTGTCCACTTTCAGACGATCCCTAAAAACACATCTCTTCAGTGAAGCCTGAAGCCTATCTGGTAACCACCTAACAACTGTACTTTTATTTTTTCCTTCAGCCCATCCCCCACAGTTATTACCTCTTTTATCTCTTGACCCTCCCTCTTAGATTGTAAGCTCTAATGAACAGGGCCCTCTTATTCCTACTTAGTGTATTGTATTTGTACTGTTCAATCTCAAGTTGTAAAGTGCTGTGTAAACTGTTGGCGCTATATAAACCCTGTATAATAATAATAATTTTACATTTTCAACCTTTCTACCTTTAATTTCAGCTGTTGAGTCTGCTAGTAACACACTTCCTGTCCCAGGTTGATAATGCACTCACCGTTCTTTAATAGGACAACAGAAACAAGATATGTCTACAGAACCCCTCCTTTCTCCTACTGTCCATAATATAGAGGTTTTGTAGATCTCATAGATAGCTGAGAACAATGTAATTGATAACCGTTGATAAAAGTTACCAGCTCAAGAGATTTCTGGCGAGATCAACAGGTATTACTTTGAACTTATCAGATATGACAAAACACTTTGAATGGTACTGTATATTTAACAGACCAAAAGGGACCAAATAAAAGAAGTTAATTGATAGGGTTTAAATTCATTTTTGGGCCTCGTTAGGCTAAAATTACAGCTTTTTAAATGCCTGTCATGTCATGTTTGTGTTAGTTTACACTTTTTTTTAATAGGATAAAATACAAGGATATCATTTTTTATTAATAGGGATAGTGGAATTTTACGACATGGTCGACCCATACAAAAATATCTTTAATTTTCTGGGGCTTTTTTTTTCTTTGTAAAATAAGAATTTACACGAAACGTTACATCTCTCACTTTCAATAATAATTTTGAATATTTTAATGGGTTGTTTAATGTCATTTTGAATGTTGGCACCAACTCATTCACATTAAGTAACTCTTTTTTGCTTACGTTTCTTTTTAAAAAAGGCACTTCTTTCTTCGGGAATCAGCATTGTGTTTTGGCATTGTGTGTGATAAAATATCCAAACACTCCATAATTTCTAATTGCTTAGAGTAACAGTCAGATTCGATGCTGTCATAACATCTGACTCATGTTGTAACTTTCCAAGAGCTTCAAAATAATAGTGTGTGATAGCTTTGATAAAACACCTTAGCTGCAGTTCCCTAGAGTGATTTAAAATGCTAGAAATCAGCAGGTGTTAGGAAAAGAATGCTCATTTTTTTTGCTTAAGTAAATTAAAAACTGATGGTTATACAAAGGAACATCTTAGAGTTCACCTTTCACATGTTTAAACGTGTCAGATATCTGTTAGCACTTATGGCAATTTGACTTAGGGTATGATAATATATAAATGATAGATACATTATATGTTACATATGAATCTTTAATATTAACCCGTTTTCAACCACCAGGTCAAGTGATAGGTTCTTTCTGAAGAAAATTAGTTACTGAGCTCAATAGCTTAAGAGAGGTGATTGATTTTTTCCTTCTTCTTCTGTATCGGTCCTATATGGCTCTGCCCTATCGTTTAATTAGTAACTAAAAGCAAACTGCCTTTTCTGTATTCTTTATTTAGAAAAGCAATAACTCTCAGTGACACCAGTGCCATTGGTATTTGATGTATTAATTAGTTATTTGAAATAGAAAAATTTTATATAAATTGAAATAAACATAAAACATATAAACATAAATAAAGCTGATTTCCTCTTCAGTAATTCCATTAAAGGTTTAATCAATCTTAAGGGTCACGGAGAGTTTTGGGTGACTGGTTTCTGCTGCAGATTTGGAAGCCATGTGCAACGCTACCTTTGTGTAAATCCTATTGAAGAAAAATTGCCAAATGTATTTTTCTGTCTTCTTTTGTTTTAAAATGAAGCTAACCTAACCCTAAAATAGCCCAGATTACCCAGTTATCTATAGTTATGGCCACTTCTACATACATATTCTGAGAAAAGCATTGGTTGGATGAATTATAGATGAGGTCTGCATTTTTCAGTGCTTCTCTTTTATGTCTGTTTAAGACATAAGGAAAGCCAGTTTGGCTAGGAAAGGGTACACATTCCTGAGCAACTGGAATAATTAAGGCCAATGAGGATGTTGCTTTGACGAATAGTAACATAGTAACATAGTAGTTAAGGTTGAATAAAGAAGACAATCATCCTTCCAGTTCAACCTGTGTGGGTGTGTGTGTCAGTAACGATAATCATTTCCCAAATCTCTGTAAATTGTGTTCTTTGAGATGCACATCCAAGAGTCTTTTAAAAGTATCCATACTCCCCGATGATACCACCAATTGTGGAAGAGAATTTCACCTTCTTACCACCCTGACAGTGAAAAACCCCTACGCAGCCTAAGGTTAAACCACTTTTCCTCCAATCTCATTGTGTGGCCACGTGTCCTCTTACACTTCCTGAAACTGAATATTTTTTTTCCCTATCCTGGAATCACCATTGAGGTATTTGTAAATTGCTATCATGTCCCCTTGCAGGCATCTCTTTTCCAGCGAGAATAAATTTAGTGCTTGTAGTCGCTCCTCGTAATTAAGGTCCTTCAATCCCCTAATTAGTTTTGTTGCCCTTCTTTGGACTCTACAGCTTATCACTTCTGAGGATTGGTGACCAGAACTGGACAGAATACTCCAGATGCGGCCAGACCAGAGTTTTGTGAAGTGGCAGGATTATAGTTTTATCTCTGGTGTATAAAGGAGACAGCTGCCTTTACAAGCTCCCTCTGAACTGCCAACCTTGGGTAAATAAGAGCATGTTGCTCTATGCAGAGATACTGTGTGGTGACAGGGGCCATTTAGAAAGGGATTTTGTTTGCATAGATATGTTTATTTTACATGTATTTCTTGTGAACAAAGTACTTATGTTGTACCTAAAGCTGACCATGTATGAAATTTTCCCCCACATGTGGTCCTGTCAGACCTCTCCTGCATGACATCAGTCAATTGAAAATTCAAAGGAGCCAATCAGAAAATGTTTGGCTGAACCATGTCTGCATCTAGTCAGATAAAAAGCCCCCATTTGGTATGGTATACAATCAGATGCAATCATGGTTAAGGTTTTCTGACAGCTGGCTGCACTGGTTGTCAGAAAAGAATAGCTGCAGCAGAATATTTGTCTATTCACACTGTCTAGTGTGGATAGAGAAATCTGCTCCCAAAGGCTGAGCCAAAAAAATGTATATGTGTATGGCCAACTTGACACTGGATGCATAATGAAGCTGGTTGTGGCCAGTGTTAAAGCAAAACTGCAGTGATGACTCTTTCTATCTGTACATAAAAAGCCCCCAAATGATATGTTACAAACCCCACCCCACACCCTCCCAGTGTAACATCAAGTAATAAATATACCATTTATTGTCTTCTAGGTATCACATGGATCAACTGTCCATTATGAAGTAGGTAACCTCTCCCTGTCCGCACAAACAGAAGAAAGATCCCTCCCTTCTGGGAATGATCACCTATTACAGTGGACTGAGAGGAACTATGGGGCTGTTACATCGTTCACAGAAGTCAAAATGACCAAAAGAATAGACATCAAAGTGGGTGAAGGTTAGTCAAATATTGGACTTCAGTATTTGTCTTTAAGGTATTTTATTATTACTAATTTAACCCCATTAAATAATAATCATCACGTTGTTTGGTAGCATTGCTGTATAATAACTTGCTGCTGCGGGTGTAAATTCACACTAAGCTTAAATCGCTAATATGGACGGGTTATTTTAAATCAATTGTTTTAGCTCATGAGAAATTTCTCATCAACCTGTTCAGTTCACAAAAAAATAAAAATTACATAGACGTGGAATCCATTTTTTTATTTTCATTAGTTTATTCCATGAACATTTTTTTTGTCAAAATATTCAGTTCACAAATATAATTATTACATAAATGTGGAAATCCTATTTTTCCACATGATATGGAGATTCAACTGCGGAAAGCTTTAGAATTATTTTTTAATAATGCGTTATTTTATCACCATTTCATTGCTTCCCTAGGCTCCTAGATTGATCCTCACTTACTGTCCTGCTAACAGCATTTTACCAGACAGGAAGTGAGAGACTCTCTCCAAAAGTAAATAGAGAATTGAAAAAAAAAATTTTTAGTATGAAAGCGATGAGTTGATCCCCTCTCAGGTTTTAGGGGCCTGTGTCCCTGTTGCACATGTTCCCTTACTTCCTGTCTAGTGAAACCCTTGTCAGCAGGACAGGAAGTGTGGATTAATCTCTCTAACGGAGCTTGGGATAGCATTGAAAACCATCCTTCTTTCCTAATGCTATCCTAAACCCTTTTGCCAACTGCCCCCACTGTATGCCTTGTTTTTACACTTATTCTCTTTGACTGTGTGTTAACCTGACAAGGCGACTGTTGGCTGTCAGATGGAAGCAGCCACCTGATCCCTTCCGCACAACCCCATGGGTTTTGGCTTCCCCCTGTCAGGTAGAGTGGAAGGAAGATCAGTGAACATCCATCTGCTAAACTCTCTTTTTCCTGCTAATGACCCAGAAGCGACGTGTAAAACATCACTTCCAGGTCCTAGTGTGACTTTGTCTTAATTCGCTGAGTAGAAGCTAGTGGACAGGGATCTGCACTCCATTCGCTTTATTGGAGGGTAGGTGAGACATTAGATGATTGGAAGGTGGGAAAATTGGGTAATATATTGGTTTGTGTACCCTAGTATTACATTTTGTGCATTTCTTACTGAAATTTTGCGCTTCATAAACTGTTGCAGTAATATCTTATGACATAAAAAATTGGACCTATTCCTATGATATTCTTTAGGCTTCATGCACACAGGGTGTTTTTATAGCTGCTTTTAGGAGTGTCAGGCGTTTTTTTTTTGCAGTTTAAAAACGCCCCTCCATGTTATTCTATGGCCTCATGCATACACAGGCTTTTAGGAGCTGTAAGTGGCATAGGCGTTTTTAAGCTGTAAAAAAAAAAATACCCAGGGCCAGCATGTTCTGGAGCAGCAGCATTGGGCTGTAAAAATGCCTGACGTTGCTAAAGGCTGCATACAGCGTTAGGCCACGTCAGACGTTTTTAAGCTGTAGTAGTTGGATTTGAAGTTGGAAAATAGAAGAGGGCAGAGAAAGACTTCTAAATGCTAACGCTGCTAAGCGTGGCTAAAATGTGCATTAAAGCGGTAGTATACCGATTTTCGTGACTTTTACCTACATAATAAGGCTATAATAAGGCTTACCTGTAGGTACAATTAATATCTCCTAAACCTGCACGGTTTAGGAGATATTTGCACTGCATGCAGCCGCTGACGCGAGCGGGGCATGCGCTCTGAAGGTCCGGCGGACCGTTGCCGGAAAGTTAATGTAGAAGGGCAACAAAAATAATTTGGGGAATGGAGGACATCAGCTATGAGGAAAGACTACAAGCACTGAACCTATTCTCTCTGGAGAAGAGACGATTGAGGGGGGATATGATATCAATGTACAAATACTGTACTGGTGACCCGAGCATAAGGAACAAACTATTCCGAGAAAGGTGATACAATAAGACACGTGGCCACTCACTAAAACTTGAGGAAACCTTAAAGTGCGTAAGGGGTTCTTCACTGTAAGAGCGGTAAGGATGTGGAATTCTCTTCCACAAGCAGTCGTATCAGCAGGGAGCATTAATAGTTTCAAAAAACTATTAGATGGACACCTTAAAGACCACAACATACAGGGGTATACAATGTACGGTTAAAAGCAAACACACACACACACACATCATAGGTTGAACTGGATGGACTGATGTCATTTTTCAACCTCCCTAACTATGTAACTATGTAATCCCCTGTGCGCATGCGCGGGAGTGACGTCATCGCAGCTCCGGCCACTCACACCGCCGGAGCCGCCGAACCCGGAAGAGACGCCGAGGTATCATGTCCGCTCCCACAGCGGTGTCCGGGGGTCCGTGTCGGGGCTTCGTTCTAAGGTAAGTATACTAGCTCATTATGCCTTTGTCTTGCAGGGTTTTTTTTTTTTAGTATACTTCCGCTTTAACTCCAATACAAAACGCTTCTAAAAGCACGTTTTTACAGCTTTTTTCCTGGCGTCTGAACTGGCTTTGCAGCTCGCTTTTTCAAATGCCCTGTGTGCATGAGGCCTTATGGTGTCTGCTTTTAAAATATAAATAATGTTTGAGGGTTTTAAGTAATAATCAGGCCAAAAATTATTTTTTAAACGTGTGCAAAAAAAAACAAAGCAAAAGGGTTAAAAGACACAAAAAAGGCAGCAAAAGACCTAATAGAAACATTGAAATTAACTAATATGGGCAAGCTGACAGTAGTGATATTGTGAGAAGTGATAGGCTTATGATATTCTTGGTGAAACTTTTAGAAGAAAATGCCTAAAACATGGCTGTATTTATAAAAATAAAAGGGGGGGGGGGTCGAAGAGCTGGACCGGCACAGAAGGTAATTGGACACTCCCAAAGGAGGAAAGGGCTATAACATGGAATGCGGGAGGGAGAACTGTGGCTATGTCTTGGGGTGGTTGCATTCTGTAGAAAGTTAGAAGGCACTTGCAAGTTAATAAAACATTGTTTATGGAACGGAAAATGCAACAACTAAAATATTTGAATTTTTCTGTGCTTTTACCTGCAGTTTTTAAGATGGTGACTTTAACCACTTCAAAATGTATTTCACTTTTGTAGCCAAATTGGATAACACCTACTTTAAATTTGTTACGTGTTCTCATTCACATAGCAAAGCTGAAAAAATATAAAAAAAATTGAAGCTTACCTTTTTAGATGCTCTTTTCTGGAACTTCCAGCAAGCAAAATCTTTTTTAAATCTTTTTTTATGTGGGGATTGGGAAGCTGAGAAGTTAGGCTTCTCCATTATATGTTAGTGAGCGCTGGAAATGCTTGCAGTCAGCCATGACATCTCCTTATCAGAAACATCTAAAAGGTACCAACAAGGTTAAAAACCAAAAAGAAATTCTCCATCTGTGTGAAAGTTAAACATTTTTCAAGATATTTCTATGATGTCCGAGGTCTGATTTACCTAACAAAACTGGTTGATATACCTAAAAAACGTCAGTCGTGACTGCAATGTCTTAGTTTGTCTGTCTGTTCAAAACTTGAAAAATATATTTTTTCCTTTTAGATGCAAATTTTCCTGCAACATGCAAAATAGAAAAGAACTTTATATCACTGAATTATCTTGCTCGCTATGTGCAACCACAACCTGCTAAGGGCTGTACTATGAACCAGAGTGACGACACAACAGTCCACATCATTGAGCTGGATTCTCCAAGTATCTCATCACATAGGTAAAATAAATGAACCACAAAATCAGCTTTTTCATCAATTGTTCATATTTCTACCTCTATATAGTAAAGATGGAAGTTTTGGTTTGATCCAATATTAAGTTTTGTATCTATACAGTTCATTGAAGGTTTTTTTTTTTTTTTAAGGCTAATTCCACCTTTTGCAAAAAAAAAATAATAATAATGTACCCATATTGACTATTAAAAAATGTGCATTGGAGTCAGAAAAGCATTGCAACCGTGATCAGTGGATCAATGCTTCGGCTTCTACAGACTATTCCTCCAGATGTAGCTCTGTACCAAGTTATGGATCTTCAGTTGTAGGGGTCAATGGGTCATAAGTGTGGTGGTGTCACCGCACATGTGCTCCATTGGAAATGAGATACCGGCAGATGGGTTTTATGGCTTTTTCATTCACAGATTCCTGTGAATAAAAGACGTGGCTGAGCCATGCCCAGCCATGCCAAATTCAAATAATGGCAGGAGCCTGTGGGGAGAGAAACCTCTTGTTTCTGGAAGAGTGAGGAGTGATTTCAGGGTGGGGGTTGTGGGCTGTAACCTTGTTTTATTTAACATGGTCAGGTCAGCTTCGGCCTAGCAGCACCAGGATGGCCCGTCTGAATCACAACCATGACACTTACTGCCTGGAGTTGGTATGTTCTCCCTGTGCCTGCATGGGTTTCCTCTGGGTACTCCGATTTCCTCCCACAATCCAAAGATATGCTGGTAGGTTCATTGGCTCCTGCCCAAATTGGCCCTAGTATGTACTGTATATATGTGAATGTGAATTAGGGACTTTAGTTTGTAAACTCTTTGAGGGCAGGGATTGATGTGAATGTGCAATATACATTATATATTTGAAGCACTGCATAAATTGACGGCAATATATAAGTACCTATCATAAATATGGACTTATCTTAAAAAATAAATAGTGACTGCATTTACATTAGAATTGGCTCTTTGTGTGTATGTGAGTGGGAAAGATTTGGACCTGGCTGAAATATTTGCTTCTATTTTTGTGTAATTTCAGTTTAGTCAACACAAGCAATGTTTCCCAGAGTTGGTGGCATTGAGATAGCCAAAGTACCACATATGCTTTTCATTTCCAGTACATATTACAGTGCCAGATGCTAATTGTCGTTGAAAGTTAAATCTGAGGTACCATGCAGCTGGTTGCCTTGGTACAAGAAACACCCTTGATATTTTTAGGCTGTCGTATTATAACCTTTTCTGGTTTTATGTGCTTTGAATGAAATTCCTTCAATATTTTTTTTTTAAATAACTAAGGACTGAACTTGGATATCGCAAGCTTAATGACATCTTAGAGTGCCAAGAGTGCTAATTTCCTTTAGAGCCGGGGTGGATTACTTACAGCTGAAACCTGGATACTTCCAAGCCAACAAATCAACTGCAGTTCATAGAGATAAAGAAGTATTTAAGTCAATGTGTATTTCTCATTTATGCAATAATTTTGCTTACAAAAAAAAAAAAAAAACAATATAAAATAGATCAGTTTTTGTAATGCCAGAATGCTGACATTTCTTGGGGATTTGGCTGCATTTTATGAAGTATTAGTACCACCTTGGATTAGATTGCTACTCAACTTCAGCCAAAATTTTTGCAGAAGTGTATAGAAATGATGTCAGGCGGTAAGGTGGACCTTGCATGAACATGGAAGGTCTTTTTTAATGACATTCCACCACCACCTAATTCAAAAGGATGGCAAAAACTAGGCATTGTAAAAAAAAAAAAAAAAAAAAATACTTACTTACTTTGGATTCTGGTTTCCATCCATTTTCCATCCATTTTCTGAGGCATCGTCACGTCGAACTGATGTCTTTCGGTAAAGCTCAGCATTTGAAATCCTGCAAATATGCGCTCCAGCAAGGAGAATGACTCATCAGACTATCCAACATTTTTTTCCATTGTTTAGCATTTATGTTTTGTGCTCTTTGCACCAGGTCAGTTGGCCTTGTACATTGGGTTGGATATAAGGTAAGCCATATATGATGTGATTTTCTTTTCTGCCATTATAGATTGCAGGAAATTAAAATGCTCGACTCCTCCATCATGGCAGTCAGCGTTAATGGGGGAATCCTTCCTGCCACACTATTGTGTTCTGCAGTGGGGAGCCTTCCCTAACAGCAGAACATAATGATTACTGCTAGCGTCATTGGCTGCCGGCGGTCATCGCATGCAAAAAATCCATCAGGCTTGTTGTACTGAAGTCGATCAATGGATCGACTTCAGTACAACCAGACTGCCCATAGATGGATCTAATCTTGGCCGGTCCCTGCTAAACCAGCCGATATTCAATCCATCTATGGCCAACTTAAATCATTTTAAATTGTATGGTAAGCTTATGACATACAACTTTAAACAATAATGGGTTACAGAGCATCGACTGTTTGCCCTCTTTAGAAGTCAGAAAGTTGCCCCATGTTGCTTTGAAAATTGAAACATCAAAGTTCTAATACTTTAATACTTTTTTTTTTTTTTATAACTGACATACTAATTTGCAATAAAGCAAATTTGAATTTCAACCTTGGGCTCAGCATCAGCATAATTCCTTTAAAGAAAAATAAGAACTTCCGCGCTATGGACTAAATGGATAGATAGGTGAATAATTAAGTGAAAAAAATGTGTATAAATAAATAAATAAAAAATATGTAGTAAATGTATAAAATATAAAATATATATATATATATAGATATATCTAAAAATAGGCTGCAGCCTCCCTGGATGATAGTCCGAAGACTATGCACTAGATTATAAAAGGAATAGGGGTGATGGCGCTGCCTATATAATTAGATATAATAAAAATGTAATAAGCTGTGATGCAAAGTGCCTTAAGCTAAAAACAATAATGTGTAATATTCAAACAATAATATATTCCATAAAAACTTCAATTAAGTGCAAGTGCAAGGTATAAAAGTGCCTGCAGAAAGATTGGAAAGTGACTGGTGCAATAATTGTATGAGCAATAAATAATATTTAACATGCAATATTAATGTGCTAAAAAATATGGTGCTATATAAAGTGAGCTGTTCCACTCATACCACGTGTTGATATGGGGAAATAAAAAAGTGCCAACAGAGCAAAAATAGAAAAAAGTTATTATTTTAAAAAATACAGCTTGCAATGTCCAATAAGGAAAGATCCAGTAGAAAAGTCTATATCGTGTGCGGTGACTTCAAAGGCAATAAAGGTGACAGCACTCGGAACAAACCGACACTCAGGTGAAAAGGTGACCCCGTGGTGGGTGGTAAGGTGCTGGGATTCCTTTGATAAAATTGCACACTTACCAGAGACACCCACCCCACACAGGGGTATAGAGCGGGTGTATTTATGGGTCTGGCAACCTAGCGGTATCCTCCTATCCCTGGGTGGAGGGCGTGTGCCGAGGATCAGGCTGGTCCTGGTGTGGATGTACCCTAGGATGGTCCCCTGTGTGCCTTCCTGCCTAGGTATGTTCCGAGGGATCCTAACCCACCTAAGTTACCTGCAGGTACACTACAACACTGCAGATCTTATCAAGAACCTGCTTCACAGAAGGATTCTGGGAATTGTTGTGCTTCACAGAAATAGAGTAAACCTATATGGGAACGAGGCTTGGATCGCAAGCGCTCGGACAATACAGTCACGCTCGTTTTTTTTCCTGTTCAATGTGAGTACCTTTTCATTTTTTTGCTCAATAAAGCATATTGCGGAATTACACTATGTCCACCATTTATTTTCTGGTTTAAATATCGGGAGTGGAGCTGAGTGGATCCCTCGGAACATACCTAGGCAGGAAGGCACACAGGGGACCATCCTAGGGTACATCCACACCAGGACCAGCCTGATCCTCGGCACACGCCCTCCACCCAGGGATAGGAGGATACCGCTAGGTTGCCAGACCCATAAATACACCCGCTCTATACCCCTGTGTGGGGTGGGTGTCTCTGGTAAGTGTGCAATTTTATCAAAGGAATCCCAGCACCTTACCACCCACCACGGGGTCACCTTTTCACCTGAGTGTCGGTTTGTTCCGAGTGCTGTCACCTTTATTGCCTTTGAAGTCACCGCACATGATATAGACTTTTCTACTGGATCTTTCCTTATTGGACATTGCAAGCTGTATTTTTTAAAATAATAACTTTTTTCTATTTTTGCTCTGTTGGCACTTTTTTATTTCCCCATATCAACACGTGGTATGAGTGGAACAGCTCACTTTATATAGCACCATATTTTTTAGCACATTAATATTGCATGTTAAATATTATTTATTGCTCATACAATTATTGCACCAGTCACTTTCCAATCTTTCTGCAGGCACTTTTATACCTTGCACTTGCACTTAATTGAAGTTTTTATGGAATATATTATTGTTTGAATATTACACATTATTGTTTTTAGCTTAAGGCACTTTGCATCACAGCTTATTACATAATTCCTTTAAAACTTAAAGTATATTTTGGGGCCTGGGGGGGGGGGGGGGGCGAGTGTCTCTTTCATACTTGGTCTGCTTCTGTTCCTTTTTCTTTACTCTTCTTCTTTCCTCCATCTTTTTCTTTGATGATCCTGGCTCTAAGGGTCATGGTTGGTACTCTAAAGGGCCTTTGGCAGGAAATTCTATGTTGACTGACCACTACCTTATATGTTACTCACATAATGAGCTGTGTACATTGTATTCTATACCATAGTCCTTGGCTCAGGTCATTGTTTTTACACCAATTGTATTTTGTTGGTATGGACCATGTACCCAGGTCTTGTTTTGTTTATGTAATTTTGATGTATCATTATTTTTCTCAGGTTGTATGCTTCTTATAAAAGATAATAAATATATTGAAAATAAAAAGATATATGAATTCTGTAATTGTACTTTGATTTAGTTACATTCTTTTATTTTGTCCACTCTCCACATGTATAGGATACAGGGATTTGGTGCTAAGAGAACTCTCTTAAACTTTAATTTTATAGATAACTCCCAAGACACCCCGTTCTGTTCTTTATCACTTGCCATTTGTTAGTACAGTCTGTTTAGCACATGTTTCACAGAGAGCTGTAGTATTTAATTGGTTGATCATATGCTGGGGCAGAAGACATTAAACTGACTGGAGATAACTGGCATTCATCTTCATTCTGTTTTTATTGTTCCCATTTAGTTCATTCCAGGTGGACATAATCATTGACATCAAGCCGCTCAATCCAGATGCCAAACTTTCCAAGAATCTCGTTCTAATTCTCATCTGTAAAAAGGCAGTCAACTGGGTTATCAAGACACACAATATTGCAGGCAAACTGCAAGTTCTGGTATGTTTTATTTTTTTTTTTATGTATCTCTACTGGTATTTATGACACTTTTTAATATATAATTCCACATAATTTATTAGAGTACAACATCTTTTGTGTTGCATTACATATTTTATATATCTATTTACTTCACAATACAAATCTTCCTTCCATAGCTAGCCATACTTGCCTCACATTTGGGCCGAGTCCTGCTAAATTGTCCAAAATTCGAGCTGTGTGTGTTGTCCTCTCGGCACAGATAAAAGTCAATTAAAAAAAAAAACTGAGCCAGGATAAAAAATTTTGGCCGAGCATTGCCTGCATCCTGGCAGAAGTAGTTACTGTTGGGGTATTCAGACAGATCCGGATGTTGGTGCTGTCTTATTAATTTTGGATAGAGTAAGGGATGGTAATAACCCCTGTCAGATTTGTTTTCACTTTCTGTGTCCCATTGCAGAGTTTTCCTTTCACTTCCTGTCCCATAGCCAAACAGGAAGGGAAAGGAAATCCCTACAAATGAAGGGAATTTCTTGGGGACACCCTGGTCATCACAACCAGGGCCAGGCAGGCCTACCAGGAATATCAGGAAATTTCCTGGGAGGCCGGCAAGTCCCCCTGCCCTGGGGCTGCTTGAAGGGCAGTGGCACCCGTAAAAAAAAAATGGCTGTGGCCGGCCCGACAAGTCAATTGCGCATGCGCCACCGCCGCTTGGGAGAGCCTGTACATGTTCAGCCATTCTCAGGCAGACGGCGCATGCGAAGCAATGTAATGGTGCTGGGCGGCGCCATTTTTAAATGTAAGGCACCTCACAAATCGGTAAGTAAGACCCTGCACAACCCTTGCATCTCCTGTACCATGCCCGCAGCCTCTGCCTCTCCTGTACTATGCCCGCAACCTCTGCATCTCCTGTACCTGTGCAAGTGTATAGCTCAGCCCTAAAGGAGAAGTATAGCCTAAGCTATTTTTTGCCGTACTTTTCCTATGGATCACATGAGTGCAGTACGTTCTGCACACCTGTGACCCATTTCCAGCTGACATTTTCAGCTGACAGTAGGCTAAAGTCTACTGCCAGCTGACATCACTCAGCCATTCCAGACTCAGGAAAGATCCCAACTATATGGTTTGGATCCCCCCCAGATACCTGGCTCAGCCTCTTAGCGATCCACTGAGAGCCTGAGCCAGCCCCTCAATCCTTCTCTACACCCCAACACTCCAGTGAGTGATGAAGGGGAGAGCAGAAGGCCACTGTCAGTCACAGCTCTCTGCTCAGAACAGTGAGGGAAAACTGAGTGATCAGCTCAGTTTGATCGCTTAGTGCTCACTGCAGAGCCAGTGGGGGACAGATGCAGCATCATATCAATGCTGCATCCACTGGGTATAAATGTTTTTTTTTTTTTTTTTTTTTTTAAATCTTGAACCTCTCTTTTAAAATCTAAGTGGGCAGGGCAATGCAAAGTTGAAATGGAATTTTTTTTATTGCAAGATTTCCGTTGGGTCAGAAAAAAGAGTTAGATATATGTTATAACTGTGATCTTAAGCAGTCAACAGAGCAACTGTTTGTTCTCTCTCAAAAATGTATTCTTAAATAGGCCATTGGTACAGCTGTATATCAAAATTTTGGAACTAACCATTTTAATGGCAGCACTTTCTCAACACTTACCCAGATTTCTCTCCTAGTGCCAAGAGACAGACCAGGTCCAGTTACCTCTCTTAGATATTTAGGTGATAGAATTTTATAGATGTGTTGTGCTTTGTAACATTGAAGCCTTAGAAATGTATATCCTACTATTGCTTTGTACTCAGGTCTGGCCCAGAACATTGTACTACCTGGGCCCAAAAATGAAAAGCCCCCCCCCCCCCAAAATAAAAAATCACGCTCACCAACAGGGCCACATCTATTTTTTTTTATAGAAATATAACATTTAGAAAATATTATATATACTGTTATCTTCTTCGATAACTCACCACCGGACCGGTCCACCAAACACCCACTGTCTGTCCTCAGTCCTTCTGTCACTCCTGTGTCTGCCGCGGCCACCTCCCTAGAACATCCAGCCCGCCCTGCATGAGAGGGAGTGCGCACACCACAATCACCGGAGGGACATTCCCCAGAGGAGACCCTTCACCTACTCATTAGTTTGCACTATGGGCTGCAGTATGAGATGGGGAAATGCCACCGTAATGTGTCACAAACTGATAGCACACAAAACTCCTGTAATAAAAATCCTGGGAGTCAATTTTCCGCCCCTCTCCAAGTGCTGCCTGGGTCCAATGGACCCAGCGGGACCCATAGACAGGTCAGCTCTGTTTGCACCATTACCTTTCAAGGACTGTTATGTTCAATATGTGTACTTTGGTACCTTTTATACCCTTGTACCTTGTTACACCTTAATAAAATAAGGTTGAACAAAAATATATACCTAAAATAGACAATGTATGTTGAAGAAGAAAATGGAAACAGGATTTGTTTTCAACATGACCCAAATGACAAGAGCTTGCCTCTTATACTTGTTGACGGATTGTTAGCAATTCACTTACAATAACATACATTCTAACACCTTACTGGGCTGAACTTATCTAGAGTGTTTTGTTATCTCTGGTTTTAACTTATTTATAGACTACCAAATTTGTTTATAAATCCAATAAATTCCATTCTTATCATTAACACTAATTGGCTAAACACTTTTCTGGGATTTGATATGAAATTACTCAGGATTACTTAGAGTAAACTATAAGTATATTTAGACATCAAATCAGACCAGTAATTCCATAAAGCTAAACAGATGTCATGCTGTCCATACAAATAAAGGTATCACAAACCGATATGCTGTGACAGCTAAAATTGAACCCCAACCAAATTGATAGCACATTTGAAATACTGTACATCTGAATTGTTTCCTTACCAAAAGCCATGGGATTCTGCACGGTCACATTTTATGATCCAGGAACCCCTGCCAAACAGTACTGCCAGGTTCTGTATATCCATGCAGATTACACTACAGCTAAAATGAAGCCCAGTACAGTAGCACGCTAGATTCTAGCTGGGCATTGAAGGAGCAGCAACTGGTCACCTTTGTTCTCTTCCCTCCTGTAACATGTTAACAGTGATAGTGACTGCATTCTGCAAATCACTAAAATCCTGGTTGGCTTATAGTATAAATCTAACATCTTCCATAGTGCTGATGTAATGCTAAACCCAACATTTCATATTCCTGATATGTGCCTGCTGTAGCATGTACTTGTGTGAAAACCTATCCTGTTCTCTTTATATTGCTTCCTATGTGTGAAATCTCTGGTGTTTCTGCCAGTCCTTCCGCTTTCCAATTAAAAACTGACCACACTAAGCAGGAAAGCACAGCGTGTTCAGTTCTCTCGTTGTGCTGGGAACTGAACCTGCTCTCCTCCATTGATCAGACATGCCCCCCCAGCCATTCACTAGGAAGTCCAGTGTGCTTCTCCTCCAGCTCTTATAAAACTGAGAACAGAGGGTGATCACTTTATAAAAGGGAAAATATATATATATATATATATATATATATATATTTTTTTTAAATCTATATACAAAGGTTTTGTTCTTCATTTCTATTTTAAACTGAATGGGTTGTTTTACAAGGTAAGGATTGACGTATACTTAAAGGAATGCAACTGGATTTTTTTTCTAAATTTGAATGGATTTCTGCTCTAAAGTGTTCCACAAAATAGGAATATGTTTACGTGATCCATAAAATTACAGCTAAATAAATAAAACATTGTACATTTACGGGCAGACAGAGACTTCTGCAGATACCCCAAAATTGACATTAAAGTATCAACTTGCCTGGATAAGTTGATGTTATTTTAATCCAGGGTGAACTGGCACTGTTACCAGGGATATCCACCTACTCTCCCTCTTCCTCTTCCACAGGCATAAACATGTATGTGATTGCAACGTTCATTATATGAACTCTGAACTCTTAGGGTCCTCTTACACTATCCGCTCCCGTTTTCATCCAATCCCATCTGATCCGATTCGCTGGACGGGTGGAAAATAGGGTTTCCATCCGTCCGGATTTCACGGACAGGATCGGATTCGGATAGCAGCGGGTGTCAGCGGACATGTCTCCGCTAACATCCGTTGCACCATAGGGATGCATGGAGGATCCGATCAGGTCCGCCTAAAAAACTGACAAGCGGATCTGATCAAATCGTTCATGTGAATGGGGCCTTATGTGTCTCGGCTGCTCAAGAAATTCCCAAAAACGAACTCCAGGCACCATAAAATGACCAGATTAAAAAAAAAAAAACAAATAGGTGTCCCACAACAAATAAATGCTGCCAAACATACCAGTAGAGTTTGGTAATGACTATAAAAACACCTATCTCAAATAGACTGACGACAAAAAATTCTAAACTTGTATCTAATTGTCATACAAATTATAAAGAATATTGTCATAATATGTAATGCTTCAAAGAATGGATTAAAGTTCTCAATGTCATCAAAAAGCACCCATGCACTTGTCGCAGCAACTATGGTGGAATCCTGTTCCAGAGATGTAGCCCAATCAATTTGAGACTAATTTTGTGTGCTGCAGGGAGCTGTCACTGTGGTGACGAGGAGTCCAAAATTGAATCCATAAATTCAGGATTGTAGCATGGTGTAAACACTGTGATATCTGTTGCTGAGCTAATAGTGATATCCAGTCTACTTTGTAAATTGGCCCTTTAGTGTCATGGATGCATCTTGTAATAAATGTTTATTAGTACAATAAAGATGTTGTGCATGTATATTATTACCATACAATTTCAAACTTCTAAAGTAATTTTAATGTTACCAAAAACTATTACAGTTCCCCTTGATGTTTTTTTTTTTCTTATTTTAAAGTACATGATGTAAACATGTGCAGAATGGCAAGTTACTGACAGTCCCTTGAAATAAAATGGCAATAACCATTTCAGCCAAGCCTCAGTTGCCTTCTAATTAAGTGAAAACTTGCATGAGGGATGAATTTCTCATGTCCCCAATGGGCAGTGTTTATATCTGATGTGGCTTTAGGTTATTTTGGTCAGTGTAAACCATGGAGAATAGCTGTGTTTGCTGTATCGTACTTACGGCCTGTTCCAGCGCTGCATGAACTAGGCCTGACCTTAAATGTTTCCATTTCGGCTTTCCTTCTCTTCCAACTGGGTCTTCTCGACCCGGGTGCTTCGTGATTAAGATTCGCTAAAAATAAAAAATAAAAAAAGGATTACCAGTTAGGGAATTTGTCATCTGTGATTAACCCCTGCAGTACTTCTAACAGGCTTTCCCTAATCCAGCAGGTATCAAGCACTGCACGCCATGATAATTCACCAGGGAAGGAAAATCTCCACATTGCGGCTTACTGTAGGCTGCCAAATGTTTTCATTTAAAACATATGCTGTTTGATTTTTTTTTTTTCCTTCAAGATAAGTAGATTGTCATTTTTAGGGCTTTTGCTCTGAGTTTCCTTTTGGAACATACACACTCAATTATGTAAGAACTGGTCCGAGGCTTTCATATAGAAGTGCATTTATGACTTCTGTTCTATTTTTTTTTTCACAAATGACAAAATAAACAAAACATAGACAAAGTAAAAAAGAGCCTTTTCTGCAATCACAGTGCCGAGGTTTGTGCCGAGAGAACACCATGAGTCTTTTCCACCTACACCCCCGGGGCCTGATTTTTTTTTTTTTTTTTTAATGGGATGGATAGCGGTGCATAATAGAGATGTATGAGATAGCGGTCTACTCTGTTAAAAAAGAGTCCCTTAGTCTATAAGTGGATTGCTATATGGAGAGACCCTAGCACTTTGACTTTTTTAATAAGGACATGTTTTAATTATTGCATTCCAAAGAAACTAACCCTGAAAGGAAAGATCAGCAATAGGGACACAGACAGCAACTTTTTTCTAACTGTACCTACCCCGCCCCCCGCTCCTCAGAGCCAACAATATACTTGAGACTGTTAGTTTGTTTTATTAAATCAGTTATCTAATTTGTTGTATTAGCTGATATCTGAGACAGCTCTACAAAACTATATATATGATGGTCATAAGAAGCTTTCCTTAAAGACAATGGAGGAAGCTCAGTTGTACTAAAGCATGTGTAAAACCAATATTTTTTTTACATTTTGCTAGAGTGGTAAGAGGTTAGAACCTCTGTCAGGTTTTTCTTTCAGTCTGTGTTCCCACTGGGGAAATGAAGTCTCTTTGTCCTGGTAACTTTTGACAATGAGGCTAAAAGTAAGGATAATTCAACGTATGTTCCAATGGGACACTTGTTTTGTTAATAACTGCCCCTCACTTCAGAGAAATCTCTTCCCACTTTCTATTGTGTCTTCAGAACAGGACGTGAATGTAAAAATCCCCAATACAACATGGATATAAAAAAAAAATTATATTAGGACAGAAGATTTATTCTCTACTCTATCCAAAAAAAATGTCTTTAGATGCTCTTTAAAGCCATAGTAAAGTCTGGGGGGAAAGAAAACTTCCCTCTGCAAGTTAAAGAATAGGTTCCCCTTTGCGAACATGTTACGTATTCCAGACGTTTTTAGTGAGGAACACGTTCCCAATGCTGCAGCCACTGCCCGATTCACGCACTCCCTGTGACATCAGTATGGGGTGAAGTTCCCTGTACTAACTGTTACTTTTTTAAATCACTTTTTGAAACAAAGACCTCCAGTGGCACGCTGACTGGTCTATTATCTTCACCCTGTCTTCCTTCCAGGATCATGGGCTCCTTCCATTTGAGTGGCCAAACCGAGATTACCTCACTCCCACATATGTACACGGGAGCCATGATTGTGGCACAGCACTCTGAAGGGACAGCATAGTCAGTATGCTGTCCGCGCAGAGCGCATACGCCGGTGACATTATTGGCTTCAGAAATAGTGAATATATCCTAAATATTACACTTTTTGGAGATATTCTTTGTATCTACAACACATAAGACAAATAGGCGTGTGCAACAGAAAACAAACTAGGTCCCCTCCCAAACAAATCACATGAAAATAAAAAAGAGAAGGCGTCCCACTGGGAATTAAATGGGCAAGGCTGATCAAAAGTAAGAGAAGTGGATAGCACTCCCCTGAGGAAGAAATCAATATAGATTTTTAAAAATGTCAGGATGTCTATATGCTGCGTTATTGATCAGTTGTTTTACCCCATGACAATGACCTATGCACCAGACCTGAGCGCAATCCACTCCAGTTTGGAACTATGTTATGTCCACACCACATTGTGAGATACTGTCAGATTTGTTGTATGTTCCATGTAATTATACATTTTTATCCTTCAATAAATTATTGCTTTTATTCAGCATATTTTTTTTTATTGCTATCCACTTCTTCTACTTTTGATCGGCCTTGTTCTTTTAAATCCTTGTGGCATGCCTTCTCTTTTTTGTTTTTCATGTTCCTTGTACCTACAGGTAAGCTTTGTTACAAGCTTACCTGTAGGTAAAAGGCACCAAGCAGTGTTTACTACTGCTTTAAATGAAATAATTGGTTTAACCAATATGTCATTGTATTGGCATATTTTTTCTCCTTTTTTTATTTATTTTTATTTCATCACTGAAAAATATGAAGTAATGCCATATACCAGCACTTTTTTACATTGTGTTTTTTGGACTGTATCATTTTATTTAAGGTTTATGCATTTTTGTTGATGTTCATAATGCTTGTAACACTTTTTTAGAAGCTTTTCTTTATTGTTTCTAACAATTAGCTTGCAGTAAAGATTAATATGTAGTGGAACACATTGGAAAACCTTGTGTAGGCACTAGTAATGCTAACAGATGGCTTTACTGGCTGTCAATTGCTTAATTGTAAGTACAAGCCTGTTTCCCTAGAACTACGGCATAAGTCTAAATATAAGTCTGGAGAAGTAAAATATACATTAATTCTTATTGGCAGAACCCACCAGGCTATCCTTGCCCTAAGTACAACTTTGTGAAATAGCAGAGTTCTTGTAAACCACCCAGAATTTGTATAACTTTGGCCCTGTTAGAATATAACCACCAGGGACCTATTACCAAGATCTTAGATGTGTTCTGACCTTTTCTGGGCTTTTACTTCTCTTGATTCCTCTTAATGTAATCATACGTTTATTAACCAATACATATTTTACAAGTGTGGAAAAATGTTGTAAGGATTATGTATATAAATGTGTAGGATATTATTTCTTATCAAGTTGGTGATCTTATTGCCAGCACGAGCAGCTGGTAAGCTGCAGCTGTATCAGTAATTCTGGCCCTGGATATGAGGGTGGTCTTGGATATGGTACCATTTGTGACTACAGCCATTCATGTGATCCCTTTCCAAAACTTTTTCCAAACTTCTTGATTCTGACAGTTTCATTGCATAGCCCCTTCCTTTTATTATTAACATAGTACTGTCGCCTATGGCAAATTTAGTTGTTGGATCCCACATGCAGGTAACTCTTTGCTTCTTCTAACATTTTCACACAACATTGTTGAGTTGGTTTAGCTCATGTAAAAACCAGGTAATCAATCAACTAAAAAATGAACCGTGCCTAAATTATTCAAGTATCATTTTCAAAGGCTTCGTACTTATCTCAGCATTTTTCATATGTTGCTGCATGAGTTGATCTATGTGTTTTCTTATAACTGAACACACAAACCAGATTTTATTAACAGGTGGTGCTGCAAAATATCCTTTAAGACTATGACTGGCCACATTTTTCCCCTTACCACCTTTGCCTGCTTCCCTGTATAATCAAACAATTGTTTTTAATTAACTAACCTTCCAGTTGAAGCTCCAAAATCATCTTCTTAGCCCCTAAAGATTTTTTGCAGCACCTCCTAGTAATGAAAAAACTCAAAGAACCGGCTGTAGTTAGCAGTAACATTGTCAGCCTGCTGTGCACACTCCTTATGCCTCGTACACACGTACCGATCGTCGGCCGAACGATCGGCCGTCTTTTGTCCAGGGCTGTCGTGTCTGTTGAAAACTGCAAAAGACTGCACACGAATTTTGTCGGCCAACAACAGCCGACTGCAGAAGTGATGTCATGTGATGGTTAACTTTCCGTGTGTTTTTTCTTTTCTGAGCATGCCCAGTCTTGCAAATCTGCTGATTGTCGGCCGAATTCTGTACTGACTGGCGAACAATCAGCCGTTCTGGTGTTGGCCAACAAAAATTTTAATGTCTACACGACAGATTATTTTCGGCCGAAAGTGCGCTGTCGGCTGTCGGAAGCATCATACTAACAATCGGCCTACAATTGGCGGATTACACAATCGGTACGTGTGTACGGGGCTTTAGTTGGCCAATAGGCTGTCTATCAGGTCTGCAAGAGACATACACAGACCTAATATGCAGCCCAACACCCAACTGAAGTTGCAACCTTGCTGCTATTTGCAAGGCAGTGGCTCACAATTTTTTGCCTGAAACAGAAAGTGCTGTTATTAGCTAGATATCCAGGCAAGAAAATTTGCAACGTATTCACGAAAAAAAAAAAAAAAAAAACTTTGCTTAAGAAAATTGTATTCAATAAAGCATGGTGCCAGACATGCAAAAAAATTAGATTTTGGGTATTCATACACTTTAACACACAAAATAGCCCCAGCCAAGAGGTCGTTCTAGAAACCCTTTTAAATACTCTTCAAGAATAAAAAACAGTTGTTTGCTTTATAAACCTGCTATTATAGATATAATTTATTTCTAAAGAGTGATAAATTGAAATGGATAAGCTACATTAACTTATTATAGAAATAAAATTCACATCGACATTCTTTCCATACAAGCATGAAAATGTCTCAATTTGCATGAAGAAAATTCCAGACCGTAAAAAATAAACAGTTGTTGAAAATGAGATGCATTTTATTTGAAACTAAATCTAGAGTGGGTGCATCAATTAAACTGGATATTTAGCGTGGCTCATCTATCTGGAGTCTAATACTGTCCATGCTTCAATTGACTTAAAGTTTATTTTTTTTTCTTTTTCTAAGCTGAAGCACCAGAAAAGGGTCATAAATATTTTCACAGATGTTAGTAATTGAGTTACCAAAGCATATTTTGTTTGCACATGGAGCGGGTTACCAAACCTTATTGTTGATATCTAATCTCAGTCTGTTATTCGAGGAAAGTACAAACTTATAGCTGTTTCTTGCTTTGAGATTTCAAGCTAGTCTGAGGTCACTTATTGTGGGAATGAAGGCGTGAGTACTCCCTCCTATTAGTGATCAAAAGCCTTGTTCCAGCTATGGTTTTTTGAAATCTTAATTGTTCACTGCAAGGTCACATTGAATTTTTATGTGGAATTCACACTGGGATGCCCAAAAATCTTAATCTGTTTACTAGTGCAGTTTTGACTCTTTGAGGTTTCCCTACTTGTTCACTGTTTATACAGCAGTGTATAGTATGGAGCCATTTGGATTATACAGCAGTGTATAGTATGGAGCCATGTGGATTATACAGCAGTGTATAGTATGGAGCCATGTGGCTTATACAGCATTGTATAGTATGGAGCCATGTGGATTATACAGCAGTGTATAGTATGGGACCATGTGGCTTATACAGCATTGTATAGTATGGAGCCATGTGGATTATACAGCAGTGTATAGTATGGAGCCATGTGGATTATACAGCAGTGTATAGCAGTGGCGGCTGGTGAATGTAAATTTTGGGGGGGGGCGGCAAAACCAACACCAAATCAAGCAATCAAATCTACCACCCCCTCCCAGGATGGCCAGCCAGACAGCCAGCATCCTTACCTGCTCCTTCCCCGAGCATCTGTGAGTCTCCTCCTGCCGTACGTCTCCTCCCTCTTCCAGTCCAATGGCCAGTAAAATCGCTTCTCTTCTCAGCCAATCAGGAAAGGGGTCTCATGACCCGCTTCCTGATTGGCTGGGAGGAAAATCAGTGTGATAATAGCAAATATTCATTTGCTATTGTCATACAATTGGGTGGGCTCAGGGTGCAGTGCTCTGGGCCCCGAGCCCACCCTCTTTGAAGCCTATTAGAGCCTCTGGCTCTAATCACGTGCTTCAAAAAAAAAAATCCCCTATTGGAATCCATGCGTCCGGCGCCCTGCATGTATATTAGGGGGCTGGACACATGGATAGGGGGGCAGCACCCCTGCATCCCCAGTGGATGGGCCGCCACTGGTGTATAGTATGGAGCCATGTGGATTATACAGCAGTGTATAATATGGAGCCATGTGGATTATACAGCAGTGTATAGTGTGAAGCCATGTGAATTATAGAGCAGTGTATAGTATAGAGCCATATGGATTGTAAAGCAGTGTTTACTTTAAATGCTTCCTATTGGGGATGTGGCATTGTTTATCTTGGGGGTTAAAATACTCAACGCTATTCTATATTTTTTAATATGGAGCTATGTGAATTATACAGCAATGTATAGTATGGTACTATGTGGTTGACACAGCAATATATAGTATGGATCCATGTGGGTTTTACAGCAGTATATAGTATTGGGCCATGTGGATTATATAGCAGTGTCTAGTATGGAGCCATGTGGATTATACAGCAATGTATGGTATGAGGGCCACAACATGCAATCTAGTGCCTTTTTTTCTGCATCAAAAAACGCATGGAAAGTAGGATATATGATTTTCAATAGCATATTTCACACCAGTGCTTGCAGTTCCAGTGCGTTCCAGTGTCAGAAAAAAAAGTAGAACATGCTGCATTTTTCCTTCATTGGACTGTACTGGAACCCTGTAAAATGCTCAAAAAAGGCACTTGAACGAACCTGGAGCGCACCTAAACGCACCAAAAATGCACTGCAACACACATGTCCTTAGTTAAGGTTAAATATAAGAGGGGAAAAATGCACTGAACTGCATCAAAAACACACCAAAAACACATCAAAAACAGTGCACAGGGTGGTGTAGAATATATAACATACAGCACAGTATACAGAGTTCAGTGGAGTGATGTATAGTATATAATATACAGCAAAGTCTTTATAGTGGAGTGGGGTCAAGCACTGTATATAATATTCAGCACCGTGTACAGAATGGAGTGGTGTGATGGTATATAATGTACACCTTAGTGTGTAGAGTGGAATATATATAATGAGCCACTGACGTTTTGTCAATGACCACAACTTGGAATGATACAGATTCTCCAATTATTTGCACCTCCTGTGAAACATGCTAAACATATTACCTATAGTATAACATTTTAAGTTTCTTTTGTGGTGTACAGTAGAGTGATTATCCCTGATCTACATTTTTGATGTTGGTATTAAATAACCATATTTAAAATCTGTTGATCTTTTCTTTCTGATGTGATTTTTTTTTTTTATTTGCTCTTATATCTGTAGACTCCAAACAGTGTCAGCTTTGACAAAGATACAGAAAAATCTCTGTCAACAAGCAAACGGGTGATTCCAAACATTCCGTCAACACAGGAGAGTTTAATCAAGTGGGCTTCTAATGAAAATCTCTCAGTGAACTACTACACTCATGCACAAGTGGCAAACAAGTTCCACATTAAACTCTTTGATGACATAGGTAGGGATTAAACATCTCAATATTTGCACATGTGAATCTAATTTATTATGAATTAAATTGAATACCAGACAGAGTACTTGTACTTGTGCACTGTACTTGTTGTATGTAAAATTATATATATATTATATATGTATATAAAATCAGTGTAAATCTGAGACATCTTTGCTTTGCAGAATTTTCTTTGCACAATAGAGAAAAGAGCCTTCCTGCTTCTTACGCCAAGGATTTAGGTTCTGCATTACCACAAGGTTCCTAATTAGATTAGTGATCCAGCATGTATATAAATTTTGTTTAATTCAGTAGTAGATTTTTAGTTTATTTATACAAGGCTTCATACTGCGAAACTTATAAATGCGCAGGAGCCAAGAACCAGGTCCCAGTATGATCATATTCATGGAGCATAATTATAGGCTTCATGATTAAAAACTATAATACGTTCCAGTGCATCTTTTCTTGAAATCTACTTGAATTATTTTAAAAAGGTATTGTTTTATATAAATGGTGAACCATTCACCCATTGTTATTTGTTGTAATCCTCTTGAATTGTTAGAGGAGCATTTTCTCTCCTATTATATAAATGGTGTACCAGTCACCCATGGGTATTTGTTGTAATCCTCTTGAATTGTTAGAGGAGCCTTTTCTCTCCTATTATATAAACGGTGGACCATTTACCCATGGCTATTTGTTGTAATCCTCTTGAATTGTTGGAGGAGCCTTTTTTCTCTCTGAGATTGCTTGTTTTTATGTATGTTGTATTATTTGCATGTATTGTCGCCCTGCCAGAGCAAAGGTGTTAGGCTCTAAGGCTGGCCATAGATGAATAATTTTTTTTCATTCAGCCAGTAGGCTGAAAAAAAAAAAAAAAAAGAATGGATTTCTCCAGCCACACAAACGAGGCGAATAGAGGAATCCTCCCAGCTGAGACATTGGGGGTTGATTTACTAAAGTCAACTAAACGGTGCACTTTGCAAAGTGCAGTTGCACTCTGCAAATGCAGTTGCTCCTGAGCTTAGTAAATTAAGTAAAGCTTCACTTTGCAAAGAATACCCAATGACATAGAAGGAACATTTAAAAAAAAAACAGCATTTTTGCTTCCACGTGATTGGATGATGGAAGTCAGCAGAGCTTCTGCTGATTTACTAAGCTCTGGAGCAACTGCTCTTGCAGAGTGCAACTGCATTTTGCAAAGCGCACAGTCTATTTGCCTTTGGTAAATCAACCCTATTACATTCTGACAATGGGGACTCTCAACTATCAGAATACACTAATCAGTGGCTGCAGCCCATTGCCTCTGCCAAGACTGCTTCCACGGAGAACAAAACGTGGTAAGTCAGTAATAGGAAAAGATCGGCTACAAGGAGACCGCAGGCAATACTGGTGATTTTGAAAATATGTGGAATATGATAATAAAAGTGTATTTCCTAGGCTCAAAAGGTTTTTTTAGTTTTGCGTAGGGTGGGAAAGGGATAGACCTGCTGTCAAGTTTTTTTTGCTGTTTAAGCCCCCATTTGGGGGATTCAACACTTATTTGTACTGGTGACCACTGTCACGGAAACAGTAAGTCAAAAACTGAATGAACATGAGTTGAGGGGAAATCCTATACACTAGTTACGGATTCTAAGAGAGATATTTCCACTAACTTCCTGTTGTGCTTTTTGGGTTAGGAAATATATGGAAATTTCCCTAATGATTCACAAACAGCAACAGAATAATCTGGCAGGGTTTTTTTACCCTTTACTACTCTATCCAAAAACAAGAAAAACGTTTTAGCTATACACACACATTAATTTGAACATATATCTAAATATTGTCCCTTCCACATCCAAAACTGTTTTACTACCGTAAGTGCAATGCAGGTTAATAACTTTTACACAATAACAGATATGGTTTCTATGTAGCATTCAATGGTGGCTCTAAATTCATAGGGATTTTTACCTTAATGTACCCCCTTCCTAAATACCTGAGTTCTGTATTAACCCAGCACTGTGCTTGGTCTGCAGATCTTCTCTCCTCTCTCTGCTTTCTCACAGGATTAGCTGAGTGCAGCAGGAGCTGTCAGTCAAATCCAGTGAGCAGGGAGCTGAGGAAGGGTCCGAGTCACACTGTTTGTGTCAATGGACACACACAGCCCATCTCTCCAATCCTATCTCACAGGATTGGCTGAGAGCAGTGGGAGCCATCGGCTTCCACCACTATCAGTCAAATCCAGTGAGCAGAGAGTAGGGTTTGGGGCCAAGCCGCACTGTATGTGTCAAAGGACACACACAGCCTGGCTCTGTAGTGAGCCTGCATGTGTGGCACTATGGAAAGCGGCTTCCTCTGGTGGCACACGCTGAAGAGCGCTGCCAGGGGACACCAGAAATGGAGGTTCCGGGTTTCTCTGTGCAATAGCATTGCACCAAGCAGATAAGTATAATTTTTATTTCAGGAAAAAAAATTAACTTTACAACTGCTTTAAGCATTGCTACTTTGAAGCAGGTAATGCACATCATATGCTTTTGGTTGTTTTTACATTTTTTTAATTGTTTAAGGCCCCTTGCGCACAGGGCCCTCCAGCTGCAGTGCATCCCTGCTGGCATTTTAGTGCTTCCGGGCTGGGATGGACAGGTGCATGTTCAGCCCTTCTGCAGGCAGCCTGTCAAAATGTATGGCAGGCTGTGGCTGAGCTGCGCTAAACCTTGTACTAAGTTTTAACAGCCTTTAGGGCCCTGTGCATTCAAGGACAAAGGTCCAAGATAGGTCTTCTGCATTCTGGACCTTTGTCCCTGAACGCACAAGGTCCTAAACGCTGCTACCACTCTGTACAGCGTTCAACCCCATCCAGCCACAGCCTGCCAAAGACTTTAACAGGCTGCCTGCAGCATGACTGGACACTGTATCCATCCTTCTTGGGCACACCAAAACTCTAGGAGGGGCGCACTGCAGCTGGTGTGCAAGGGGGCTAAAGTTTTCTGGATTAAGTAGGGAGAAGTTACATTTTCTTTTTTGTCTGTATGCCATTTCCTTTTGTTTCATTTCAAGGTGACAACATTACTTCCGTGAGGAGAACTCAAACAGAACACAAATAGCAATAAAATGCTCATATAGGTTCTAGCTTTTCCCTACCCTGCTAATGAAAAATTGTTGTGCTATTGTGTCCCTGCAAAAACATTTTCTTGTCATTTACTTTCTTGTTCTGTTTCTATTCTGTCCAAAACTAAAAAGACTAGAGATACATTTTAACTAGAATAGTAGTTTTTTTAAAGTGGAATGACTGCATTTACCACAGTGTGCATGATTCCTAATAGTTACAAAACTGACCTAGGCATAATCATTTATATCATTGCTTATGAAGGTAATTAAATAATATAGTTACATAGTTAGTTACATAGTTAGTCAGGTTGAAAAAAGACAAAAGTCCATCTAGCTCAACCAAAAAAAAAGAAAGCACACACAACCATACAATCCCATATACACAACCCTATACCCGCAGTTGATCCAGAGGAAGGTGAAAAACCCCAGCAAAGCATGATCCAATTTGCTACAGCAGTGAAAAAATTCCTTCCTGATCCCCCGATAGGCAATCGGATATTCCCTTAATCAACTTCACCTATAAATGTTAGTACCCAGTTATATTTTGTACACCTAGGAAAGAATCCAGGCCTTTTATAAAGCAATCTACTGAGCTGACCAGAACCCCCTCTGAAGGGAATCTATTTTACATATTAATATAGCAATGGATTAGTTCTAATTGTTATAATCAATATGTGGTTTATGGTATGAACTGTTGTTTTTTTGTTTAGTAGAGATGAATGATGACGACAAGTCAGCCTATGAATGGTTAGAAATTTTGCGTTTAAGTGGTTCAGAAGGAACGGGAGAGTTTAGTCTTACAACAGAAGATTTGCAGCGCGTCGGTTTAAAAAACCTGGACGTGGAGGACTCACTGAAAGAACCAGAAGAGGCACAGGGGAACATTAATGTTGCCTTGTCTGTTAAATGCGATGAGACTAAGATGGTGGCAGCGATACAAAAAGAAAATCTACAGGTACGTAACTTTGACTGATTTATGTATAAATACAGTAATTTAATTGAGACGTTTTGCATTTATAGGAATATTGTATCACACAAGTGATGTTTTTTTTCCTTTATTGACAAAAATTGGAGTATCTGCATACAAATTCAGATTTTTGACCGTCGCGCAAATGGAGGGAAGTCACAGTGGCTGAGACAGGAATGGGCAACAATGAGTGTTAAAAATGCATAAAGGATCTTTTAATAAAAAAAATAGATTACCTCACATTAAGAATATTTTGGTTATCTTTTAAATGTATATGTAGAAAAATATTCCTATTGTTAGGGCAACATGAAATATTTTACAGGTTGTTAAACTTTGCTTTCCAGTTAAGTGAAACCATTTGTTTTCCTATATCAGTCATCTTAGCCTGGGCAAAAACTGATTGAAGTATGCTTAGGTGGAATAAGTACACAGGAAGTCAGCCGGACATTTTCTGAAAAGTGACTTTTTGAGTCACTAACCTAAGAAAAGAAAGCAAACAGTGAAAGCAGAACTCTGGATCTGCCTACTTGTTGCAGGCCTGTGATTTACAAAAAAGTAGAAGTCCAGCCAAAAACGAACTAGCTCTAAATCTACTGGCAGCCACATTCTAAGGCTAATCTATCTAGCCCTGTAAAGAAAAAATCACTATTCATACCTTTTCTGCAGTCGCGTCGGTCCGGTCCCACACTGAGCTGTCAGCGGCAGCTTTTCTGTGTAGGCGTGTGCAGGAGAGGCAGCTGACATCGGAAGCCCCATAGTAAGTCTATAGATGATCTCGCTTCCCATGCATTTGCCTGTCTTCTGCACACAGCATTCCCATCCACCCCTGGAGACCGGATCAGCTGCAGAAAAGGTATGTATAGTGATTTTTGCTTTACAGGGTTAGATAGGTTATTGTTTTCATATGGAGAGGTCAGGGCTGGCTACCTCTATACTTAGTTTTCTTAAACATTCTTATCAGGGACTGGTTTCTCTGCAGGTGATGAAAGACATTCATTCTGACAACCTCTTCCCCATGTGGCTGTCCTTTTACCATCTGCATAGCCCCCTTGCCCACTGTGCAGTAGCATTCAGTTTCCTGATGTTTAAAATTTACTAAATGAAAATAGCATTAAATTTCAAAATATGTAATTTAGGCCAAATCTTTAAAACCGTTATATTGTGCCTAATTTTAAGCTAGGTGAATACATTTCAAATCTCATCTGCATCCCTGAACATGTCTAAAGCAATGCAAAACTGCATTAACTGCAGGTCAAGTGCACCTGTCAATGAATTCTGAATAGCCTCAGAAGCTCCTCAAAGCTTAAAGGAACTCCCTAACACAAGCCCAAAGCCTGTCGTCAAAGGCCTTTTTTTTACATAAGGATCTTTGGTTTGCTAGTTTTGTGAACTGAACCTTTGTGTTAATATATTTTTTGTGCCTAAATGATGCGAAATTGAAGTGCTTGATATCAGTATTGGCTGGCTTAAAAAATCCATAAAATGTGTCTTAGGGCCTTTGGGCTTAAAATGTGTTTATTAACTATAAATGATAATGCATTCTGCTTCTAATCATATACAGGAAAGTGCAGCACTAAGTATAAAATGAATCCATATAGCTGGGATGAAAACATCAAAACAATACAATAATATCACAAGAAGTGAGTCCATAATTCATATAACATGATGAACAAAAGTTGAAAATCACAAAGTGAAGCTAAAATGTTCTAGTGTCCAAAATCATCAGTGAAGACAAACCCAGCACCAATGTGAAAAGGCAAATGCGCTCACTAGAAGGTATGGACCCAGGCAGCTTACAGTAGATGGGTCAGACAAGCCAGAAAATCCTCCCAAGGGAGAAAAGCTCAATCATGGATGGTGGTTGATCGAATAAACCCGTAGGATTCTGGAATAGGTTGTCCTGGTCTCCAGGCGCCACCCCGATATAGAAAATAAGCCAGAGTACACAAACATAGTGTAAAACCGCTTAATTAAAATTATTCCAATGGTAAAAATAATTACAAACATCTGAAGATAGCCAGTATGTATAAACCGAAGTGATAGATGACAAGAAATAATGGCACTGATGCGTTTCATCATATATGACTTTTTCAAAGGGATTGCCAGTCTATATATATATATATCACTATATATATATATATATATATATACCAAATTAATGAACTAGAACACTTCAACTTCACTTTGTGGTTTTCAACGTTTGTTCACCATGCTATATGAATTATGGACTCACTTCTTGTGATATTATTGTATTGTTTTGATGTTTTCATCACAGCTATATGGATTCACATTATATTTAGTGCTGCACTTTCCTGTATTTTATTTATGGACAATCTTATGTCGATTGTAGTGCTGGCAGCTTTGTAAGTTATTGTTAGCGCGGTGCATTTCCACATATACTGATTTATGCTTCTAATCATGGTTTTTGGCCTTAGCTGTTGACTTGTTGCATCCTTTTTAAGGCCAATGGATACATAGGGACAGAGCTTTCTCTACTCGATCCAGTATGCAGAGCACAGGAAAATGACACTCATTTTATCTTAGAGTCTTCCCTGGAGGGATGTGGAACACAGCACACCTATGATGGCTCAAGTATTGTTTACTTTAATACTGTAAGTAGATTGATGGGTTGTTAGTTTTATCTGAGGCATTTTAACAGAAATCTGGTATCAAAACTTTGATAGCTGTTTAGCAGTTTTCTAGGTAGTGTAGAATTGTATGCTTGTTTTGGTTTACCTGGATCTTCTCCCTTTCTTGGATTTAAACTTGTCCTCTTATCTTTTTTCACCTTATTTTAAATTGTATTTTAATTTCTTTCCTGTTCTTTTTAACTTTCGTTTTTCCTGACTGAAAACATTTTAAACATACATTACCAAGCATAAGCTCAAAAATGTTAGACCCCAACATCTTCCCAAATCCTTGCCTAGAACACAGCTCAGCTAGATCACACTCTTTTCTATTTCCCACCAGTTTTGTTATGAGATTTCAGGACCATAAATGGTTGTTGATATCACTGACAAATAGTGAGGTTGATTTACTAAAACTGGAGAGTGCAAAATCTGGTGCAGCTGTGTATGGTAGCCAATCAGCTTCTAACTTCAGCTTCTTCAATTAAGCTTTGACAAAAAACCTGGAAGCTGATTGATTTCTATGCAGAACTGCATGGAATTTGGCACTCTCCAGTTTTATTAAATCAACCCAAAATCAATTGTTTTTAGTTGTAGCTTATGGGGTATCACGACTGTCAAGAACAGTTTGTTGTAATGCAGATTTTGGGTACATTTTTATAACTTTATTATACTTTTTTTTTTTTCTACACAAACATTTTTGGAAAAATGCTCTACCAAACAGTAGTTGAGAAAAAAAAAATAAGCTTGTTATACATTACTTGTGAATAAGCCACAGTGTTTTTTAGAGAATGTTTTGTGGTTTACTGTAGGATGGGATGTAAGGGACAAATATAGCTTTAGGAAGTCACTGCAATCACACATTTTTTTGTATACCCACTGCCTTGGTAAAGCCATTATAGATATGTGCACAAACGCAGACTGATAAAATATCTTTGTCTGTTAAATGTTGGCTTATTCAATCACATTCAGCTGTAATTCAGATGGTATTATTTTTTCTTTAGACCAGATTCACATCTGTACAATGCTTTAATGCATAGTAAAATGTTACTGCAATGCACAGTAACACACGTTATACAGTATTGTGATGTGCTATTTATTTTAAATAGCGATCCAAAGCACCACAACACAAATGCATTTTAGTGCAACACAAGGCACATATGTGAGCCCTCAGTGCATTGTGGTGTGTTATGTTGAAAAAAGGTACAGGTCCATTAAAACCTTGGCTGCTTTGCCACAACCTATGTTAACATGCAATATAAGGTATATTTACATGCATGTGGTAGCGCTCAGCAAAGGTGGTAAATCAGCCTTAAATTTGGAGTGACCACACATTGTAGACATTTGAAAGATAATAAAGAGGTATTCTTTAGGGTACAATGACAAGCAATTCAGAATATCACCTGCCCTAAAGGTTAAAGCTTTGGGTTACCAAGGTGAACTGCCAATAATATAATAATTTAATAAAGCTATGGCTCAACAATCACAAATTTCAGTTTTAACATTGTTCTGGTGCATGAAATGATATGGCTGCTAGTATAGAATGTTAGTTCAGAAACACCAACATACATTTTGGCACAAAATTCTGGCTTAAATGTCAAATAAAGGTCAGTGTTCATGAAATCATCAGTAACGTAAAAATTGTTCTACCCTAGTAGTATGAAAGGAGTTCAGGGTATAATCGGGGTATATGTGCTACAGTATATTTACACACCAATAATGACATAAAGTAAAGAAGGATTCCAGGTATGGATATTTTATATATAGTTACTTGGACCAATGTAACCATGTGTATATAGTACCATACTTGACCGACCCCTGGAAGCTTGAAATAATTGCAGTTTACGCCAATGCACCAGTGATCTCCACTTGCTTCCCCTGCTCTGCCCTGCGGCATTCTGTGCACAGGATGCTGGCTGCCCGGCTAGGGGCCATTCAAAGAATGCTTTGCATTTTACAAATGAATGCAAAGCATTCTCTGATTGTACGAGGTGAGGTGGTAACATCATGCAGCTTCTAGTGGGATCGGCCAGATATAGTATATGCATAGTTACATTAGTCCAAGTGGGACCAATGTATCTATGTATGAAATCTGTACATGGATTTCTTCTAAAGGTGACTGGGATTCGGCTTCATCCATATAGAAAGTGTTTAGTCACACACATATGTACAGCCTGCAGGGGAGATGTCAAGAGACACAGAAAAAAAGCTAAAGGCTACATATGTCTCGCGAGCAACAGATGGGCTTTATCTCTTAGCTTAGTAAGACGTGGTTTTGTAATGAACTTCATCTAGACCAAATTTTCTATACTGCCCATTCATTGGTCTATAAAACAAATCTCCTGCAATCTCTATATTTGAGCCTGAAATAAAATCCAAATACTTCTCTTGACATAAGTATTGTTCACACGATAGGGCAGCTTCCTCCCCAGAGCTCAATCCGAATGTATAAAAAACACATGTTCCTTTTCTCTTGCTGGTTTCATAGTTTCCACATGCTCCCAAACAATCTGTTTTTCTTATGACCTTGCCTTTTGGTCATTTAGGTGCTTTGTTTGTTTGTGTGGAGTTCCCTCATTTTAAAACGAGTATGCTCAATGGAAAAGCAATCAGTTAACTACAATCATTTAGTCCGAAAAAAACAAAAAATTGTATGCTTTTTATTTTTGTGAAAGCAGTCACACTGACAGCTTTTCCTGTGATGTTCCAGATTGTTATACAGCTATCACCACCCACTGAGGGAAGTGGCTGGCCTAGCGATTACGAGGATTTGGAATCTGGCGATAGTGGGTTTCCAGGAGACACAGAGGAAACTGAAATAGGTCTTCCATACTTGAAGCGTCCTGAAATTGTGGTGGTATGTGTTCTTCAGGAAGACACAAGGAGCTAACTTTCTAAAAAGTTATTTTAGCTGCTTCCCTTTTGAATGTTTTTTGTTAGACTTATATTATTAGACATAGCTGCCACTCACGAGACTGAGGGGAAAAATTTGAGTGGCCTGGCCAGCCAAATATTTTGCACATTCACTCTATAGTGCATTGAGGAAGCCAGATCCCCAAGAGTTATTGCCAGGTCTAGGTTGTGATCATTATGATCCCTGTTGGTACTATATTCTGAATACCTTCCCAGGTCCATGTCCCTCTCTTCTTCACCCTTTTTCATCTTAGGGAACAGGTAACAGTATATGTGCATCAGAATATCAGAAATGTATGTCTGTGAATAGCAGCATCAATCTGAGTGAGTACATAGTAAAATTACTATTAGTTGCAGTGATTAAGGTGTTCTATTTATTAGGGTCTTTGACCATTTTTTATCTATTATCTAATGATATTAAAAAGAGGATATTAAACTGTTGCCATTACTGATAGAAACCCCTCCCTCCATATTGATTTTGCAGTGCCATGTGAAAGTTATTTTTTATGTAAAAGCAATGTTTAATTGGTGCTTTTGAAAAGGGTTGTCTACATTAGCTTTGTGAAAAATATTGGCTTCTGCTTTGGCATGCAGGGACGTTACTTGTAAATGCTGTGTACTAGAAAAAAACAGTACACCATTGAAATGGAAAATACAGATTAAAATATATATCTTTATTCTGTATATTTTGGGAAATAATCACTTTTCAATGTATGTAATTGTTTATTTGGGTTTTGCTGTGTTCCACTCTACATTCTTTAAGGGTCAGACCAAAAATGAGTGTCATTTTCAGTACTAAATTCTCATGCGTGATATACAAAAATAAGTCATCAGTTTAAAGCAACTTTGTTTTCCATTTATATGATGCATATGCGATGCATGAAAATGAATAAATTATGTGAGTGAATATACAACACAACACTGCAAATCAATAGGAGCAGCAAGTGATTTATGTATGTATTAGACTACCTTCATTGTGATATCTTGGCACCGTTCACAGTTTTTGCTACTGTGGCAGCTTCTCCACATCCCTTAAAAAGGTTCTCTATGATTAACAAAGTCTATAGACGTTTACTCTACTCAGTATCCAATTGAGGGCAATTTTGCAATCCAGAAATTAATAAATTAACTGGAAACCGTTGTGCTAAAAATAAAATAAAAAACTTCAAACTTTCTACTTTTAGTAACTAATATTCTTTTCTTGTCTTTTTAGTTTAACTGTACAATGCCACAGGATACTGAGTCCTCCTTTGAACTCATCTTTGCTCATCCAGACGCAGCAATAAACAATGTTACATTTAACATGGAGCTTTATAAAACAGATCTGTTCCTTACACCCTCTCAGAACTATTTCTCAGTGACTGAAAACGGGCAGGTTTATGTGGAGGTAAGCTGTTAGTGTTATGGGAATCCCACAAAGCCAGTAATGCAGAGGTAACAACTGTGTGACTTTAAAACATGTTTGTATTTTTATACAAAATTGTTAATAACTAAGATTATGTTTATTAAAGCAATAAATGTCCTATGGGGAGATACACAAGTGCCTTTAATGCTTTTATAGGTGTTTATCTTTTGCTTACTAATCAACCATTGCCATAGAACATCAATATTCCAAAAATAACTCTTTGATATGCCGCAATTTTTATTATGTATAATAACAACTGACCAACCCATCTCTCATTCATTTATAATGCTAAATTCATGATTGTGGCCATTTTGATGATTGATTATCTGCAGTTTTTAGGGACAGGGTGGTATAGGGTTGGTATTTTGCTGAGGTCAGTGGTTTAAAGTATATAAATACATAACCTTTTTTTAGTTTTAGATAAAATAGGTAAGGGTAAAAATCCTTATCTATCTATTTTTTTTTATTTTTGCCCCCTCTGGGGAGGATTCCCTATGCTTTCTGTTTTGAAGGTACAACAGGAAATAAAGGGAGTCTCCTAAAATTGAGAGGAATTCCTATCTTAGACCATTGATGTTTTAAGCTAGAGACCACGCTGGACTGAATAAGTTATACTTAGTTGGTATTAGTTGGTTCCGTGGATGGGTTGTGATGTTTACCTTCTTTGAAGGTATGGGCTTACTGTTACGACTGAGATGTCGCTTCAGTGGGAAAGATATTTGGATAGGGAGAGAGGAGCACACAGTGTCTGCCACACTTGATGGAAGTATTACAGTCTCATGAATTACTCGACATTTGCTCTCACAAGAGACCCAGGTACCACCACAGAGCCCTTCCTTCTCTGTCTACATATGCCAACACCCCTGAAGAACGGAGGGGGGGGGGGCTTATCCTGCATTGGCTCGATCTGTACATTCGTTATTTTAAATAAAAGATTGTAATCCTTCCATAAAGTGGGCATTACTCTGGTCACTGGGCACTCCTCTCTCCCTATCCAAACATCTTTGACCATTGTCACTGGAACAGGTATCCCCATTGGATGGTTTACCCTCAACTCTTGTTTTGGTGACAGCTATAAAATTGTGCATTTCCCTTAATTTTCTGTCTTGCTGGTAGTAGCCACAAAGAAAAATAGGGGATGACCCTCTCCTCTCTAGCCAAAACTAAAAACATGCTTTGCCTTTTATATAACCTTTTAACGGAGGATGTAAAACAAATCTTTCACTGCTAATCACCCTTTAACAGCAATATAAATGTAAAACGTAAAAGTACTACAAAATGTCATTGTGTTCTATAACACTGTGGTCCAGCTTTACATGCAGAATTGCTTCAAAGCCCAGCTGAAATTTGTTCATAAATGTATTTGGCTAAGCTAGGTGTGCAGCAAAATGTTAACTGTCTTACTATTTTTATGTTGGTAAGAAGTAGAGCTTTATAATTAGCAGGAAGCATGAGCATGCTAGTTGTAGAGATATACATTTGACAAAGCAGGGGAGATTTAAACCATCTGACAATTTCCTATATCTCTTGGGAACTGTTGGTAAAATATCTGCACTTGGGTTTGTGGAACTGCACACCTGCAATGGCCAATATTTTATCTTAGGCTCCATTCACACTTGTGTGATTTATCATGCGACTTTTGACATCAAAGGCACATGACAAGTTGTAGCCCATTCTTTCAATGGCATCCGTTCAAATCGGTGCAACTTAAAGCTGCAGTGACTTTGAAAATGTGCCTACACTACAGTCACATTGAAAGCAGGCAGAGGTGAGAATAACCCAAACTTCTAGGTGGACAGTATTATGGTAGGGAGATTTTTCTGTCAAAGTATCTAGGACATGAGCAGACTCAGCCAACCTGCCTCCAAGAAGAGTCACATTTGGGTGGACTGACCCTTTTACAGTTAATTAGTGATGTGTTTCAACATACTGTATTTTTATAAACAATTTGCACCTCAAAATAATTGAATAGTTTCTATCAGAAGGGTGCATTTCCTGTAAATGCCTCTGCATAAAAATATGAATATTTTAGAAGAATTAAAAAAATATATATATATTTTTGCTGAATCATGCTCAACAGAATTGAGCATGATTCAGCAAAATTATATTGCCCGTGATTCCACTGTTGAATCTTCATTTAAAATAAAAAATATGAATGCCCTAACAGTTTTCTTCTTTACATTTTCAAGGTCTCCTTAACCAAGGCAGAAAAAGATCTGAGCTTCATGATCCAAACTTGTTTTGTTTCTACTTCCTCCAATTCTGATTTGCTAAGCGACTATACAATCATAGAGAACATCTGTCCCAAAGATGATTCTGTCAAGTTCTACAATGTAAAGAAACTAAACTACCCAAAATCACAAGAGCAAACAGAAAGGAAACGGTTCAGCTTTATGTTTAAGTCTATGTTTAACTCTTCTCTGCTCTTCCTGCATTGTGAGTTGACTTTGTGCACAAATAAAGATGGAGAGATGGATAAACTACCCAAGGTGAGATTTTGGCTCTTTTATGCCATTTGATTTTCGAGGTATTTGAGTAGAACAAGTCACGTTTTCTGTTTTTATGGATACACTCCAAGGTCAATGAGTGATTAGTAGAAAGAACTGAGAGTGCAGCCAATTTCCTACACTCAGCAGTCAAGCTTGAAGATGAATGAGTTTTAATGCCTTTTGAAGAACTATTTTAATAGGTAGCTTTGCCCCCTATTTTTTAACCAAAGTAGACAGCTGTTAAAAATCTAACAATAATCTTAATGGTAATTATTAACACCACAGATTCAAAAATGTATCATTTGTACTAAGATGTCAATGATAATGTCTTGTATGATAATTTGCATTGCGTGTGAATATGAGTATATTGTTCCTTTGCTTCTATTGAGAAACACCTTCTATGCTGTCTACCTACCCCTGGTGGAAGCTACATCCTTTTATTTAATTCCCCATGGGACTGAGTGCATATAGTACTTGGCCCTGTTCTGAGTGGTTGTGGATTAAAAGTAGATCTATGTTAATAACCGCTGTATCTCCATCCTAGTTTGATGCCATATTTATGGGTATTCCTGTGGTGGAGAGTACAATCAGCATTGAGTCTATGCCCCCCTTTCTAAGATTAATGTATATAATTATAATTGAACAAGCAGCGCTATAGGGGCTGTGTGATAAAGCTGCCAGCTGCTAGAAAAACATACAGGACACCGGCAGCTCTATCACCCAGCCATAACAGCACTCCTTGTTCATTCATAAGAGTACACAATTATTCAGCTCTGCCAGGGCTGTGTATGTCAGATCACACAGCCCCACAGTCAGTGTTTTGACACTTGAAAAAAATCCAGAAACAGGTTGATTTATTAAATGCTTGTTTAAATAAGGAGACTGGAGAAGCAGTTGGCATTCCCCTATGCTCCAGCAGTGGACTATTCCTCAGCGCCCTCACCTCCAAAGCAGGGCTATAGACCCTGCATTGGACTTGATGACATCACAGGGCCTACAACTGCTGGACCATTGGTTACAAGAGGCTGCAGGGATCGGTTTTGCAGTGCAGGAGCATACAGGTATTAGGTAAGTAAAACTGATTTTAATAGAGTGGTTGTCAACTTGTTTTTTGTAATAAAATGACAAACATGTTGCCGATTTCCCCGGGGGAACCTGTGCAGGCTCGCTGCCAAGTCCCGCTGCTCAGTCCATTGACACAGACAGCTAGTCTTGGCCTTGCAACCCACTGCTGTGTCACAAGATTTGATTGACAGAAGTGGGAGCAAATGGCTTCCACTGCTATCAATCTGTCCAATGAGGAGAGAGACAGCGGATGTAGCTGCTGTGCTCGTGCACATCGCTGGATCGAATTGGGCTCAGGTAAGAAAAAGAGGGGTTCTGGGGGAGACCTAGAGCACAGATGGTTGTTCACCTTAGTGCATAGAATGCATTAAGGTGAAAAACTATAAGGCTTATCAACCACTGTAATCTCCTAGACCTAAAGGAGCATTTAATCCATGCAGTGTAGGGATAGACCCACTGCAAGTGAGCATTTTTAATGTCCCTGGAGTTTAGCTTTAAAGTATATCTAAATGAAAGCAAAAATATATAATGTGTTGCAGCTCGCCAGTCCATAGATGTGGTGGCTGCATTAGTTTTACTTTTAAAGGCTAGGTACAGAAAATACCTGTTGATCCTCCCAGAAATCCAGATGTTATACACCATCCCAGCTATGGAGATGAGAAGAGGGGAAGTGTTTGAGGTCCTAATTAGGAGAGCATCGTAGGGTGATAAGGCTGATACAGTAGAGTGAGTGAACATTGTGTTGCTGGCAGCATCACCAGGTGTAAATAAAGGAAAAAGCCTTATAAAAAGAGGGAACTATTACATCCACCACATCTAAGGATTAGTACTCTGTATTATTTTACATTTTTGCTTTCAGGTTTAGATAAGCTCTGAGATTATAAATGCTGAATGTATTTATTTTTTGGAGTATGTGTTAGTGGTATAAGTAGTAATTGCACATCATAGCTGCTTGCCTCTTGACATGGCACTTAGCCTTAATTTTCAATGTAACCCAGACTGGGTTCATTGCATTCCTGAAATGAGCACTGACTGTGTGATAATAGTAAGAAAATCAGATTGTGTTTGAGGGCAGTGTGGAAAACCACAGCAATTCTGAATGCATTTATCTCAAGTGGAACGTTCATGCTACTAAACTGAAGTATACACGCTGACAATTATGTGTCGGGTTACTTGTGTTCAGAGGTGTGTTTTGCTTCATTTCTTTAAGGAAGAGGGGTTAGGATTTAATGCCATGCTTATTCTCTGCTTAAGCTTGAGAGGGTGGTCATTTGTTCATGTGTGACATGAGCATCCTAAGGTCAAGCTGTCTGCAGAGCTTTCCATAAACTATAAGATTGTGTCAATAGAGAGGGTAAGGGTGGGAAGTTGGGAGCAGGAGACCTGTGCTGGCTTAAGCAAGGAAACAGTACCAGTCCAGACTGGGTTACAAATCAGTCCAATCAATTGCTCTGTCTGATGGAGGTCTGCCGTGGACAATGACATCTCAATCCAATCTGGTTGAAATTGTCTAGATCAGATGATTGTTATCATGTCTGTGGGTGTACCCTTTGTCTCAAGAATCTAAGGAAGCCTTTTTCAACCCTATCAACACAGAGGAACCCTTGAAATAACTTTCTGGTCTCAGGGAAACCCTGCTAAACATTACTCTATTTAACAACTCATGATGATGGTCAGTGAGAAAAAATGTTCTTTACAGATGTGAATATTGGGAAGAATTACCCCATTAAAGATAGTTTAAAAGATCAATTGTGTTAGGGGGAACGTATCTAACAGGCTGAATTTGCTCGATGTTTTTCAACCTTCTTTCAGTCACGGCACCCTTTAAAAATTATGGACAATCTGGAGGCACCCTTAAAAAATTATGGACAGTCTCGAGACACCCTTTAAAATTTATGGACAGTCTCGAGACACCCTTTAAAATTGATGGACAGTCTTGAGGCATCCTTTAAAAATGATGGACAGTCTCAAGTCATAAGAACTATTCTAATCATTTTACAAAATTCAGCAACATCCACAAGTCCAATGAGGACACACAACATTAGAGGTGATTTATTCTACCAAAGCAAATACACTTTTGCGAACTGGTACTGACTAGTATTCCAATGTTCCTCTTCCCCTTTTTTTTCCATCACTCAGCTAATGTAACCCCCAAAGCTGATAGAAAGGGGCAGGGGGGGGTCAAACAAGGCTGCTATGCAGGCAACTGACATCCTCCTCTTTAACTGATGATGCCATTGGTCATTAGGACGCTGGCAGCTAGAAGGTTGTAGTGGTGCACAATGAAAACTTGTGACTTTGTGTAACTGAAAAGACAGCCTTCATCCACATGCCGGCTTGTATACAATTGTTGGGCTATTTTTAGGTATTTTGCCAACGCACCCCCGAATAAACCTCAAGGCATCCCAGGGTGCCTGGGCACCCTGGTTGAAAAAGGCTGTTTTAGAACACAGGATGTGACTAGGTAAAACACACACAATATCATACATCTAATCTTTTTTGTGGATCAAAATATTCAAGGATTTCATCACAACTTTATATTCTACCTGAAATATAATGTACAGTTTGTGTTATTGTCATGTTCTTTTTTTTTTTTGCAAATCAGTCTTTAAGGCATCAAAGTGGATCGCAAGTGCAATGTCAGGCTCCGGGAGACACTTTTTTCATCTCTGTGTCCATACTGGAACTTAAGTCAGAGAGCTGGAGGAAGTGTCAATGGCCTATAAGTGCCCACTGTGCTTGTGTTTCATTGAGAACTACAAGTCTGTATGCCACGGTGGTAGTTCATTCATTCACCTGCCCCTCTGAATAAACGATGGGGGTCTTATTTGCATCATGTTATACCCTAAATACAGTTTTAACATGTAACATGGTGCAAAAGGTGGAGTTAGCCCCTAAGCTCCCATCTGGTTCTTCATGCATGTGTTTTTTTTTTTTTTTTTTAAATAAATTAGCAAAAATAAATAATAATAATAATGTATAGAGTGTAGTTTCCCACATGGACCCATCTACTTTTTTAGTCTAGGACCTAACACAATGAAACATTGTTAAAAATAATGTAGAACAGAAAACAGGAACAAAATGGGAGATGTCAACTATTCATCTTTCAATCCTGAAATATAACAAGGCTTTGGTTTGGTTGTTATGGGCTAGATAATATATGGTATGCTAAGGCCTAACTTTTTTTTAACTGATTCTTGCTAACAGTACAGACTCTTTCAGCCTCACATACTGTACCAGGTCAGTCTGACAGTCTTTTAAAGCTTGTAAAGATACTTGGCGCATCCCAACCTGACCTTTCATACTTGTGTTTCAGTGCATTCCTCCTGATGAAGCCTGTACATCTCTTGACAGCAGCATGATACTAGTAATGATGAACAATAAGAAGTCATTCACAAAGCCACTAGCGGTGATCACAATGGAGAAAACTTCAGGTAATTCAACATATTCCTAGAATCCCAGGGAAAAAAAAATATGTTTTTCTTAAATTTTCACTGAATTCTTCTTGAACTGTTCTTGATGAAAGAGATGTTCTCACACAACTCAGTTGTAACAGGCAGTTGTATACACCAGCGTCCTGTGCAGACGTTATAGGATGGTATAACATGTTTAAAATATTTGGGCTGTAGGATTTAGCTTGATGTAAACAATTCAGTACCAAAGATATCCTTAAATGGGGATGTAATTGAATTTTGCAGAGAACACTGTACAAGGGCAGTACGCTTATTCACTGCACAATGTATTCGTCTATGAACTAGAGCATGAGTTGATAATTATCACACATTTAATACAGTAGCTTTATACTATTTATATGATATGGTGACATAAATGTTGCACAGTATCTGCTGGCGTAGTGCCAAGAGGAATTTATTACTGTCAAATTGTGTCATGCAGCTGTACATAGTGTGCATATGGAGTAAAAGCAGGGCACTCAGTAATTTATAGCAAAAAAATCCAATCTCTATGCAGTTTGCTGC